>NW_011888835.1:6152282-6164672 GCF_000151845.1 Pteropus vampyrus
ATGGCACTCCATAGAGCCCACTGTGGAGATTAATGCTTAGCGAATTTCAGATGATAGATGATGATTAGAACAGAGCAGTCCATAAATGTCTTAGTTCATAGAAATACCAAGGAGACTGTAGGATAGACATCTATGATTCTAAGAGTTTATATGGATAAGCTAACATTTTCAAGTATTTGTGATTTCAGAAAATGAAAAACTACAACAATTTCCAGTGGCACTAAGGGCCACTAACACCTCTTAGCATTTTAAACTGGATCAAGAAAAGAGATATAAAGATTGAAGGAAACAATCAATACTCACTAGAGAATGAATTAGGATGCTGAATTTAAAAATCATCTCCACTTCTGATTTCTTCTTAATCTTTCCAAAAAGGAGATATTTAGAGGTAGGCAGGAAAACCTTATGGGTGTGCTACAACATAAGGACATGAGTTCTCATAGCAGGAAGAGAACTATTTGTACAGGTCATAAGACTATTACCCTCCTTCAAAACCTCTGCCTTGCCAATAAAGATGTAAATTTTCCAGATTCCAAAGGTTGATTTAAATTATTGTGAAAATCAATTATTTAAATTAGGGTTTGAAGACGTGGTTCCATAGTGTAGCGGTTAGCACGTTTGCTTTACACACAGAAGGTCCTGGGTTCGCACCCCAGTGGAGCCACGGTCCATAGTCCATGGCCATGCCACCTTGAACAAGCCCGATGTCTGATCTCGGAAGCTAAGCAGGGTCAGGCCTGGTTAGTACTTGTATGGGAGACCCCATAGGAAGACCAGGTGCTATAGGCATAAATAATAATAAATAATAATAAAATAAATAAATTAGAGTTTGAAGGTTGCATGCTGAAGGAGAGCAGAATATACCATCCGAAAATGTGCACTTCGGCACGTGTATTATTTTGAACTAAAGACAATCAAGACCCAGCAGGCTGAGGAAAAATTTTTACCTCTCAACTGCTTTAAAAAGTTAGGTAAAGGGCCTGGCCCAGGAAGACAGCTACTACCAGAGATAACTTTTTGTCCGAAAGACTTACCTGCACACGGCAAGGCAAACATCAGACTACCGGACCTCTGACCTCCTTAGCTTCCTGTGAATTGCCCTCCTCCCCTTTGAAGCCTCAGGCCCCTTAGCTCAGAATGGAATATAAACCTCAATTGCCTCACTGCCTTTGAGTCTAATTGTCTATGAAGGGCTTCCTTCCGTAATTTGTTTTTCCCCTGTTAATCTGTCTTACTCCAATTTAGACCAGCCAAAGAACCTAGAAGGGAAGAAGAAAAAATGTTTTTACCCCTAGAATAGCTCACCAACCAAAAACTTAAAGAGTTAAAAGTCAATGATTTATCATTTCTCGTAGTCCTATAGGATGGAGGGGTGGGTCTTTTGCCAGTCTCAGCTGAGTTTACTGACATGATTGCATTCTAAAATGGGCCAGAAGAGGCAAGAGTCTCTCTCACCTTGGTGCTGGCTGTGGGATGAGGCTCCTTGGTTTTCCTGCACTTGGCCTTCGTGATAGAATAATGGTGTCCCCCAAATATCTTGTCTTACATGAAAAAAAGAGACTTTGCAGTGTGATCACGTTAAAGATCTTACAATGAGATGATTACTTTGGATTATGCAAGGGGCCCTAATCTAATCACAGGGGCTCTTATAAGACGGAGACAGGAGGGTTAGAGTCAGAGAAGGAAATGTACCAACAGAAGCAGTGGGCAGAGTGACCCCCCCAAAACTTTAAACAAACAAAAAATGGGCAAGCCAAGGAATGTAGGTGGCCTCTAGAAGCTGGAAAAGGCAAGGGGATGGATTAATTCTCCCCTAGAGCCTCCAGAAGGAACTCAGCACTGCTGACCCATTTTAAATTTCTGACCTTAAGAACTGTTAAGAGAAGAGATTTGTGTTGTGCTAAGCCATTGAGTTTGCGGTGATCTGTTACAGCAGCCACAGGAAACTAATATAACTTCTCATCCTTCTCATCCCGCGGGCTGTACCAGGTCTCAAAGAGTGTGCCCGGAGAGCCAGCCTCATTGTACAAGCACTTTTCAAGCCTCTCCTTGAGTGAAGTCCTGTTCTCCAAAGCACATTGCATGGCCGAGCCCAGAGCCAATGAGATGGGGACTTTGACTCTACCTCTTGATGGGAAAAGTGGCAAAAGCTCATTGCTTGCATATTGGAATGCGAGGAAATCATGTCTGTTAAACAATCTCTCAAAGCAGGTATAATATGTTTTAAGCAAGTAGCTTGGCTTTTGCTTTGAAATTCTTAACCCTTTGATTCAATCTCCTGGCGTGACGCTGAAAGTTTAGATTCTCATTTGTCAAACATTCCATAATGCCTAACCCAATCACCGCCATCACAGCTGAAGCTCAGACTGATTATGACTCTTTTCTTCTCTGCCTCTATCTGCCTTATCCTTCCTCCTCCCAGCTCTTTTCCATTCTACTACTTCCAAATGAACTTTTCAGCTTGTCGAGCCATCGGAACATCAGTGTTTTATAGAGTCTACAATGTTTTCAAGTCCTCCTTTCTCTTGGAAAAAGTTAGTTTACATGCACTTTTATGTGCCAAATAGTTCCTGGGACTCATTTCTGAGATACTCATTTGCAAGAAATACAATGCCAACTGCCAAGGCCTAGAATCAATGGTTATTAGGCATTTTCCCTCTGCATTTCAACACGAAGGAAGGCACTTGTTCGAGGCGTTTAAAAAGGCAAAAAGAAATCCCCTTCACTGTTCTTCAAATTTGCATTTTCCTTCATCTTTTAAGTGAGAAGTAAAATACATTAGAACTCTTACATCATTAACAGAATGTGTGGGGTAAACTTAAAATTTGCATCTAAATACATTCAAAAATTTTTGAATGTATTTCTGCAGAACTTGCAAGTAGATCAAGGGAAGATGCCAGTGGGAAGAGAAAGTAAATACTATGTTCTTGCCAAAAATCATCAAAATTGAATTCTTATATGTTTTGTCACATTTGCTTATTTTTAAACTGTGAGTTTCTTGAATAATTTGTTATCAGTTTTCTGCATGGGTTATGTGGTTTACAAATTAGCTTATCTAGCTAACTGATAAAACTTCATGTGGGTTTCATCAAGTCAAAAGACAGACACTTTTCCTGTAACACATGTCACCAGGCCAGGACAATCAACAGGAAACCTCAGGAGAGCATAATTTGGGGATAAATTTACCATAACCAGGGGCCTAATCCTCAGGTTTACCATTCCAGAAAACAGATTTTAGCTGTTTCTAGTGATCCCAAACCTCCTATCGGCTATCTTGCTTCCTGGTACTGGTGAGCTTGGCAGCTGAATCGAAAGCCCTTCCTGAGCACAGGACTTGAGCAAAATAGATTCTCAAGGGTCTCGATGCCATGATGAACACTGATCAAATATGGCTGACCCGTGACAGCGTTCATCTGCCTAGAGAGCTGAATGTCAGCATCTCGCAGATTCAGAAAAGAGCGTTTCCTACCTCAAGCTCCTTCTCTGAGTCCCGTGTTTCTAGATGGCACATTTCAACTTCTCCATGCCTTCTTTCTTTAAATATGTCAATATTATTGATTAAACCATGGTATAGTGAAGGATGCACAAATGTGTGTCATGTGTCACCACCCTCCCTTCCCAGTTGTTCATCTGAAAACGATCCCTCTTTCCCACTGAATCCTGCTCAGCATGGCACTCCAGGTGGCTACTTGTGATCAGTGTGAATTGATACATGAGATGGAGCCCGGCATGTATGCCCCTCTGGTGCAGAGGCTCTTGCTAAGGACCTAGGCTACTCCTTGTCTCTTCTCATTAGGTGTTTATTTTATTTGACCATGAATGCAACTGAATACTAGCTCTGTAATCATGACTAAGGCAATAGATTCAGGTCCTCGCAACCCAGTTAGTTTTTCCCTGTCTCATAAGCATAACATTTCCTCCATAAATGTGTTGTCACAAGGGAGACAAAGCTCAGTGGATTAATGCAGGTTCATATTATTATGGGAATACATTATACTTGTGTTTTCTTGTTTAAGGTCTGTTGGCCTCAGTAGATCTTTAGCATCCTAAGAAGGACTGTGCCTATTTTGCTAATCCCTTCTATCACCAGTGCTAACACATGGGAGCTTAGTAAATATTTAGTAAGGACATTATGCTTGTCTAACTGGCCAAATGAATAAAACATCTCAAAGCCTGAAGCTGCAAACAGTTGGTCTTGTTGTATATGTCTTTACAATAAAGTCTCCTAGATTTTAGGGATATGATCAACTATATATTCAATTCTCATATTACCAAATCCAGTTATTGAACTATTTTTTCTGTCCCACTTGTTTGCTTTGATTGCATGCTATGTTATGAGAATGTCACCATAAAGCAGTTGAAATGAAACTCGACCTAACTCTTTCTTTCTATCTTTGTTTTTCAACTCCCATGACAATGCTAATGGCAGGAGAGTTCCAAACGATGTGTCAAAGGTGGCTTTGGGAACTATCGTTATATTTCATTTCCCTCAACAAGAATTTTCAAAATGTTTTTTCTTTTTGAAACCATCAATGTTTTGGTTGCAGCTTTCAGTCTAGGTGAAGTGATAACTTACATGAAAACAATTTTGAAAAATAATACACTATGCAGCCAAAATCCAAAACGTGAAATAGAAGCAATAAACACACTGGGACACGAGACCTGGCGTGTGGCCGTATGTTAACTGCACGAACCATGAGTGTTGTCTGAATGAGGGAACTGAGGAAGGAATATTACATAATTACAGTTTTGTGACGGTTCTAGCGAAGTTCTTTGCACGTCATCGGAGTTCAGTATTAACTGTCTGCCTAGTACAACGCTTGGTTAACGGCGACAGTCTCTGAAGCTATTCCTGAAAAACGCCAAGGCGTTATTCTTGAGCCTACTGGTCCCTCACCCACATATGTAGAAAATCTCCAAATGCCTTTTCTACCCTCCTAACAATTCGTTAACCAATCCCTCGCGTCTCTCTGTCCCCTTGCCACTACCTTGTCGTGACTATCAGAAACGCTCATCTTAATTTGCTCGCCTCTTGCCTCCCATCGCAATGTACTCCAATGGCCACCAGAATGGCCTCTCTCAAGAACAGAGACTAGGACACTGTCTCTTATACCACCGTTCAGGGCCCCCCGCAGATAAAGGAAATTCAACTTAAACGCCCTGGCAGGGCACGCAAGACCCTTCTTAATCGGTACTTGCTTACCTTCCCTGTTCCTCCACTGTCATCTCCCCACTCTGAATTTCAGCCACACAGCTCCTGAAGTCCCCAGGCGACAGCACTCTTCCACCTTGGTTAGATCCTTATCTCTATTTTAGATCCTAGCCTGGATCTTTCCTCCCCTGACTCTGCCTGGCTCACTCCTAATTGTCCTCAAGGTCTCCCTTTAGTCTTCACTCACTCCAGAAAGCTCATCTGTGATGAAATAGTGTCCTGGGTTCGCCTTTACTGTAGCAACCATCTCTCGTTTTAATTGCCTATGAATGGCCTACGTGTCTTCATAGCTGAACTGTGGGCTTCTTACGGGGCCCAAATATGTCTTATTTAGAGTTGTATCTTAGTGCCTAGTTCACGGTGGGAATTAAATACACATTTAAGGGAAGAGAAAATGAGTGAACAAACGTGTGTGGCGGAGATGAGGGTTGTTTATTAGAAGTAGCATTCTTTACCTATTGCCTTTTTCCCAACAGAAGCTAAGAATCTAATTCTAGGCAATGTTAGGACCTTCTTCAAACAGTTGCTAGGACCACAGTGCTGGAGAGAGTTAAGAAGACTTTCAGGCCACCTTAAATAAACTAAACCTGCACTATCATCTTGCAGACCTGCTAGCTGGAGTCCGGAGGAAGTCAAAAAGCCACCCAGCCTGGCAGAGTGCTTGGGAAGCTGTCTGAGCCAGCATGCGGGATGCCAATTAGATCTGGAGGAGAGTGGGAGGGGACAGAAGTCGGCACATCAGTCAATGGCCAGTGCTTCCTCTTCCCCACCTCCTCACGGCCGGGATCCGGAGATGCTGGGCAGTGCGGCTTAATTGCCCGCCCGATTTTGGGCAGTGCACTTCTGCCATCTAGTGGTTCTCTCACACTCTCCAATATGCCTTCGCCAGGAGTGGATCTCAAGTGCTGAAAACTCAGCAAAGGCAGAACCAGATCAGGGAGCCAGACTTAAAATAGTGCCCAAGCGTAATCAGATTTCAAGTAGACAACCACAGTGTTATTTCTATCCCTTTGTCCACTTGTGATCTTTTGAGATCAGATCTAACCAGTGTTCAATGAAATACAAACTTGAGGGCTTGTATCACCCTGTCAGTCAAACTGAAAATCACATTTGAAACTAGCTTCTATTTCACTGGGAAATATGAAATGACTTCAGTTTATCATGGGTTGAATTTTTTCTTCACTTCTCCCAAATGATTCTAAATGTGTTGCAAACATTGCCTAGAAATTATTTTTACCTTCCAGTGAACTAGAGTGTTTCAAACCTGAAAGAAAAGGCTAAGAAGTCTCTGCTACTCTCGGCACACAAGCGCCAAAAGAGTCAAAGATGACACTGTGGAGGTTTAACAAGAAAAACACCTCAGGGAGCGGGAATGTTTTCGTGGTGTCCCTAAGGTCACCCATTAAAATATTAATAGTCTGTTTGCTCTGGGACAGTGAACTGGGGCAGGTCCCTCTGTCCCAAGCACAGCGACATGTGGAAGATACAGACCCCGCCTGCCCACACTCTACGCCTGAGGAAGTCGGTCATGAAATGATTCTGAAGACAACGGCATCGACCAGCAGGAGCGACTGGAGGCTGCACCACCAGCTCGAGAAAAACAGAATTTCTCAGGCAGAAAATAGATTTCTATGTGTACATATAAAACTTACATCGTGCCTCAACAAAATAACCGATACCTAGAGCAAATGACGAGGGCAAGAATAAATGAACGAGTGGGACATCTTGTATCTAATTTTCAAATTGTTTTCTTTCTCAATGCTCCCAATTTATGTACATCCAGTGCTGTGATGTGACCTTCAGCTGAAACTTGCTAACAGCAGATTAACATTTACAGACTCCCGCTTGGTCACTTCTCAAGATCCCAGTGTCCCTTATAGTCTGTGTTGAAATGAGTGTGCTATTTGTTTAGGTAAACATGTAAAGGGGGTGGGCCCTGTCTAAGAGACACAACAACTAATAAATGGAGCTTAAAAAATAGACGTTTCTGAAAAAAAATCAGCCAATCCAGGTGTTTGATATATAAAAACAATCAATTCACTTGCTCATTAAAAAATTCAAATAAGCTGTTTTTCCATGTTGACACAGCCTTATATCATAGAGAACTATCTTTGGTTGGCAGCTGCCTGAGGGATGAGACATTTAGGAGCAAGTGAAAGGCTTCCTTTCTCATCATTCTGCTAGGTAAGAATACACGATCGTTGGACAAATTACTTTATCTTTCTGGACAAAAAAAAAAGATAATGGATGATGTTCAGGTTTAAAATGCACTCATAGTTACAAAACATCTTCTTGGAGAAAGTTTCATATTTTAAAAGATAAATCAAACATTTATCGCAGAGGGAAAAAGTCTTTAAAAAGCCTTACTCCTAAAGAGCTATGTAGTGCATGCCACTAAGTGGTGGAAGACAGAAGAACATTCCAGTAAGAATATAAAAATTGGATTAAGGTTTTCAGGGAAATAAAAAGGAACAAAAATGCTGCCTAAATAACTCCAAATACGAGAAAGCTTTAGGCTCCTTTATTAATTCCGCAATAGTAAGTAATTAACAAGTGGCTTAAAATATAATTTCATTAAAATGGCATTCACAACAACAGGCTGTCAGGCATGGTGTCTGAATTGCTTCTTCAGTGATGGGGGTGGTGTTCATGGAATGGTTACATTCTGCTGCTGAGACCGGTCACTCTGTCCCCTGCCCCATGACATCCTAAGGCTTCTGTGCCCAGCCCTCATGGCTCACAGAGTTGCCCACTGTGGTTACCCCATCAGGCTGATTTAGGCTTGAATCCCAATTCTACCACCTTTTTTGACTTGGGGCAAATTCCTGTGTTTCGAGTCTGTTTTCCTTATTTGTCAAATGACAATAACTATTAGGTTAAGAAAGGCTGTTGTCGTAAGTGAGAAACTACCAAATATCAGTAGTTTTACTGGTTCTACCTAGCAAGTGGCCACCTTCGTGGACCAGGGAAGCTGTGGAGAAAGCGACTGTGATCCAGACGTAATGCCTGTTCTTAACTCGCTGACGGACCAACTGCAGGAAAAGCTTACTCAGGCAAGAAGGTCACAACGGGGCAGGTTCACAGCCAATTTATCTGTCAGGATCTTTGTCAGCTGTGTTAAGGGCTGTGTAAGACACAAAAAGATGGATTTTTTTGGTACCCTGCACGGGAAGGGTAAAAAATAATTTTAGAGTATCTAAAGCAGCAGGAATTACTTTGAGAACATATATATGGCAGAGTGCTGAACTGGAAATAAAAATATTGAGGTAAGAAGCCCTACTCTGTGGTGAGCTAGTTATGTGACCTTGACATGTAGTCTAATTTCTGATTTTCTGCTTCCTCATCTCTAAGATGGAAATAATGAGTGGGGCCTTCGGTGCTACACAGTAATTATAATGACTATAACTTATTTGGTACTTACTATGTGCCAGGCACCATACAGTATGTATCACATTAACTCCCACAACAATCCTATGAGGAAGGTATAATTACTAAAATTCTCCACTCACAAATGAGGAAACTGGGGTTCAATAACAGTAAGTATAAGAACATACCGATATTAAAAGCTAGAACTGAGATTTCAACCCCAGCAGCTTAATTCTAGCACCTACTTGCCTACCAACACACTACGCTGCTGTTAATCACAAGGCCCAGATTCTGGTCTGGGTTCTATCACTCATTTGCTTTACTGGACCTTGATTTCCTCTTTAGCTTAATGAAAGGATTAAACTAGATCCAGATTCTAAAAGATTTATCTCAAAGACCCAGCCTGATTATTTTTGTTTGAAGCTTCCAGGAGCATGGTGCTCAGAAAGATTGCAAAAGCCACATCTTGGAGCAGTGGGAACTAGTGCTATGATTAACCAGCCATGGATGCCAAGGGTGGACAGGTGAGGCATAGAGGCACTTATTTGCTATTCCAGGGAGAGATAAGAGACCTTCTGACTGCTGTATTTCATTATTCTATCCTGCATCTCCTCTCAGTTGCTGCTGAGAGAGTAACCAATGGTCGTCTGGTCAAGCAAGGAATACCTGATAGGACAGGGCTGTCTAACAAATTTTCTGCCATGTTGCAAATGTCTGATACGGTAGCTACAAGGCACACGTGGCTACTGAGTACCAAAATCTGACTGAAAAGCTCTTTTTAAAAATCTTTAAAAATTTTAATGAAAATATAGACTTAAATAGACCCGTGTAGCTACTGGCCACTATATTGGTCAGTGCTGTGGATGAATGCCATGGGCAAGCGATTGGTAAGGGGTAGGAGATTAACGATCTGAATTCTTGGCTATGTAAATCCCGTGCAAGGGGCTCCCTAATAGTTCTGAAATGGCAAGGGTCTGGGCTTTGGTCATTTGACTGCCAACTGTCATGCTATGCTTAAAGTAAATTTGCCCTGTCTTCTCTACCCATTCCAGCTTCCCCTGGGAACATTCCCAAATCGCCACCATTCCTTAGAATCTTCCTAATGGTCGATGTCTACCCACTGGCTAAATGAAATAGTCCCAACGACTCAGCATTACTAATACCAGGTAAGTTGTTGGCATGCTTGGTGGGTAGTTCAATAGTTTTGTTATGGAAGCTCTAATCGAATTAGCTTGATCAAAATGAGAAATTATCTGGAAGGGTACTGGCGCATTTCATGCAAGAATTAAGTGTCTGAGCCACGGGAATGCACCTGCTAGGCTTCTGCAGAGAATGGGATTTGGTCAGGACACCCTGTCTTTTATTTCAAGCTTTCTCATTCTTCTGTGTCTTTCTGTGTGTCAGTTATCCCTGCTTTGCCATGTCACCTGGAGGGCAACATGCCTGGCAAAAACTTCGTCCAGTAAGAAAAGACAGCCTGCATTTCTCTCTGTTTCCAAGTTTTAAAATATCAAGAAAGAACTCCGACCCATTCTAGGTCTGGTGCCCGCCTTGAGCTACAGGGAGGAGCGAGGAGCAGAATAATGTCTGAATATGGGCATTTCTATGAGAAATCACAAAGTTGAAATGGGGAGAGAAAAGGACAGTTCCCAGAAGAGGTGGTGTGGGGGGGCAGGGGGGGGCAGGGGGATGCTGTCCCAGGAGGAAAGGAAAGAGAAGTTAGGAAAACGAAGCAGTGTATTTTCATTGAACAAACAGTGCGATGACATAACACGGACAACACATATTCATTAGCAAACATTTTTTCTTTCTCATAAAGCAGACCAAGCGTGATATGGAACTTCGCCATCTACAGAACCAGGATGATTTTTTCCCTTATTAAGAACCAAAGGAAAGCAACCCAGATGCTTTAATTACTTTGATTGTGGAGGTGAAGGAGAGCCTTGATTTTAAATGAACGGTGTATTTATCCATTAATTGTATCAGGAAATTGAAGAGACGCTATGGTTTTATATTGGATTATCGCAATCCCTATTGAATAAAAATATTTTTGCCTCATTAGCAGTAAAGTATATAGGGATAATGATGGATCATTCTAAGCATTATTTCCTTATTTCTGGCTCTAATCACTATATTTAATAAGGAAGAGCCAGGTTCAATGTAAGATACATCTGGTTTCAAATGATTAATTGATTTTTATAAAACTCACATGCTGGCGATTTCTTTAGGAAAATGACAAGACATTGTGACTCGCAACTCCCTGCTCACAATCCCCACCCACCAGCTTTGCTTACACTAAATTCGCTTCAGTTGACTGTCTTGGGGCATTTTTACAAAGGTGCTTCCTTTGTTTCTCACATCTTGAATTAATGCTGGAGGTAATTAGCTTCGGGGGCTGAGGTCTCTTTCATCTGCATGCAAGTCAATTAAAGTGTTTTCTTTTGCTGCTTGAAATGTGAATCTCTTGCTTTCATTCTCTCTTAGACTCTTCACAGTGGTTACTTCAATTAGGATGTCAGGTTGTATCACACTGTAGGGAGCTGAACTTTTTGAGATTATTCCAGGACAGACTTTTCTTGAGTTGGGAGAGGGGAGCAATTTTTCTTTGATATGTCATTTCCAATTCCTCTGGGGAGAAGATGAACTATTCTTGCGCACTGACCACAAGGAGTGAGGCTGTGACAGGCTGCAGATGCTGTACATCCAGATGAAAGCAAGGAATCAGTAGGAGATGAACACAAGTACATGCCAAGATGGGCAGAGCTGGCTTGAGTGACTGAGGACATCTCTTGGAGAGGGGCTATAAGCCGAAAAAAATTTTTAAATTAAAATCCTGTGAATTTCTGTTGCCAGGATATTTTAGCTACTAAAAAACATGCACGTGGCTTATTTATTGCTGTATCTCCGAGACTGGAAAATGGACAGCAAATACCTGATGTGTCTGCTGCCACTCCTCCCAGTTCTTCCTCCAGAGCTGACATCTCTAATCATTCATGATGCTTTCCTGCTGAGCCCACGTGTACACTCAAGTCTGCTACAGACAAAAACCAATTGATCTGGGTTGTCACAAAACAAAATGAAATCTATTTGCAGTCTCTGGTCTAGAACATTGTAAGCGTTTGATAAATACTTGTTGAATGAACAAATAAACGAAGACATGTTTCTAAATACTATGAGGCTTTGCCACGACACCCCTTTCTTGCACTGTTCCTCCCCCACCTTGGATGGTTTTCAAGGAGTCGTAGCCATTATTGTTCTTAAATTAAGTTCACATTACTTTCTAAGTTTATCTAAATTAGGGACAAAAATGTTGCCCCCCAACTGTGTTTATCCTAGTATTCGGTTACGTCTGGGCATGTCTGAAGGTCAGGTGAAATGGATCTGAGAATAGCATCTCAAAGCACAAGATCTGAGTACGTGAGTTTGGATCTAAGACTACTGGCCAGAATAGAAGGAGGGTAAGATTGTGAGTAGTGAATCAGTCGTTCTGATAATTTCCCACGCCAACGTCTAAGGGCCAGTGGGCCAGGAAAAACTACAGAAAGCCAGTCCAATAAAACAATCATGATATGGTGCAGTATTAGCCTCCAGGGGCACCGGGCAGCACTGGGAAATGCCACCCTTTCGACATGGTCAGCACCTCCCTGGCAGCACAGGTGTGGAGAGCAAAGATGAGGGGCGGCTATGTTGACATCTTCCACCATGATCCTAAACCATTCAACTTAGCCGCTGCTGTGGGATCCACTCTACCAGGAGACATCGTCACAGGGAGCTGGAGCCAGACTTGAGGCAAATAAATGGCAGACCCCACA
>NW_011888835.1:6166542-6172116 GCF_000151845.1 Pteropus vampyrus
CTGTAGGGAGCTGAACTTTTTGAGATTATTCCAGGACAGACTTTTCTTGAGTTGGGAGAGGGGAGCAATTTTTCTTTGATATGTCATTTCCAATTCCTCTGGGGAGAAGATGAACTATTCTTGCGCACTGACCACAAGGAGTGAGGCTGTGACAGGCTGCAGATGCTGTACATCCAGATGAAAGCAAGGAATCAGTAGGAGATGAACACAAGTACATGCCAAGATGGGCAGAGCTGGCTTGAGTGACTGAGGACATCTCTTGGAGAGGGGCTATAAGCCGAAAAAAATTTTTAAATTAAAATCCTGTGAATTTCTGTTGCCAGGATATTTTAGCTACTAAAAAACATGCACGTGGCTTATTTATTGCTGTATCTCCGAGACTGGAAAATGGACAGCAAATACCTGATGTGTCTGCTGCCACTCCTCCCAGTTCTTCCTCCAGAGCTGACATCTCTAATCATTCATGATGCTTTCCTGCTGAGCCCACGTGTACACTCAAGTCTGCTACAGACAAAAACCAATTGATCTGGGTTGTCACAAAACAAAATGAAATCTATTTGCAGTCTCTGGTCTAGAACATTGTAAGCGTTTGATAAATACTTGTTGAATGAACAAATAAACGAAGACATGTTTCTAAATACTATGAGGCTTTGCCACGACACCCCTTTCTTGCACTGTTCCTCCCCCACCTTGGATGGTTTTCAAGGAGTCGTAGCCATTATTGTTCTTAAATTAAGTTCACATTACTTTCTAAGTTTATCTAAATTAGGGACAAAAATGTTGCCCCCCAACTGTGTTTATCCTAGTATTCGGTTACGTCTGGGCATGTCTGAAGGTCAGGTGAAATGGATCTGAGAATAGCATCTCAAAGCACAAGATCTGAGTACGTGAGTTTGGATCTAAGACTACTGGCCAGAATAGAAGGAGGGTAAGATTGTGAGTAGTGAATCAGTCGTTCTGATAATTTCCCACGCCAACGTCTAAGGGCCAGTGGGCCAGGAAAAACTACAGAAAGCCAGTCCAATAAAACAATCATGATATGGTGCAGTATTAGCCTCCAGGGGCACCGGGCAGCACTGGGAAATGCCACCCTTTCGACATGGTCAGCACCTCCCTGGCAGCACAGGTGTGGAGAGCAAAGATGAGGGGCGGCTATGTTGACATCTTCCACCATGATCCTAAACCATTCAACTTAGCCGCTGCTGTGGGATCCACTCTACCAGGAGACATCGTCACAGGGAGCTGGAGCCAGACTTGAGGCAAATAAATGGCAGACCCCACACGGCACACAAGAGGGCAAGGTTTCTCATTTACAGGTGAAACATTTGTTGGGGACGCGCAGAACTACCTGAAAGTAATACTGGTATAGTGTGCAGTTATTCCCGCAAAGCATTTGGGGAGAAGTGAAAAGAAATGCTATGATATTATTATGATTTACCTTTTGTGAATAGAGAAATTCAGGTTGCAAGTGTTTGAACATTATTGCCTCAAGAAGTTGGGCATAAAGGACTACAAGGGCAACACACACCTCAAAAAAGTATTTCAAACAATTCCATTTTCCTCACAGCAGCTTGGTCATCAAATACACTAATTTAATACCCGATGGCAATGCAGCATTTGGCTTGCAACGAAGGGAACACCACACAATTCAGACTCAGCCCTCCAGGACTATATACAAATTAAGAATACCTGTACACACTCCAACGGCCAAATAAAAACCTCGAAGCAACGTACAGATTGCTGGTGCAACACTTCCATTACATAGAGGTCGTTTTGCTAAGAGGATTGCAAGCTGCTTTAAAGATGTGAATATATTATCCAATTTTCTTGACAAAAATAAAAGCTCAGAAATTTAAAATGACAGGAGCCGGGTCTCTACGGCTGTAGGGAAATCTAAGCAGTCTAGAAAATTCGATTAACTTGATTTGTCCCAGTTCCTTAGGAAAACTTCAGAAATCAAAATTACTATTAAATAGTTCAACTAGTCAATTTGGATGGCAAAGATCTTTCTCATCTTTCCGCACTTGCTTTTGACACACAATTTTACCTGAAGGGTCAGAGCCAATGGGGAAAAAAAAACATAATAGCATCACTGAATTTCCAAAGCACAAAGAAGTTTCTATCACCTCTGAACTTCTGCCCTGGCCAAAATAAGCAAGCAGTAAAATCAAAGATTTGGGTAAAAGCTTGAATGTCCTTGGAACAGCCCCGATCATCCTTGACATATCTGAAGAATGAAATGTGTGAGCCAGTGTGCTGTAAAGCAGTTCTCAACTTCAGTGTGCACAGGGTACCCCGAGAACTTGTCACACCACAGACTGCTGGGCCCTGCCTGCGGTGTTTCCAATTTAGCAGGTTTAGGCCGGGGACCAAAATAATTTCATTTCTAACAGATTCTCCGGTGATGCTCATGCTGCTTCACAGGAGAACACAATTTGAACGCCACTCATGAAATCATTGATTTCCAATGTCTCAATCAGTTATTTCACTGGGCTTGTAAAATGATGACTTTCTAGTTTTATACTTTGGTTTGCATTTATTTGTGCAAATTATTCTGTATAGGAGAACTTTCCTGTGTCCATGAAAGCTATGTGATAATTCCTGAAATACAGATCAAGTCAGAAAGGCAAGGTAATTATTTAATTCTCTTCCTTTGATTATTAAATTTCAGAATAATGATTAGCGCTTAGCTAATCCAGTGGTATAAAATGAGTTCTCTCTCCAAAGTCACCAATAAGGTAAGTCATCCCTCTTCATGGGACATAAGGTCAGGAGTGTTATACTGATATCCCCCTGTCCCTCCACCAGGAAACAAGAGTTTTCTCCTTTATCTCTTTCTCTCTCTCTCCAGTCAGACTAGCAAACACAAGTGGATTGACTATTTTCTTGATTTTCTAAATATTTATGTTGTGTTTTATTGGTACGTCTACTGTATTTTTTTGTCTTGTTATGAATTTCCTTTATCTTTTAAAATTTCTTCCTTCTACTTTTTGTTTAATTATTTATTCTTTTTCTGATGTTTTAATTGGATGTTTAATGCATTTTTAAATTGATTTTGGTATTTAATGCTACAAATTTTCCTCCTACTGCTGACTGTAGATGTATCCCAGACACTGATAATTCAGTTTCTATTAATTTTATTTTCTAGAAATTCTTCATTCATTTTTCCCTTCCCCTTCAACACATTGTGAATTACTTTCAATAAAATACTACAAGAACATTGAAAAAAAATTTCATTTACCCCAACCATTCCTTGTATAGTTTTTAAATATATCAATGTTATAATCTCTACAATACAGTCTTAATTTTTGCTTTAACCAATCATTTATATTTTAATGTGATTATGAGAAAAAATATAGATATGTCTTATTTTCACACTCTTCTTTACCATTTTGGATGCTCTCCTTTCCTTCTTACAGATCTCATTACCGTTTGATGTCATTTCCTTCCCCCTGAAAAACTCCTTTTAGCATTTCCGTTAGGGTAGATCTTGTGACAATGAATAATCTCACTATTTGTTTATATGAAAATATTTATTCCTCTTTCATTTCTGAAGAATAGCTTGGTATACAGAATTCTTGATTGACAATTTTTGTCTCTCAGCATCAAATATGTTATTCTGGTGTCTTCTGGCTCTCTTTGTTTCTGATGAGAAGTCATTTATTAATGACATTGTTATTCCTCTGTAGGTAATAATAATTTTCTTTTATTATCATCAAGATATTCTTTTTACCTTTTGCTTTCAACAGTTTGACTATGAAGTAATTAAGTATAATTTTATTTGTATTTTTACCGTTTTGGTGAGCCTATCAGATATGTAAATTTAGAAAAATTTGGGAAAGTTTAGAGTCATTAATTCTTCAAATATTTCTCTGCCCCTTCCCTCTCCACTCTTGCTGGAATCCAATTATATGTATATTGGAACATGATATTGTCCCAAAGGTTTCTGAAGCTCTGTTATTTTCCTTCAACTTGTTTCCTCTCAGTTCTTCAGATCAGATCATTTCTGTTGATTTATTTTCAAAGTCACTGACTCTTCTTTCCGCCATCTCCAAACCACTGAGACCACCTAGTTAATTTCTCATTTTTTTAAATTTACTTTCCAGATCTAGAATTTTCATTTGGTTCTTTTTATAGTTTCTAGTTCTCTGTTGATATTTTCTATCTGTTCAATCATCAGGACTATATTTTCCTTTGATGCCTTGATCATGTCTTCTTTTCCTTATTCAAACATATTTAAAACAGGTGCTTTAATTTTCACTAAATCCAAAAGGATCCCTCTCAAAGATCTGTTTCTACAAACTGCCTTTTTCCTAAGTATGGGTCATACTTCCCTATTTCTTTGTATAATTACTATTTTAGTTGAAAACTGTAACTTTTAAGAAATATTTTGAAGCAACTCTGAATTCTGTAATGAACTTCTGAGTTTAGCCTTTTGTTCTCATAGACAATTAATTTGCCTGGGCTCAAATTACAAAGACTATATCCCCTGTAGAGTGTTCTTTTAGTAGTAGATTTGTGATTTATTTTATTTCAGGAAAGTTTTTTGACAAATAGATGTAAATATTTGTTCTGCCCTATTGATTATTTTGCTCATTTGGGGACTCCAATTACACTTATGTTGGTTCTATTCTGTTTATCTTGCACATTTTCTTGAATAGTTTTTGTCTCTATTTCCACTTTATTATTTTTGATTGTTTTCCTACATTACACTTTATATAATGTCTACTTGCTTTTGTATTACTTTTAGTTGTCTTTTTTTTCCCTGAATTTTTCTAGTTCATGCTTAATTTCTTTCATTTTTCTTTTTATTTCCAATTATCTCATTTCTGAAATGGTTTAAGTTTTGTTTCTGCTACTCTTTCACTGTTTTGCTCATATTCTTAATTTCTGTTTATTGAATTTGAAATTCTGGTTTCAATTTCAATCTTCTTTGTAGACAAAAATGTGATTTTTTTAAAACACTTATATTGTCCATGAAGATTTTTAGTTGATTTTCATCTTTTTTCTTATAATATTTTCTCAAAATTACTTTTTTGTTGTTATTTAAATGAGACTATTAGGAGAAAGTTCTCTTACAGAGGTTACGGGTAGGCCAGGAAAGCATTCCCAGATTCACACTTCAAAGAATCCCACTCTTCTGTGGTTATAGAGAAGCGTTAAAAAATATGGAACTTTTGTTTACCTAGTTCTCTGCCTCTCTGGATAAGCCTGATTCAGCAAAGCTTTCTGTTTCTTTCATTTTTTTCCTCTAGAGATCTATGGGCCTTGCTTTCCAAAGTATTATCTTCACCTGTATTTTGCTTTTACAATTTTTTTTTTTTTGGTTTTGATCTATCTCCTCTGGTTCTCTGCCTGTCTCACAAGTACTTGAATCAACTGGTGTTCTCACCAAAATCAACGCGAATTCTGTTCCAAGAGGTTTTTTTTTTTTTTTTAGCATAGGTCTCTGGGCTACTAATAGGATATTTCTGGGATTCTTGACACATGGGCTATTTGAATTTCCTCTGTTTTCTTAAACGGTTCCTCGTAGTTATTTTGTATTTACTCATGCAAAAAAGAACCCTCTGACGA
>NW_011888835.1:6172166-6197001 GCF_000151845.1 Pteropus vampyrus
GGGTAGGCCAGGAAAGCATTCCCAGATTCACACTTCAAAGAATCCCACTCTTCTGTGGTTATAGAGAAGCGTTAAAAAATATGGAACTTTTGTTTACCTAGTTCTCTGCCTCTCTGGATAAGCCTGATTCAGCAAAGCTTTCTGTTTCTTTCATTTTTTTCCTCTAGAGATCTATGGGCCTTGCTTTCCAAAGTATTATCTTCACCTGTATTTTGCTTTTACAATTTTTTTTTTTTTTTGGTTTTGATCTATCTCCTCTGGTTCTCTGCCTGTCTCACAAGTACTTGAATCAACTGGTGTTCTCACCAAAATCAACGCGAATTCTGTTCCAAGAGGTTTTTTTTTTTTTTTTAGCATAGGTCTCTGGGCTACTAATAGGATATTTCTGGGATTCTTGACACATGGGCTATTTGAATTTCCTCTGTTTTCTTAAACGGTTCCTCGTAGTTATTTTGTATTTACTCATGCAAAAAAGAACCCTCTGACGATGGCTCTAAGTTTTTTGCCAGTTGTTCTCAGATGCATTTACTTAGGTTCTTACTCACTGTATAGTTTTCCCCTTTGGGAACAGATTGACAATTTCTGGTTTCAAGGCACATAGGGTCCTTCCATGCTGCTCTTTCTCTTTGTCAGTAATGCTGCAGAGCTGCTGGTCCCTAAAGGCACTGACCATTTGGATCGAAATAGTAACTTACTTCTTGACAAGTACTCAGGAGAAGTTGCAATTAGATCCCATGAAATGGAAATTTCTTCAGCAAGTCACATGACATGCATAGGACAAGAAAAAGAACTCCGAATGTTCAAATGAGCTTTTCTTTCTTTACATAAAAATCTACCCATCATTCAGGGGCCAGTGCGAATGTTCCTTCAGTAAATCTTCCTTGATTCGTGTGATTCCACCTACCTATCTAAACTTAATCTACTTCTATTCATTCTCATAGTCTCTCTAGTTATTTGTTTTTACACCTTAATTATGGACATGTTCATCTTTTATGATGATTTTTTTCTATTTATATAACTATCCCTGAATAGATTTCAAGACGCTCTGGGACATGTATTTATTCCAATGTTTTTTCATATCCCCAAAGTCTAGTGGGCGTTTAAGTAATTAAATTTATTATCAAATATTTATGAACACTTGCTATGGATCAGGCAGTTAAGGATGTTGAAAAATTTTTAAATGAATAAAAATGTATCTGTATGAGAGACCTAAAGCAGTTACTATATGCTGCTAAGGTTTCCACTAGAAACACAAGAAAAAAAGGGTCCTCGGCTTTCTGTCTGATTGTGGCAGCCAAGTCTGAATGTAACACGGAAAAAGATGGAGAGAGAATTTTTCAGCTCAGAAAAAATCCTGTAAACGGTGAAGTCTTTTCACTCCAAAAAAATATGAAATCTGAGTTAAAAAAATAAAGAAAAGAAAAAAATAAGCTCTCCCTCCTCATAGAACTTCCATTCTAGTGGGAAAATAATAGCTAATGTTGCCTGTATAGTGCTTCCTAAGTGCCAGACTCTGGTCTAAGAGTTTGAGATATTTGTTAACATATTTAATCCTCGTAACGACCATATAATGGAGTACAATTATTGTCTTGGTTTAGACTCTCCAGAAGCAGTCCCTAGGACAAGAATTTGTGTGCAGGTACTTTATTTGGGTAATAATCCCAGGAAACACAATAGGGAGTTGGGAAGTAAAACACAGAAGGATAGAAGACAATAAAATATGGGTTAAAGAGACAGTTTAATATGTAACTGGAACTTAATCTCACTGTGAAACACTGGGATAAGAGCAGAATAAATTTCACAGTCATCCCAAATTAGAAGACGAAGAATTTGAAGTACTTATTACCAGCTCCACATCTATCATTGGTTGAGGGCTCCTTCTGGGGGCCCACTAGGTGGCCTGGGCATTCTCCTGCGACCAGAAAAAGAGAGTTCTCCGGCAGACAGGCAGAGGCCTTCTGCAGGAAGCAGCCTTAGGCACGTAGAGCAAATGCTAAGGGGATGTGGTGAAACAACTTCTGCTACAATTAATTTCTCCACTTTACAGATGAGCAAACGGAGGCGCACAGAGGTCAAATGACTCACCTAGGGATATAGACCTAATAACGGATGGAGCAAGAATTAAGTCCTTGAAATCTGGCTCCAGAGTATGCACTCTTAACCATGATACTATGCTCCCATTGTCCTACGAAAAGAAAGGAAGAAAAGAAGGAAAAAAGATGAAAGAAAGGAAGAAGGAAGGAGCCACAGTTCCTCACGAACACGTTTTATTTCTATTACTAGGTTCAAGCTTTCAAAGAGCAGAATTCACATTTTATTCATCTTTATATTCCTCCTCATTCCTCCTTCAGCTGGTCCTACAACCTACCCTGAACACTACCAAGAAACGTCTGGCACAAACCTCTACACAGAGTAAATCTCAATAAATGTTTGTTTATAAATGGGTGAGCAAACCTCTGTCTAAGGAGATAACTATAAGGCTCTTACCACTAGGACTTTCATTATTGAAACTATATTTTTTAATTCTTTATGCAGTAGGCAGCAGCAGGCTTTGGAAATCTGAATGACTTGCATGAAACATTTATTCTCAATACTTTACATTCCATAGCTAATACTCATAATAAAGGTTCATACTCATAATGGGTGCTTAATAAATGGTTCTCTATTTGTAATACTGCGTGACATTTCACAATTTACAAAAATGTTCACACATTCCTTATTTTATTTATTTCTTCATAAATTATTTCAAATGCATATATTTTACTAATGTACTTTCAATTGTCATAAATTGTATAGAAGAGGAAAACAAAGGCCATAGTCTATAAAAATGAAAATGAAGGAATGTCTTATTGAATTATTTTTCAGCAACTATTCACTCTCCTCTTCCCCTAGGGTGGAATATATTTTCCTGGTCCACTGACACAAGGCCATGCCATTTGCTTTGGCCAAAGGAATGTGAGCAAAAGGGATGATGTGCCTATTCCAAGCCGAGGCTTTAAAAAAATATAGCAAGTTTCTTCCATCCCTCTGGGGTTCCTGCCTTTTGCCATGGGAAGAGCATACCTGCTACTCTTGGTCCTGGGTCCTGGAAGGAAAAGTACAAGGAACTGACATGAACCTGACCTTTAACCTGAAGCAGAGCCCGGCCCAGCTGACCTGCAGTCCTGTGGGCAAGAAATGAATTTACATTTTCACTGGTAAGAAATACTTTGAGCACTTGCTATGTTTGTTGTTACAAGCCATTAGGTTTGGGAATTGATTTCTGCAGTGTTATTGCAATAACTGTTGACTAATATGACAGGTGTGTAGTATTCGAAGTTCTCATGTGTCCCTGGTGGCCAGCCTCACTGCTCTCAGAGCTCCTCAGCATCACCAAATCTTTCCTACTTGAGCAGTGGAATTGTGTGGCTGGGGATAGAAGCTTTGCTTATTTCAGTCTATAGGTTCAGGACCCTCAGAGGATGCAAGACTGGTGGAAAGCCACAGCATGGTCCAAGATGCAGGTGGTCATGCTTACGTTTAAGTAGATGCATCTTAACTTTGATAGCAATTAATTAAAGTGACTTTTCACTTGATTATCATATCCTTAATGAAATAAAATTACCTTTCTAATAATTAGGCACAAATGTTCAATGTGTTTATCTTTACCATACGCTATGCAGCTCTGCAGGGTTGGAAGCCTCAAATCCATCAACCACTAAATCGTTCCTTGGGTTTCACTTCAGGGACCAATTATAAGTATCAACATATTTTCTTCTATTTCACTGGGAGTTTCACCTCCAGCTGTTGGGACCTGGGCTTCTAAAAGTATGAAGCATGATTATTCAGGGAGAAGGCACTTGAGACAGTTGGACAGAAACAATTCTGTTGAAAGCTCGTTTATGCAAATTCAGCAGGTCCGCCCTCCCCACTTTATTCAGAGGGCATGTGTTTTACTGAACATGTGGTAAATAACAGCTGGCACTGTAGTGGGAAAGGTGCAGCTCCCAAATCTGGAGGGAGAGCTCCTGGCAGATAACCCAAGGACTGGTAATTTATCACTGAGTAGGCACAGCTCTTCTTGAGGGTCTCTTTTTATGTCTCCCACTCTGTGAAACTGTCCACTCAGGACTCGGATAAATGTTCTCCAGATGGTATCAATCATGGTGTTACCTAATAAAAGGAATCAAGGAAACGTAACTGAACTAATTAGCAAGTCAAAAAGGAAAGGAAGGAGGACTGAGCATGAAAAAAAAAAGAAGGAACCTGGGAGCTATCTAATCTCAAGTCAAGGTCACTCCAGAAAAAGGGAGCTTGACTGACATCAAGGAACCAGAGACCTGCCCATAAGCATGGCTCTTCCAAATCACAGGCTTTGGATTCCAACAGACAAAGGTTAGAATCTCAGTACATCTCAAATTAACTATATATAGTGGGTGAGTTACTCGACCTCTCTGAGCCTGTTTCCTTATATACTAAAAAAAAAAAAAAAAAATTCAAACCATACAATACTGTTTTACAGACTTAGGTGCATAAATGGAAAGCATCTAGCAGTTGTCTGGCTACCAGTAGATGCTCAAAAAATTACCGTCTGTGGTCAGTTGAATGACCCCATTTCCTCACCCCCATGTGAATCCACACCATTGCCATGACCCATGTTGGGCAGAGGGAACTTTCTCAGCCCTTGCTTTGGGCTTGATCGCATGACTTGCTTTGACCCATCAAGGTGGACAGAAGTGACAGTGTGCCCATTCTGAGACGAAGCCTGAAGAGACCTCCATCTTCGACACAGAAAAACACTGGCCAGCCTGCTGGTCCAAGGAGATAAAACACTCAGAGCAGGGCTGCCCAGCTGGTCTGCAGCGCCACCAAGCCAAGTCCTGCCCAGAACACCCAAAATCCATCCAGCGTGAAGACATCTGAGTAATCATAATGGTTGTTTGAAGTCACTGAGTTTTGAGGTAGATTGGTTTACGCTGCAATATCTCACAGATTGTCATCTTACATTCCTTGTCTAAATTCTAATTGCATTATTGAAGGAATATCTTTTGCCATGCCAATATTACTGACTAGGCTCAAAAAATAGTAAGCTTAAGTGTTTCACAGAAACTCCTGCTGAATTACTGGTTTAAACTTAATTTCCAAACTCAGGTGTATAAGAAAATTAACTTCGTTATGATGAAACTATTTTTTATTACTTTTATTATGAATACCCTATTCTTCTGGGAAGCAGAAAAACCTCTAGATTAATTCAGGATTTCTTTTCCCTCCAGAGTTTTATTGAGGTTTGGGAAGTTCTTCAGAGGGCATGAGGAGGAGGGGCAAGGGGCTGGGAGGGACAATCTGAACACCACTGTTCCTGCTTGTCACTCTGTGTTGGATTGTCTCAGTCCACGTCAGGAAGGATCCAAGGTCTGATTCATTCTTGGCTAATCTCCTTTTGGAAGCCTGTGATTATTCTCAACTGAAGGAAACCCAGAGCTGCTCTCAGACATGCAAGAATTGCTCTAAAGCATCTACGTCTTGTTGGAAGTAAAGAGGAATACAGTGCATTTGTCTTGGATCCATCTGTCTGGAAGCACCGGGTAGACAGTCTCACTTCAGGCTCTGCCTCTCCAGGTTCTCACAGAGAATAGGGCAGAGGTCCCTTTTGCAAACAGATTCCCTGGCCTTTCTGCGGCCTCTGCCATTCCTTCCTCTCCCTCCTAGATTGAGCATGAAATTATGGCAAGATGTCCAAATGCTTCTCAGGAGCCCAAATGTTTTCCCTTGTACTCTCCTCATTTCTTGGAGTCCGAGGGGCTCGGCTCTTTCCTTTCCATCATCTGAGAGACCTGGACTTTTCAAACTCGGAAGCCGAGAAAAACTTCCCTTTTTTCTATTGATCTGAATAATCATCACCTTGAAACATGGAGTATGTGCCTGAGTTGGTTAGAGTCAAGGGGCAACAGGCAATTCCAAGAAAAACAACCACAAAGTTAACATTTGTCAATGTTTCAAGATGTTTCAAATCTATTTTCCTTTACAATTGTATGTACTTGTTTCATAGATTGCAAGATATAATATTCTAAGTATTAATTTACATATGCATTATGATGGATTTCGCATGTCTTCTACTACTCACCTCAAGGTGAGGTTAGAGAAATAAGTGAGTTAATAAACTGACATTTCTACATCAGCTCTTGGTTATACTTGTGTTTGAGAGTTTTTGTTTGTTTTGATTATTTTTTCTTTTTAGATGTTCATTCTCTGGCCCAGCTGTACTTCTGCCTAGATTAACTAGAGATGTTACCAGCTGTAGTTTGCAGATGTGTTCCAGTTCTACAATGCCAGAAAAATTCAATTATGCATACTAAGGTCACCGCTATAAAGCATGACCATACTGACATTTTACCGTGAATAGTGGCCATCAGAATACTTAGCCAAGAGCAGACTGTATTGGCCTATATTACAAGGCCAAAATATCCAGGTGTATAACCAGTATTTAGCTAAATTTATAGCCAAATTGAACCAGGCAATGAGTTGGCACTCAGCCCAATTAAAGCTGAGCAAGAGTGATTTCATGCTGCAAAGTGTGAACAAAAATGCAAGCCATGATAGCATGTATTGAGAGTTCAAATAGAATAGAATCTTCCAGAGGGAGTAGATATTGAAACGAACAGGCTGGCTTCCAAGTATTACCTAAATTTGTAAGTGGTTATCAGGACAAAATAGGACTGTCACATGCAGTACCACCCTATGAAATATTCTCTGAAGAGCTGCTTCCATGCTTTTATGTTTCTTGAAACATTAATATCCACGAAGTATTTAAGGAATTTGATTTTTGGCCATGATTAACTATGAGGGAGAAAATTTACTCTGTTACCTTAATAAACTAAACAGACAAAAAACACAGAACTGTCTGGTTTTCAGACACTGGACAACAAGCAGTGCAGAAGAGTGACCAATGAGAGAAGAGAAAAACAAGAGATGAGCCTTCTGATTTCCCATCTTGGCTCCTAGAGAGTTTTCAGGTTGGTTTGCAAGGAGGGGAAGCCAAACAGTGCCCAGAAATCTTCCTGAGGTGACAAGACAGAATTGTGAATTTGGGCAGCCCATGGTGGCTCAAAATTAGAGGGACAACAACCAGAGATGAGCTCGCTTCACAGAAAGGGGTGGCCGGCACAGATAGGGCACTCTGGTGACCTGAAGAGGGTTCCTTTGGGGTCTTCAGGTGAGTGCTGCTCAGTGCACGCATATTAGGACACTACTTGAGACCAGAGAGGACTGAGGAGGAAGAGCCTCTGGGGCTCTCGCAGAGCAGAGAATAATCTGTGTTCCCATCTGCCAAAGTTCGAAAACCTTGTAATACACAGGGTATCAGGTAGAGTACTCCAAGAGTATTGCCTCAATACTGGGGCAAAATTAGTGCCTGACAAAGAGAGGAGGCATCTGAGAAATGCAAAGGGAAGGGCTTACAGAAATGAGACTCAGCTGGTTATAGATTAACCACACCCTATAGATCTCTGAATGGTCTTCTGGAAACTCTTGTCACACCTACCAGAGAAACTATCTATAAATAGATAGGACTGGTGGTCCGAGAATTCCTTCCCCCTTGCAGCCCCTGCCCCAAACTCCCTCTCCCATCCTGAGTCACGAGGTGCATGTAGAACCTCAGACAAAGGAACCACATGCCCCTTGCATGGACACTGCAGAAGTATATGACCTGTAAGAAATCTAACCAGGGCGAGCTCATGCTTTTGTGCTGTTTAAAGCCTCACACGCTCTGCCTGCAACAAATTCTCCTTCCTCTAACAAAGTTGTCTGAGCGTCCAAATTCCTCCGTCAGGTGTCACTTCCTGCAACAGACTGAAGGCTGCCCTGATCCTACGTTAAATTCAAACTTTGAAAGGATCACTCTATTTTCAAATAACTTAATTGTACCCTAGAACAAATACCAAAAATGCTGAAATGTACACAAAACTACCTAGAAACCAACAAGGTAAAATTTACAAAGTCTGGCATCCAATAAAAAATTACCAGGCTGGCAAAGAAGCAGGAAATTATGACTCATCATGAGGGAAAAATATCAATCAATAAAAATGAACTCATGAAATCAGATGCTAAAAATAATAGACAACATTAAAACATCTATTACAACTACATTGCAGAAATTCAGGGAGGTAGAATAAAGCACGAGACTGTTAAACAGAGATATGGAAGTTATGAAAAATAGTCCAGATGAAAAGTAAATGTCTGTAATGAAAAATAGGATTAACAAGGAGATAAACAAGGCAGGAAAAATATTATGAATATATAGCAATAGAAACAATCCAAAATAAAAGAGAGAAAACTGACTGGATTAAAAAATGAACCAATGTGAGCTGTGAAATAAATTCAAGATGTCAAATATATATGTAATTAGAATCCTTGAAGTGAAGGTATTAGAAAAATATTTGAGGAAATACGGCCAAAATTTTTCCAAATTTGATGAAAACTATAAACCCACACATGTAAGAATCCCAATGAGCCCTGAGCTCAATAAAACTGCTCCAAGGCACATCATAAGAAAATGAATAAAATCAGTGATTAAGAGAAAATCTTAAAAAGAGAGAGAACAGGCACAAACAGAAAAAAATACATTTAAATAAATGACTGCAGACTTCTTGTTGGAAAGAATATAAGACTGACAATAATGGGTCGACATCTTCAAAGAATTGAAAAAAAGTTTTAACTTAAAGCTCTATTTCCAGTGAAGATATCTTTCAAAAATGAAGGTGAAATAAAAATTTTGTGAGACAGTACGGAAGTCGAAAGAATTCATTATCAGTAGATTTCGAATATGCGAAACGTTGAAGTCCTTCAGGGAGAAGAAAATGATACTAGAAGGAAATTGAGAGCTACGCAAAGATGAGGGAAACCAGAGATATAAATACGCGGGTAAAGGTAAAACATTCTTTTTAGTTTTATAGCTATCTCTAAAAGATAATTGACTTTTAAATAAAAAGATAATTATGATCTGTGGTACATATAACACATGCAGAAGTAAAATGCATATTAACAACAGCACAAAGGTCTTGAGAAAGGAAATGGAAATAAACTGTTTAAGCTTCTTATAGTACACAGGAAGGGGTACAATATTCCTTGAACATAGACTGCGATCAGATAAAGTCATAGCTAATGGACCCTAAAACAACTATTATAAAAATAAAGAGTTTACCTAACAAGCCAAAAAAGAAGATAAAATGAGATCATTTTTTAAGAACTCAACTATCTCAAAAGAAAGCAAAAAGAGGGAAAAGGGACCAAAGAGCAGATGAGAAAATTAGAAAATAGCAAAATGTTATATTTAAATTAACCATATCAAGTTTCACCATATTGAGAGGCTAGACAAGGAAAATGATAAAATCATTTCAATCGATGTAAAAAAAATTTTAAAAGGCACTTGACAAAATCCGCCATCCATTCACAATAAGAAACCTCAGCCAAGCATCACTGAAGAGGATTTCCTCAAGCTGTGGACTTCTACGAAAGGCCAACTCAGGGCCAGAACAGAGACCAAGGACAAAGACAGGTATCTGCTCTCCCTGCTTCTCCGTAACACTGTACTGAAGGCTCCAGCACATGCAGTAAGACAAGTAAAATACCTGAAAGTAAGAAGTAAAACTGTCTTTATCCACAGACCACATGATCATCTGTGTGGAAAATCCTGAGGATTTCACCAAAGAATTACGAGTACTAATAAATGACTTTAGCAAGATTTTTTAATGAAAAGTCAATATACAAAAATCAATTGTATTTTTATATACTAGAAACAACTATGAAGTGAAATTAAAACACAATATCATTTATAATAGTATCAAAATATGAAATACTTAGAATAAATTAGACAAAAGATATGTATGACCTAAACACTGAATACTGCAAAACACTAGAAAAGAAAATTAATGAGAAGTAAATAAATGATTATATCATATTCATGGATTAGAAAACTCGATATTAAGATGTCAATTTTCCCCAAATCGATTTACAGATTCAATGCAATCTCAATAAAAACTGCAGCAGTCAGCGTATGTGTGTGTGTGCGTGCGTGTGTGTGTGTGCGTGTAAACTAGCAAGCTATTCCTGACATTAATTCAAAAGACCTCAAGCTATTCCTGACATTAATTCAAAGGACCTAGATTCGCCAAAATAACAATCCAGAAAAGACCCACTTCTATATGTTTAACTGAATTTTGACAAATTTGATAAAGTAATTAATGGGAATGGATCATCTTTTAACACGATGATGTTGGGACAATTAGGGAACCAGATGCAAATAAATAAACTTCAATCCTTACTTCCCACCATATATTAAAATAATCCACTAACCTAAATATAAAACTAAAATTATAAAACTTCCAGAAGAACTCTTTGGAGGAAACCTTATAGTTACCTTGAATTTGGCAAAGATGTACTAACAGAACACGAAAAGCACAAACTATAAGAGTAAAACCAATAAACTGGACTTCATCAAAATTAAATGATTTGCTCTTAAGAAGTTTAAAAATAAAAGGGCAAGCATGGGTGAAGATATTTGCCAAACATACATCTGCCGAAGGACTTGCATCTCTTTTTGTAAAGGTCCTTGTAGCTCAGTAATAAGGAGGGTTGCCAGATGGGAGGGGGTTGGGGGATGGGTGGAAAGGTGAAGGGATTAAGGAGTACAAATCGGTGGTTACAAAATAGTCATGGGGATGTAAAGTACAGTGTAAAGAATATAGTCAATAATATTGTAATAACTATACATGGGGTCAGATGGGTACTAGACTTAATGGGGTAATCACTTTATAAGTTATATAAATGTCTAACCACTATGTTGTACACCTGAAACTAATATAATATTGTATGCCGACTGAAATTAAAAAATAAAAAATAATTTAAAAAAAAAGAAAAAAATAGCAAAAGAATTGAACAGGCGTTTAAGCAACTTAACTATATGGATGGCAAAAGAGCCCATGAAAATATGCTTAGCACCATTGCTTATTAGGTAAATGTAAATTAAAACCACGATATGTAACACAACACACTCACTTAGAACAGCTCACACTAAGAGGATGATAACACCAAATGCTGATGAGGATATAAAGCAACTGAATTCTCACACATTGCTATGCAAATGTAAAACGGTTGGAAAATACGTGCCCACCTCGTTAGAAGTTAAACAGACGCCTTCCATATGACCCAGCCATGATCCTGGGTATTTACTCAGGAGAATAAGAGCATATGTCCACCCAAAAAGTTGTACGCAAATGTTCATAGCACCTTTATGTGTAAGAGCAAAGAATGGAAAATCTCAAATATTCACTGACAAATGAATAGATAATAAATCGTGATATAGCTATGTAATGGAATATTATTCAGCAAAGAAAACAAACCACTGACCCACACAACTACATGGATGAATCTCAGAATAATTACACTGAATGAAAAATGCCAAAAAACCAGCATACTCTACTATTCCATTTACGTAAAATTCTAGAAATGCAAACTAATCTGTACTGACAGAAAGCAGATCAGTGTTTGCCCCGTTATGGGAAATGGGAAAGAACTAGGTTACACAGGGACCCAGAGACATACTGAAGCGATAGATATGCTCATTGTCTTAACTGTGTTCATGGTGTCACAGTTATACACGCATTCAAATTCGTAAAATTGTACAAT
The DNA here is from genome assembly GCF_000151845.1 of Pteropus vampyrus. Classification (NCBI taxonomy): domain Eukaryota; kingdom Metazoa; phylum Chordata; class Mammalia; order Chiroptera; family Pteropodidae; genus Pteropus; species Pteropus vampyrus. The sequence continues at coordinate 6,183,828 of NW_011888835.1, forward strand.
TTAAATAAATGTGGTTAAAAAAAAAAGTGGCATTTCATGAAAAAGAAGTCGTTTGCTTGGTAGAGACCACTGTGGTCACCGAAACTCATTTTGTATTCCAACTGAATGCACGAATAGATGCATTCGCTCCCCGCCCCCACCCCTGCTCCACTCCCACCCCAAGTTCTCTGGAGCCGAGTCACTGAGCTCTGGCCAACGAAATCAATGAAATGTGGCAAAAAAGATGAGAATCACTCCCAAGCTCAGCCAAAAATGCCTTTTCAATAATCGTGCACTCTTTCAAGCCGTGTGTTTACTATGTTGCGATTACTCAGAGAATTCTGGGCCCAACAGAGCCGCAAACTGGCATCGCGGGGACCCCTGGGCCGCAGTGTGAAGCGGGAATGCCCGAGAGACCCCTGCGACGCATCTGCCCTCCATGCACTGCTTCAAGAGTGAAAGTAAGCGACCGTTTGTTAAGGAATTAACAGTTGGAGGATTTTTCTGCAACAGCAGCTACATTATCTTAACCATTAGAGAAATGCACTCCTTTATTTGGGGTGAGGCTATGACCAAAACAACAGTAACAACAACAACAACAAATAACTAGAACGTGTGGCATTGGCTGAGCAGTCAGGTGATGGTGGTGTGGGAAAAAAACGTAACCGATTACATATCTGGAGAACGCTGTTGTGCTCACTTGGTAAAAATGTGGGAACATTTTCATCTAAGATAACATAAAAGGTTTTGAGACCACTCTGCTACCGAGCCATCAGCAATTTCTACCTTTTTCCTCACGTCACCTTCCCATCTGTGCAGTGTCCCATCTCCCTCCGCTTCCCCGTGATCAGATCACTCGTGACTGCATTAGGGCACACCTGGAGAGTCCAGGTGGACTCTCCTCCCATCTCCAGGTCCTTAACTTTGGCACACCCGCAAAGTCCCTTGGTTTCCGAATGCAGTAACATTTCCAGGTTCCATGTATCAGGACCTGATATCCTTGGACGCCATTATTCAGCCTACTACACTGACAAATTTTAAATCAGTTCTTTTAAATATGTTCAAATAACTGAAGGAAACTATGTCTAAAGAAGTTTTTAAAAGGTATGAGAATGACGCCTCACCAAACAGAGACTATCAGTGACAAGAAAGAAATTGCAAAAGAGAACAAAATAGAAATTTTTGAACTGAAAAGTAAAATAAATGCAATGAAAAATTCATTAGAAGACTCTGGCACATTTCAACAGGCAGAAGAAAGAGTTTGAAAGTGTGAGGCCAGCGCTTAGAGCTTTGTTGGTAAATGTCACAAAGAAGCTTCCAACACAATGTTCAGAAAAACGTGTCACTCCAATAAAAACCACACTTTGCCAGAAGTTTTCCTGTGTGGAAAAGCAAGATTAGAAAGAAGCAGATGTTGTCTAGTTATGGTCCTATTCTAGATGGCACACATTTCCTATCTTTTATTAAAAGCAAATGAAATATCAGGGCCTCAGAGACCTGGGGGAGACCACCAGTATACAAACACACACGTAAGGAAAGGAGAGACAGGAGCAGAACGTTTCGCTTACTGCAGGTAAAAAGTTTGCAAAGTTGGCCTAAGAAGATACTAGAATTCTTTTTGAAGACAGCCATGTCCTTGTAGAAGAGGTAATTTATTGGTTTAAATTCCTACCTGTGACGTCAAAGCCAAATTATTGACCATAACTTAGCCACACTACAAATGCCATTTGTCTTCTGTGACGGCTCACACGTGACATAAGGAAGATTTGGGGCTCCTACAGGGCCAGACTCCACTGAAGTGGCCTTCGGAACCAAAATGGTCAACATTTGTAAGTGATGAGGGTTTGTCTGTTTCCATCATACAGTAAAGCAGTGTTAAGTGTTTGACCCACGTTACCGCCTATGATTCTCACAAAATCCCTCTGTGATTGGTAATATTGCTCCATTTTTACAGACAGGTGCAGGACAGTGTCACACTTGGCCCAGATCTTCACAGCTATGTAGGAGCTGAGCTGAGATGTGAATGGGTTTCATCTGATTCCAGGTGATCCAGATGCTGTAGCACTAGCCTTTCACCTCTCTAGGACGACACATGTGCGTCTACATCCTATATGTCAACATACTTCAAATAAAGATAAAGGCTCTCATTTCTCTCACTTTATTTGCAGTTATTATTTTTTTTTTAATATGCAGGCATACCTCAGAGACATTGAGGGTTTGGTTCCAGATTACTGCAATAAAGCGAGTCAATCTTTTTGCTGGTGGAGGGTCTTGCCTTGCCATTTGTAAAAAAAACAAAACAAAACCAAAAACCGCAATATCCGTGAAGTGCAATAAAACAAGGTGTGCCTATAATTGATATATATAACATTCTATTAGCTTCAGATGTACAACATAACAGTTCAATATCTGTACATACTGCAAAATGATCACAAGTCTAGTTGACTTCTATCACTATACATAGTTGTTGCAAGCTTCCTTGAAATTTGCAATTATTAAGGAAAATAGTTTACTGATCAAAAAGTAGGTCTCATAGCTTCAAAACCACTAGTAATAAAGTAAATCAGGAAATACATTACCAACTTCTTGTACAAAGAAAGGGTGTATTTGCCAAAGATTTCTAAACATCTCTTGATTGCAATGGGAAGGTCGCCTGTCACAGGAAGCTGCTGTAGACAATGACAAATATTACTAGAGTAGATAAACAGCTCTGCAAAATGCAACCTTTTAAGAATGATTCTACCCTACTGGTTTACAAACCTTTCTGTTTCAGGTCATATAACAAAGAAAAATTCTGTGGTTCTGTTTTTGGATAAAAAAAAAAAAAGAAAGAAAGAAAAAAACCTTCAGAAATAGGCCAAGTAAAGCGGACGGTGAAGCAACAGCTCCTCCTACTGCATCCGAGAAGCTTCTCTCTTTTCCCAGTCTGCTCTCAGGCTTCTGTTCTGATCCCAATATGCTGGTTCCCTACCCAGGTTCCAGGAAGCACCTCCTTTTATCAGAAACCAATGTCAGGACGAGATTTTAAACCCATTCACACTAAGTAAAAAGTGGCTTTGGAAAGTCTAATGCGTCCCCTTCATAGCATAAGTTCAACTTCAGTAAAGCGGAAAAACTTAAACTGAGCCGCGTAAGTGAAGGCTAGTCCCCAAAGCTGGTGAGAGGAGCCCAAGGACGCCAGCGGGCGGGATCCTAATTCACTTGCTTTCACCCAAATGCTTTGAAGCCCCAGGCACTTTAAATGTTACTCTTGTCAGCCACCTCTTAATTCCTAGTCAAACCGCTAGATGGCACCACTCCCCAACCGTTAGTTCACTTGCACCAGCCTCAGCTATTGCTCAATAAGAAAAACTTGGTAAAAACACTGGTGGGTCTTTGTTTTTTTTTTTTTCTGAAACGATATTAAGTCAACAAACTGCTTTTAAAGGAAGTTTCAGACGTAAAGAAAGGAAAATGCTTGAATTATGAGCTACTTTCTCCTAAATTTTAGTAAATATTTAAGCATGGATGCTTTAACACAAGGTATCAGAAACTTTCACTATTGAAAAAAACAAATGATACAACAAACCATTTTTAAGAATGCTATTATTCTATTTTTTCTCCTGAAGAATTTCTCCATGCTTGTGATAAATTTTATTTTTTTCTTTTGGGGCTGGAGAGGTGGGCTGGTTGGCAGTTTCTACTGAGAATTTTTAGCGAGCCTCAATTATTGGTTCAGAGAACACACGCACATCCACAAACACGTGTGCGCGCACGCACCTGCTCCGACAGCCTGATTCTAACACACTGCCCCGTTTACCACAGCAGGATCCGACAAGGCTACCTACGCCTGACCTCTCCCTCCTGAAACCTTTGGAAGGCAAAGTCTCCACCTTCACGAAAGCCAACTCTGATCCACTTCCTTTCGAGCTTCATTTATATAAGCACATTTGGTGTAAGTTACCAGGCCAGCACTTAGAATTTCGTTGGTAAATGTCACAGAGCCTCTTCCAACACGCAGTTCAGAAAAGCATGTAACTCCAATAAAAACCACACTTTGCCGGAAGAAGCTTTTTCCTGTGTGGAAAATGGTGGAAAGAAGCAGATGTTGGCTAGTTACGGGCTCATTCTATATGGCGCACGATTTTTACCTTTCGAAAAACATTTTACCCAAGTGGTAACAATTGAGAGAAGTGGGTACTCTTTAAAATTTCCTTCCCACATCAGATCTGCGTCTCATCTCTCTCCACTTGATGCACCTGGGCATCGCCGCTCTGCCCTCCACCCCAGCCCCGGCCAGCAGGCAGGCCGGCCCAGGAGCCGTCCTTGAAGCACGAGCGCCGCCTGCTGGCAGCTGGGGAGGAATACAGGCTCCCTCAAACCCACCCAAGACTTTACAAACTAGAAGTCGATTTTTCTACTGAATTTAGTCCAAATTGTAAAAAATTGCTCGCTCGCACACACACACACACACACACACACACACACACACACACACACACACACACACACACACACACACACACGTACTTCAGACTCTGTGTATTTGGAGGGAGCATTTGGTTTAACCTTCTGAGCTGCTGTCTAGTCCTGCCAGTTCCAATCTTGTGTGTGTGTCTTTAAGGGTGTTGAGATCCAGCCGGGTCCTCTGCTGGCTCTGACCAAGTGCAGGAAACGTCCTGACCCCTGACCGGACAGCAAGGGAAGACCTGGGAGCACCTCACATCTGCTCTGTCTTATGTCCACTGTAATGGACCCCAGGAGGTTAAAACACGAGTCCCCAGCAGACCGTCAGGAGTCCACAGGCGGTTTGATGAGTGGCAGGCACCTGGGTGTGGGGAGCACACTGTAAAAATGGTCAAAAACTTCACTTTCTTCCCTGTTCTGTACTAACCTGACCCTGAAACTGTTACTGTCCCTTCTCGTCTTACTACAAATTTATAGTTCTTTTCTAAATTCTTAGAATTTGTGAGACATCGTTCGGAATTATCCAAGCGTTCTCTTGTTGCATGGGACATTCATTTGACAAATGCTGATGTGTCCAACACTGTTCTTAGATGCTCGATAATAAAGACGAAGAAGACGTGACTGCCACCCTTGAGTCTCATAGCCCAGCAGAGGCTACGGACAGGCAAACCAACGTTAGCATACAGCAGGGGGAAGAGAGGAGGGGTTTGCTGGATAGAGATGTACGGTATCAGGTTATTTAATCACTTAATAATACAAAGTTGCGTATACAATGCTTTTGAGTTTGCAGCTGCACTCTCATCTCTTGGGAGTCTAACCAGCCTACGGCTGCCACCTACCCACTTTGAACTTGTCATAAATATTCTCTCTACTGTCAACTCTGGGATTCTAGTACATCATGCATAATTAAATCATATCTAAGTAACTTTTCCACCTTTAACCCTTCCCCTACTTTCTCAAAAGCATGCAATGTCATCATGATTAGAGGCCATAATATCTTTAGTAATATTAAATTGATAAATTTTACAACCCCTATAAAATCTGCTGCCCTGCTACCTCACGCTTATTAAAACATGGCATTCATCCATTCAGGGCAAAGGTAGCACCACTGCCACTGAGAATAAGTGTCGCAGGAAGCGACACCCGACGGAGGAACGTGGACGCTCAGACAATTCCATTAGAGGACGGAATTTATTGCCAGCAGAGAGCGTGGGGCATTCGACAGACTCAAAGCACGGTCTCCTCTTGGTTAGATTCTTACAGCTTATAAACCCTCACAGTGTCCATGCCAGGGGCGCGTGATTCCTTTATCTGAGGTTTCACGTGTGCCTCATGACTCAGGATAGGAGGGGGAGCTTCGGGTGGGGGGCTGCAAGGGGGAGGAATCTCCAGACCACCGGTCTAACAGGTCGTTTGTTTTGTAGAACCCGCGACCTTGGCGTTATCAGCACCATTATGGGATTCTTGAACAGAGAGACAGGACTCCTAGGCTATAAGCAGGGAGCAGCACTTACGGATGCCCGCACCTGCTCAGCGGATTCCTATCCAAAGGTGAGCTCTAATTGCAACATAACAAGCAGTTTTACACAGTCTTGTTATTCCTACACAGCTACAGAGATAAGAACATTAATTGGATAGCAAGCTATGAATCAACAGATGTGAGCTGGAGAGTCCTTGAGGTGGGGGAGGTAGCTATGGGAAAACATGTGAGCTGGAGAGCACCGGGTAGCATGAGGGAAGAGAACGGCTTTAACCGGCTCAGTCGGTCATTTCTGCAGGCCCTTTACTTTGTGTTTTTTCAGATGCCTCCTCTCCTCTCTCATAAAGAAGTCATTTCCTAGGCTTTGGGTTTCAAAATAAAATTGTTTAAGCCTACAGTCAGCCAGTAGTCTCAAAGCAAGTGCTTTCACATTGCGAAAGGAAAAGTTTTGTTGAGTGATCAAAGGATTTTATGATTGCAACAAGCCAGACATTGGAGAACCGACACGAGGAAAGATCACACGGCAGGGAAGAATGTGGAATATGACACGAGAGAGATGTCTAACTTTTTGGATATCAGGATGGGGGAGGAGCTTTGGACACGGCATCAGGTACAAATGGTGCCACTTCCTTTTCCCGCTGTCTCGGAGGCTGTAACTCACAGCCGGAATATAATTACTGGGTGGGTTTCGGTTGGCGGGTGGCTTGTGTTGCACTTCTTTCAATTGGGGAGATCGTAAAAGTCTTTCAGAACAACTTGAACTTCAGAAAGGTGTAACGCTGGCTTGACTTAGCGATGGCCAAGGGAAGACCTGAGAGCACCTCTCGTATGAGAGCAAAACAGCAGCGCTGGGGGGAGGAAGCGCCCGAGAGGCCTGACGGACCAAAAGAGCGGGAAAGCAGAGCTGCAGAAAGCAAGCACCTTACACCTGGAGACGACGGCAGAACGCCCGGCCTACAATCTAACAGACAGGTGAACCAGTGACACTCTGGGGACACCGACACGGGACCCCAGTGACCAGGAACCTGGGCCTCTCCATGGAGGGCGAGGGATGAGTCAGAGGAAGACCCCTGCACTGGAGGCCATTGTGTCCCTCTGCTCTTTGGAAGGTGCCTCACCCATGTCTGTACCCAGACGATGTCTTCAGGAGGAGGAAGAGGAAGGAGAAACCCCCAGGGAGGGTGATGAGTTCTGTTAGGGAGCTTCAACTTTAGAGTAAAAGCCAAGAGAGATTACATTCCCTATATGAAGTATTTTCTCCGAAATGTCACCCCACACAAACACACGCGAGCGAGCGCGCACGCACACACACACACACGATCATCAGAAATGAGCAAGCTGAGACCTGTTATTTAAAAGAAAAAGTTATAGGTCCTGCACACGTGAGACATGAGGAATACATTTCAACCCCACAAGGCTCCATAAGGAGAAACACATCCTTTGGGTCATTATTGGAAACTTCAGCCACTTCTACCCCTGGCGTCATGATTGACAGAGTCTGTCTGTATTTCACTCCCAGCTATAACACCATGTGATCCTGTGTAAGTTAGTCAATTCAACCTGAGTTTCCAATTCCTCATCCGTAAAATGGAGACAAAAATACCCCTACCTAGTAAGGTAGTTGGGAAGCTAAAGATGCGAGTGCCTGTCAACATTAAGCCTAAACAACAGCGACTAATAAAGGATAATGTCCTCAGCTAACGAGAACAGACGCCTTCTCGCATCCCGCTGCCGATGGGGTGGTGAGGGCCCACTGCAGGTGGGCGAGGCGGGAGTCACAGTCTGCGGCGAAAGAAAGGCATCCCCCACAGGTGGCTTTTTTGTAAAACAGCTCGTGAGCCGACAGGTGACGGGCTGTGCGCCACGGGAGACTGGGCTGCAGTGTCGAGCGGCAGCAGGACACGTAAGACCCGATGGAATGTGTGCCGCCTTCGCTCGCCAGCAAGAAAATCTCAGGCTGGGTACGTGAGGCGCTTTCCTAAAACCGAAGCAGAAGGGCTGGCCCGGGCCCGCCGGCCCGTTTCGTTCCTCGAAGGCAAGATGTTTACGTGGCAAAGCGGCACCGAGTGGACGGCGAGGGCTGCCGCACTGGAGCTTCACACACCTCCCCCGGGAAACGGAAAGGCAGGTGAGAAATCGGAGAGGAGAACACGAGCACGAAGAGTCTTTTTTATTCCCGATTAAATGTGGCGTGAACGAATGTGGCCTGTGGAAGGGGACGAGGCTGGTGGCGGCAGAGAGGCGAGCGCGGGGCCGTGTTTTCTTACGTGCAGGATAGGAAGATGCTGGATAACTGCCCGACGCTCACAACCCTCAATTACCCACCTCCCGGAGGACAAGTTAAAGAATGTGCCCCAAATGCCTGAGACCAAGGTTGGCGGTTCTAGCACTGTCAGACAGCAGCTCCGCAGTGGTTCAGGAATGTTCCTTAATACTGTCACGCCCTGTGAGGAGCAGAGAGAGGGCGGAGGAAAGGCTTCGAGAATCCTGCGGGGCCTGCTACCCGCTGTCTGGCCTCTTCCTCCACGTCTCCCTCCTCCTCACTCCCCAGCCCAGCACCCACTCCCACACCCAGTTCCAAACACATAAACGCCGTAGGCTGTGGAGTAACTGGCATGACGTTTTTTTAAAAAAGAGAGAGTTGTGCCGGGGAGCTCAAGAGGAAGATTCTGACAGTCACGCTTACAATCTATGTTAGAGGATCAAGGAGAAGAATAGTTACAACCGCCGGACCTCCGACCCTTCACATCCTTTCTCTGTTAGCATCCTTTGAAGGCGTGACATGGTACTCCTGGGGCATAGCACCTTGCACAAAGTGAGAATCCCATTAATGTGGTTGCAGTCAGCAAAGGATACCAGGAGAGTTTTGGCCACAAATACCCTTTCTCGCTGGCGTAGGAGGCAGCGCTCAGTGGTAGAAAAACAAATGTTTGCCTTGAAACCCTTCGTCCAAGGTCTTCCCACACTATGCTCATTGTGCGTTCCTGGACGAGATGCTTAAACTCTCTGTGACTTAGTTTTTTCGTCTGTAAAAGAGGGATAAATATAATTTATACCAGGCTCTATTGTGAGGGTAAAATTAGAGAATGCAAGAGAAAAAGCTTTGAAGATTAAAAAGTGGAGGAATAATGAGCTGTAGTGATAGACAGTGAGGCTTCCCACCTCTGGGCCAAGCCCTGCTTTCTTTAAACTGTAAATGGCCTGGGAAGTGGTAGCACGTGATGCTCCCATCACGCCTGTGAGCGAGGGCAGCAAATTTCCCCTGGGCTGGAACAGCCATGATCAGCCACACCAGGGGCCTGGGCAACAAAGGCTTCGAAGTCTTATGTAGGGCCTTCCTAGGCCAGGGCGAGATTTACGGAAGACATTTTTAAGAAGCGAGTGGAAAAAAAAAATTCCTGTACCACCTGCCACAAAACTCAGTCTTGGTAGCACATGGCAGAGACGCGTCCCTGAGCTGCTTGCTGCTTCACACCTTCCATAGCCAAGGCCGAATGCGAGGCCAGCAACAATCGTCTTGGCAAATTTCTGGCATATTCCATCTCAGCCTCTTTTCAGACTTTCTGTGGCAGGAACGCCCAAGGAGAACTTAAGCTTGGGCGGAGTGAGAGGGCCTTGCAGGGAGAGAAAGGGGAGCTGTTCCTTCTTCAGTGAATACACACGCCCGCTGCAAACTTTAGCTATAGGGTGGTAGACGAAGGCCGCCCCTTCCCACTCTTGCTCCCGGCTCTTTTATTCTAGGCAGGGCCGGGACTAAGTAACAACCGAGGGAACCACGGTCAAAGTCTCAGGAGAGCACACCCTCAAAGCCACATGTTTGCAGGGTTAACTTCCACAGAAAAGAAACATCAAACGTTGCCTTCAATGAGAAACGAAATCCAAAGGGCCAACAATCCGCCCGACGTTAGGTGTGAGCAAAAGGGGGTGAGGGCCGCCACTCTTTCTCGGAAAGGTGTGTGGGCCTCGGATACTGGCGACTGATAGAGTTGCTACCTCCCCTTCCTGCTGCCACCCCCGACTCAGCGGCCATCTGTCCCTGCAGACTCGTGGGACCCCAGGAGCGCTGGCGTCAGGCAGTTGTTCCACTTTGCTGAGCTCTAGTCGAGAAGTGCCACGGGGGGTTATCCTGTTAGTCGTTACATCTTCTGTGTCCCCAAAATTCTCTTTCCCTGTGTCTTAATTCACCTTTAACAGAGAGAATCTACCTCGCTTCTTGGCACACTGATAGCATTTCGCTAAGCTGTGGTGTAAAAGACTCAATAAATACTCAGATCCACTTCAAAACACATCTGCTGAGGGCGGACTATGATCCTTGTCTCTCTGGAGCGAAACCGCCTCTCACTGGCTTTCGGATTTCCCATCAGCTTATGTTCTTGGAGGAAATTTTTCCAATGGAAATAGAATATATTTAAGAACACAAATCAGAATGCCTTTTTATTTTAAAAAAATAGGAAAAAGGAGAAAAAAGGTGCAAGCACAAAAGAGCCAGCAGAGGTGTAGAAGGGAGTGTCTGTGAGCTGAACGCACCTAAGCCAGGGACCATCTCGACAGCATTGGACCGGCTGCTTATTCTAGGCTAGCTCAATCTTAAGGTATTGGCTGTGGTTAAAACAGCAAACAAAAAGATTTTTGCCTTCTTGGGAAGAAGACGTCCTTGATCTTCAGGTGGCAAGGTTGGAAAAGTAGCCCTTTCCGCCACCATCCTCAGAAAATCAGCACTGGAGCAGTAAGAATATTCTATTCTTACCCTGAACCCACATCTACATGAGCGGCTGTCAGTGAAGGATCCATGAATGGGTGTCTTACATTCCAGAACTCCCTGGAAATAAGTGCAAAATCGTGTAAGAAAGCATGCACGTGCTTGTGTGCCTGTGTGGGCAGTTTGTGAAGGAGGACCACAGTTTGGTCAGCTTCCAAAGTTTAAGAACTACTGTGCCACATTTAAGCTTTTAGAAAATATCTGTTAAACGAATATCACAATTTTATAGTGGAAAGAATATGATCTGGGAGTCATAAGAGCCAACGGCTTTGCCAACACCCACGTAAGAGACCAAGAATAAAGTTAAGTTGATCCTTTGAAGCTGAGCTTTCTTAAGTATTTTAAGAAGTTTTAAGTATTACCATCAGGCAATAAACTAAGATCCCCAAATTTAGGGATGTTGATAATAACTAACAATTTCTCCCTCAATCTCCAATGAAGAACTAGTTAATGTACAGTTTAATTCCAGGGTCCAAATGGGAGGTCTCTCTTCACAGGTGACAGACAGTGATGGAAATGTGCATTTCTTGGTATAAACCCTTGCGAATGTTCTACCGACTGTTGCCAACACTGACACTTTTCCAAGGAGCCTTTGAAATATGAAAAAATTTGAGAAGACAGATATCTGGAGACTCACACTTTCTCCTCTTAGAAATAAAATTTAAAGTCCAGATAAAGAAAGTTAGGGGACGAGACTTAGAATCCGCAGCCCAAGAATTTTATATCCCATCACCTAAAATATGAAATGTGGCCAAAAAGACAAGGATACTCTCTCTTTGGTTTGGGATAAATTCAAGGATTAATCAACTTTAGAAAATTTTTACTGGGGGTTAATGACATCAACTTTTTTTACAGACTAGGAGTGACTAAACATTGGCAGGATGTGAGGTGCTAAAACCTAAAATGCTTAAATTTTCCAAGTGCATCAAACGTTAAAGGACAGGAGCATTATAAGGATAAGGAAAAAAACACGACTTACGGGTTTTGCTCCGTATGAAAATGATTTTTTTTCCCACTCCCTTTCTCTTATTTTGAAAACATCGGAAGACGACATCCAGCTTAAATATCTGATCTGAGAGAAGTAAAATTTTTAAAAATTTTGAAACTTTCTGCTGATTCTTTGTGCTTTTCAGGGCAAAAAGATGAGGTACATGGTGACTGTTTGGGTGAAAACACTTGAAAGGGTCTTCACAATTGAGAAAAACAGGCCCCATGGGCAGAATCTCCAGAAGTGGTTCTCAATTGACTGCACTTCAGAATCACCGGAGACTCTTTCAAAACAGAAGGAGAGAGGCTCACTATTCACTAGGTAATTCTTATCTTCTTGGGTATGAATTAAGGAAACAGAATTTATAAAAGTTCCTCTTGGTGATTCTGATGAGCAGCCAGAACTGAAAACCACTGTTCTAGAAAAAGGTCGAGAAGAAAAAAATCTAATTTGCTCTGCTTAAGCAAATTTATAAGAATTCTTAGTTTGGGGTTGATAGCTTGAGAAATAGGGGTTAAGAATTATAGAATGGTATAAAGAAAGAATGTAGGCAAAGAGATTAGAAAAGAGACCGAACCTCAAAGAATAGCTCAGAAGGGGCCTCTGTAGGCAGACATACAGTAAGGAACTCCCTGCCATGGATTGCCACGTATCTTCAAGACCACCGATGCCAAATATTCTAAGTATCTACTTGTCCTCTGTTGTAGTGCAATGTTGCTATTAACCAATACTCAGTAAGACACTGCCACACATAATATATGGTCTTGGTGATCTTTTGGGAAATGGACAAAATACATGACAATAAGAGGGATCGAGACATTCCTCTGGAGTGAAGGTAAGTGGAGAAAGGATCAAGAAAATAAGCAGACTCCCCAGAAAACTTTGGGAATTTGGAGGAAAGTGTTAAGCTCACCCTAAATCACGAGATGAGGACTTGAGTTTCTCTGTTCTACAATTATGCTAAGTACTTTTGCTTCTGACCATGATGAAAACCCTAGGACTGGGTGGGTTACCCAGTCCACCAGCAATAAGCAGAAAACTGGACAACATTTATGAACAAACAATAGTAGATACTACACAAAAAACAGCACAGTAATGCAATTCCCAAAGAAAGGAAAACAAACAATGTGAACCCTGAGTGTAAACCAAACCATTGACCTGATTTGCACAAGGTCAAGAAAATTCTGAGTTTGACCAACAAGAGTTAAGAGACCTCACTGAACACTCAGGGCATTTGGTACCATATTGTAATGGCTATACTTTAAGAACAGAATTACACTAGCTGTAGAGTTAACACTTTTGCAGATGAGCCCTAACGAAGCTTTAAAAACAAGCCTTGAAAGGATCAAGTTGACCTAGAAGTAACTGAATCCCAGAAAAACATACGATGCTCTTTTCAAGAAGAAAGCAAAATCTGGTATCAACCAAGTAACAATCACAATAACCAGTGTCCAATAAAAAATTACTAGGCACACTAAGAAATGGGAAATCAGGATCCATCATAGAAAAGCCAACACCATTT
>NW_011888835.1:6197051-6199002 GCF_000151845.1 Pteropus vampyrus
CTAACGAAGCTTTAAAAACAAGCCTTGAAAGGATCAAGTTGACCTAGAAGTAACTGAATCCCAGAAAAACATACGATGCTCTTTTCAAGAAGAAAGCAAAATCTGGTATCAACCAAGTAACAATCACAATAACCAGTGTCCAATAAAAAATTACTAGGCACACTAAGAAATGGGAAATCAGGATCCATCATAGAAAAGCCAACACCATTTTGAAAAAGTGAGACAAAGTAGGAGGAGTTGTACTTCCTAAGACCCATTATAAAGCTATAGCAGTTAAAAGGCCATTCTATAACATTGAGCATTGTCATATATATTAATGGGAATGAAAACCGATTTTGGAGAAAGTTTACGGAGTAATTCAATGGAAAAAGATGCTCTTCAACAAGTTGTGCTAAAATAACTGAGTAGCAATATAGAAAAAAAAAAATGAACCACAATCCTTCTCTCAAACCATAGAAAAATAACTTGAAATAGATGAAATTTTTTAAAAAATCAAAACTATATAATTTCTGGAAGAAAATATAGAAGAAAATCTTTGTGACCTTTGGGTAGGCAAAATTTTTTATTACAATAATTATCACCATAAAAGATAAAGATGGATAAATTGGAACTTCATCAAAATTAAAAACTTCTCTTTAAAAGACACTACTCAGGAAACGAAAAAGCAAGCTGAAGACTGAGAAGATACTTACAACACATATCGCAATATCTAACAAAAAGCACTTTCAAGATGTTAATAAAGTTTACATCTCAGTAATAAGACAAACAAGCCAATAAAAAATTGGCAAAAGCTGGAACAGACATTTCGCAAAAGATACTCAAATGGCCAATGAGCGCACACACAAAAAGGTTCAGCCTCGGTATTCACTGAGGGATGCAAATGAAATCGCAAGGGCATCCTGTTAGAAGGACTCAAACAAAAAGACTGACAACACCACCTGAGGGCAAGAGCAACTTCAGCTCTCGTGCCATGTCAGTGGAAGTGCTAAGTGGTACAACCACAACGGGAAACAACTTGGCCGTTTCTCCTATAGTTAAACATCCACTTACTGTGACCCAGAAATTCCACTCCAAGAGAGATGCAAACACACGTCTACACAGAGGTGTGTAAGGGAATGTTCACGGAAGTGTTATTCGTAATAGCCACAGACTGGAAACAACACACTTCTGCATCAAGAAGTGGTCTATTCATACCATGAACTATATTATGCAGCAATTAAAAGAAAAAAAAACTATATATACGTATAACATGGATGAATCTCAAAAATATTGAGCCAGGTACAATACTATGTGATTCTATTTATATGAAGCTAATCCTTAGATACAGAAAACAGTTCAGTTGGTTGAACTGAAGAGAGTTGACTGCAAAAAGGCATGAGGGAAAAATTCAAGGTAATGAAAATATTTTTTATTTTTATTGGGCTGGAATAACTAAACACATTTCTCAAACCTCATTAAACTGTACAAGTAAATTTGGATCATACTATTGTGTATAAATTTTACCTCGATAAAACTGATAAAAACAATTTTGTGGAGAGAGTTTGCCTATAAATGGAGAGAGTAAAAAGTAATAGACAACCCAGTAGCTACAGATTTTCAGAAATTCAATCAGTGAGATAATTTGCATCTGGCAGAAAACAAATATTTATTAACCTGTCAGTACCTCTGTGTTCTCGTAAAACAGGGGTCATATAAGTACTTCTTACACAGGATTTCTCTGAGAATCAAATTAGTCAATATATGGAAGGGACTTAGAATAAATACTGAAACACTAAGAATTTGATAAAAGTCAGCTATAGTTGTCGTTGTTACTAGGCATGGGAAGGAGTACAATGACAAGCAGAGTAGATGTTCCTGCCCTCGGGAACTTAGGTTTAGTGAGAAACAAGACCAGACAATTCTTGATTCACAAGGGGCTGTTTGGGGAGTCTAGTGGGCAAATTCCCTTTTA
>NW_011888835.1:6199052-6214265 GCF_000151845.1 Pteropus vampyrus
ATTTTTATTGGGCTGGAATAACTAAACACATTTCTCAAACCTCATTAAACTGTACAAGTAAATTTGGATCATACTATTGTGTATAAATTTTACCTCGATAAAACTGATAAAAACAATTTTGTGGAGAGAGTTTGCCTATAAATGGAGAGAGTAAAAAGTAATAGACAACCCAGTAGCTACAGATTTTCAGAAATTCAATCAGTGAGATAATTTGCATCTGGCAGAAAACAAATATTTATTAACCTGTCAGTACCTCTGTGTTCTCGTAAAACAGGGGTCATATAAGTACTTCTTACACAGGATTTCTCTGAGAATCAAATTAGTCAATATATGGAAGGGACTTAGAATAAATACTGAAACACTAAGAATTCGATAAAAGTCAGCTATAGTTGTCGTTGTTACTAGGCATGGGAAGGAGTACAATGACAAGCAGAGTAGATGTTCCTGCCCTCGGGAACTTAGGTTTAGTGAGAAACAAGACCAGACAATTCTTGATTCACAAGGGGCTGTTTGGGGAGTCTAGTGGGCAAATTCCCTTTTACAGAGAAGCTCCCTGACATCGGTCACATGAATATTTATTTTCTGCCTTTCTCTTGAAAAATAAATGGGTGGGATTGGCACATTGTGAGTGTTGCCTATTACTGTTATATAATTTATACATACTGAAACAAAAATAATATATGTGTCTTGATAACTTTGCTTAATATTTTATTTGCTTGCTCTTAGAGAAAAGCAAGGGGACTTTCTTCAAGGGAGGTAAAATTAGGATCAGATGTTACTGTGTCTCTTCACATTCATGGTAAATTATGTTAAGATATGTTAAGAAGGTCAGGACTGTGACTCTGAAGAAGTCACCTGGACATACCCATTGGTTTTGGGTATGTGTTCATCTTCTAAGACCAAAGTGCCATGTTGTAGTTTCCTGTGGCTACTATAAAAAATTATCACAAACTGCGTGGCATAAAACACCAAAAATTTATTCTCTCACAGTTCTGGAGCCAAAAATCCCACATCAAGATGACAGCAGGGCCACACTACCCCTGGAGGCCCTGGGCAGAGAATCCATTTCATGCTTCTCCCCTAGTTCCTGGCGGCTTCTGGTAATTGCATCACTCCAACCTCTGCCTCCACCCTCACATGGCCCTCTTCTCTGTCTTCTCATCTCTTATAAGGACATTTGTCATTGGATTTAAGGTTTACCTGGGTAATCCAGGATGATCTCAAGATCCTTAACTTAATTATATCTGCAATGACCCTTTTCCCAAGCATTTGAACATGGACCTATCTTTTTGGGAGTCACCATTCAACCATCTGCCTACATGCCATCTTTCTACAGTGCATGGATTTTTGAGATAATTCCCACATAGGACATAACTCAACACAGGACACAAGTGTCATTCTGGGAGTTCTGAATATTATTTAGCAACGCCAGAACGAGGGGAAAAAAAAGAAAACAGGGAATAATTAAAGATTCATGAGGGCAGACACTGTGTCATTTACTCTTATTCTCCAGCACTTATAACAGTGTCTAATATATAGGAGATTTTTGATAGATATTTATTAATTCTAAGAATTAATAGTTAATTCACGAATGGGTTGTTGTATCTTGGTGTCCTGAAAGAATCAAATTTGGCCTCACTTAATCACTGAAACTTTGCTTGCAAGGTGACCAAGCAAAGATAGTATAACCAGAATAACCTGAGGCTGGGTCTGAAGGCGTGAGCTGGCAACGATGCTCCTGGTGACTCGAGCTGGCCTAGGTTTGGTGGGAGAGTGAATGCTCTCACTGTGGGCACAGCTGCAGAGGCCAGGAGACAGGACAGGCTTCATTCTAGGTCCTGGGGAAATACGTCTCCCACTTTCAGCCATCATAAATCTATCTCCTTCCCATGCTACTCTAGCGGATCCTTTTACAATTAAGCAACAGTTGAAGATGAGAGATTATGCCCTTTCTGAAGCTTCCAACTACAGGAAACCATAAATTTTAAAAAGCAAAACAATCGTGAAAACTAACTCCTTGTGTATTTTCCTGTAAAGAGAGAGTGGAGGAGAGACGTCTAGGAGCTTCCATTCTTCAAATTCTCGTCCCCTGGGTTTGCCCAGAGACTCTGATTAGCAGGCTTTCATCCACAGATTATGAGCTACAGGGAAACCCAGTGATGGGGGCAAACAGATAACAGTCAAGAAATTCTCTGAGTGACACTCTTTATGACCTTCCAAGAGACACTTGACCACACTGTATCTCAATTATTGGCTAATCTGGAACAGTGGCAGCAACACTTGCTTACCCTACAGGGATGCTGTGAGAGCCAATTAACCGTGGGCAATGTCACTGGAGATTGAAGGATGAGTGCCATTATGTAGTTACAAAGCATTATTACTGTAGCGTGAGTAGAGAATGGAAAGTAGAGGCTTAACAAGTAAATTCATGGGTCTGCCTTGCAGCGGCTTCCTGATAAATTGCCAATAAAGCCTTCCTAATTTATCTCATTCTGCCTGCACGGTGACTTGTACCTAACAGTCTGCAGATGACAGAGTGGAGGAATGAGGAAGCCAAGTCAGGTACAAAACACTGACAACATGAAATCAGGCACCGCAGAAGAGATTTCTTCTCAAGTTGAATTTTAATCATCTTTTTACATTATATTTAGAAAGTGGATTGAGCAAGAGCCATGGGAGGAGCCTGGCGTGAAGTCGGAGATGGGATAAATTCTGAAGATGCATTTCACCTGGAATCACTAGAGAGTGCCCTTCAGGATTTAAACAGGAGTCCATTAGATTGACTTCAGATCCTTTGGTGAGAAATGGGACACAAAACTGAGCTGCAGGATCAGACGATAGCTCTGTACGAACATTTTAATAATATATGAAGCCCATTTGGGCCATACCAAAAGGTTGCCTTAAGAATTGAAATAAAAATACATAAGCAATTACGGAGCTGCCAGGTTGGTAGTTTTAGAAAGGGCCTGGAAAAATTAAAGATTTTTGTCTTCAAAACCAAGCTAATATGCCAAGCCCCACCTGGGAACTTTGGCCCAGTGCCAGGTCTGATGTGTTTTATCACTAGCTCCTTGTAGTAAGCAAGAGAGAAAAAATAAATTGACTCGCATAAGAAAATACAGAGAGCTCTTTAAATGCCAAAAGAACCTAGACTATTGAAACGAAAAACATCTGCTCAACAGAAATCTGATTCTGCCAGTCGACCAAGGAGATTTAGAAGCTTAGGAGAAAATCCAAAACCCTGGAATACCTCACAGTGCTAAAAAACGCCGAAGATTGTTGGAGACTGAGAGCCATCTGGGCATGGCAGGGTGCGGAGCAGGAGGTGGTAATTCTCACTGTTGGTTGAATACCATTAATTCCTTCTGCCTTTATAGTCACTATTATTACTGAGCTCTTACAATATATCAGACACTGTGGCTAAATAGTTTGGATGTATTATCATATTCAATTGTTGCAACAGCTCTCTAAGTTAAAGACTAAATTTATTCCCATTTTAGACATGAGACTCAGAGAGGTTATGAAAATTTCTCACGACCACAGAGCTAACGAGTGGTAAATCTGGGACTCGAAACCTCAGATTTTGACTCTAAAGTTCTTGTTTCAGTATTAGTATTGTTCTCTCTCCTGAAACACCTTTCTGGGCAAGAAAACAATGTCTGAGGCAAACAGAATTTAAATTCCTACTCGGGTTTATAGCTCAGATTAAATGAGATCGGTGCCCTAAAAATGATATTAAGAAGTTGCTATGGGATTTTGTTGAAAGAGGAGATAAATTCTACTGGGCTGAGGAAAATGGGTGAGATAGCACAGACACAGAGGACGAACTGTTCACTGACCTTTTTCGCGCCAGGTCATTGTCACCTCACAAAATCTTTGGAAGTCCTATGAAGTTTGTAGTATTTTACAAATGGGGAAATTGAAGCAGAGAGATGAAAAGTAAGCAATACACGACCATATATACAATGGGAAGAGTAAGAGATTAGAGTCCCACGGTAAAGTCCTCCTCCTTCCCAGACGTCACATCACTTCACGAAGGAAGAGTACCAGTCACGGTGGGACCAACGTCATGTCGAAGGTTTCCACGGGAAGAACAGGCAAGATAGTCCACGTTAAAGAGTCGACGAGCTGGAAGATGCAGCGGTGGGAAAGCGCAGTGAGTTTTTGGAAAACTATAAATCGTCTAATTAACAAAATGTGAAGGGTCAGAAGAAGATGGGAAAGAGTGGCTTACAGAGTCATGAGTTTTACTTTGTTCGAGGAGTGTGAGCCTTCATTCTGAAGCCAGCATCACTGAAGGTTAACTAACCTTACTGTGGTAATCACTGCACAAAATACGTAAGTCAAATCGTTATGCTGTACGCCTTAAATTTATACAGCGCCTATGTCAATTAGATCTGAAAAAACAGGGGCGGGGGACGGGCAGGGAATGTGAAAATAAAAATAATTTAAAATGTTTTAAAGAAAATCTTTTAGCAGACAAGAAGGCGATCAGAGTGGAGCAATGTCATCCATGTACATGCTGTGCGAAATGGAAACCGGGCCGCTGGGAAGCTGTCGCTGGTTTCTTTGCCTGAATTCAGCTCCGAAGGTGCCAAAGAAGCTAAAGACAGACTGAGGAATCTGTCAAAATTTAAAGAAGGAGACGGGGAGAGAGACAGAGAGAGAGAGAGAGAGAGAGAGAGAGAGAGAGAGAGAGAGAGAGAGACTGAGAGAAACCCCCAGAGTCAAAGGAAAACCATGGGTTAGATTCTTGCATGTGTTTTGGGTAGAGTCAGGTGGAGCAATTAACCCAGAACATCTGGATCTGGAGCAAAGATGAGATTTCCCATGTACCATTTCCTCTCCTCAATATAGCCTTGAGATTATTAAACTACAAAACGGAACAAGAGCAAGCAGCCCAGCCCCTGCAGTGAGGGCGAGAGAACCCAGGGTGATGCTGAAGCTTTCCTGGAGCGCAGAGCAGCTGACCACAGGCGCAAGAGGCCTGACTGGTCCTTCCGTGTCCCCTCCCCCATGAAGTCCCCTTCTCCATGCCAAGTGCTGAGTGACTACAACTAAGGTTAAGTTCTGATCAAGAGCGGTGCCAAGGTCAACACATAAATAATAGTTCATTTCATCGAATACTTTCCTCTATCTAAGTCCATCAGTGGATAAATGGATAAAGAAGAGGTGGTATATATAATCAACTGAATATCATATAACTCAGCCATAAAAAAGGTGACATCCTGCCATCTGTGACAACGTGGATGGACCTTGAGGGTATTATGCTATGTGAATAAGTCAGATGGAAAAGACAAATACCGCATGATTTCACTTATATGGGGAATATCCAAACAAAACAAATTGATAACAAAACAAAAACAAACTCATAGAGATGCTCAGCAGATCAGTGGTCACCAGAAGGGCAAGGATGTGGCAGGAGAGTGGAACCAGTAAAGGGGTCACCTGCAGGGTGACTCGGTGGTGAGCACGATGGCACACACACAGATGTCCCATTATAACGTTGCACACCTGAAGCTTACATAATGTTATAAACCAGCTACCTCATTAAAAAAGTTAAATCGACAGATGGATTTCTCTCTTTATTCTATGAATGTGGTGAACTAAATGGAATTTCAAATGTTAAACCAGCCTTGCATTCCCAGGATAAACCTCGTTTGATGATAATATACAACCTGTTTTACAGATGGCAAATTTTATTTGTTGGTCTTCTGCTGAGGATTTTTACACCTATGTTCAAGAGGGGTATTGAGCTGTAGTTTTAGTTATCTGTTTGTTTTTGCTTTGTACTTTCTTTGCCAGGTTTTGGTATTAGTGTCTTGAAGCTCTCAAAAGAAGTTCGGGAGTGTTCTCTCCTTTTCTCTTTTCTGAAAGAGATTGTATACATTTGGTGATAATTCCTCCTTAAATGTTTGAAAGCATTTACTGAAGAACCAGCTGGGCCAGGAGCTCTCTTCATGTGAAGATTGCTGACAACAAATTCAACTTCTTTAATAAATATGCACTAGTGATATTTTGTTTCATCTTGCTAGTTTTTATAATTATTATTTTCGAGGAATGTCATTGTTTCAAATGAATTGGTATTTATAATATTCTTTTATTGTTCACTTAACACGTATAGATTCACCAGTGATAATCCCTCTATAATTTCTGAAAGCATATGTTCTTGATCTTTTTTTCTCTGCCAGTCTAGCAAGGGGTTTAATCAATTCAATAATCTTTTCAAAAAAACCATGCTTTAACTTAATTTACTTTCCTTCTTGTTTGTCTGCTTTTCACTTCATAAACATTTGCTCTAATATTTATTAGAAAATCTTCCTTCTTTGTGTTTATTTTTCTTGTCTCCTAAAGAAATTTTAGACTGTTAGTTTCTAAAATAGGCATTTAAGACTATAAATTTATTTTAAGCATCTTAAAAATTTTAATCTGATGTATTTTTATCATCCAGTTCAAAATAATTTTTAATTTCCTTTGCTTTCTCAATCTATAGATTATTTAGATGTGTGTTGTTTTATCTTCAAATATTCAGTTTTTCCTAGATTGCTTCTGCTTCGATTCCATATTCAAAGAAAAAAACTGTAAAATTTCAAAGTTTTTAATTTGGTGAAATTTGTTTTATGGCTTAATACATAGCCTATTTTGTTGAAGGGGCCATATGCATTTAAAGAAAATGTGTATTCTATATGTCTTCAGTGTATTGTACTATAAATATCAATTAGGTCAAGGCAGTTGATAGTGTTTGGATAGTGAATGTCAGGTTACCTATGACTTTACTGATTTGTTGTTTATCGATTGCTAAGAGACGGATGTTAACATCCCCAAATATTGCTTAAAACTTTCTCTCTTTAAATTCCGTTGATTTTTGCTTCATCTTTTTTCAAGCTCTGTTATTGAGAATACATGTTTAGAATTGCTATGTCTTCACAATAAAGTAACTCTCATTGTGAAATGTCCCTCTTTATCCCTTGGTCTTGAAGTCTTTAATCTTAAATTAACATAGCTCTAACCTTCCTTGTTTCCTGTTTGTATGTTAAATTTTTCTATCCATTTTAAAATACCTCTTTATCTATAAATTGCATCTATTATTCGGCATAGAGACATAGAGCAGTAATGGCTTTTTTTTTTTTAATTCTGATAATTTCTGCCTTTTAGTTGTTTAGTTCATAATAGCTAATATAATTATTTATGTGATTTGATTTAGGGCTACCATTTTATTATGTTTTCCTTTTACCTCTCTATTTTTAGCTCTGTTCTTCATTTCTTGACTTCTTTTAAATCATTGGAATATTTTATGAGAATTCTATTTCAGTTTATCTGTTGGCTTTTCATTATACCTCTGTAACTTTTTTAGTTAGTTCTCTGTGAATTACAATATATATCCTTAACTTTTCACAGTCTACTTTGGGTTAATATTGTACCTTTCATGTAAAATGTGAAAATCTTACAATTGTATAGAACCACCTATCACCCCATCCTGTTATTTATGTCACAGTTATATGTATTACATATATTTCTATTATAAAACTGATAAGAAAATCTTATAACTTTTGCTTTCAATAGTTAAATGTACTTGTAAAACTTAATAAAATATATTTATAAAATATTTATCATTTCTAATGAGTATCCTTCAGGTATCATTTCTTTAGCCTGAAGAATGTCTTTTTAGTGTTCTTCGGAGTCTATGAATGCACTTACTCTTATTTCATCTTAAAATGTCTTTATTTTGCCTTTATTTTTAAAGGTTATTTTCATGGGACATAGATTTCTGGGTTGACAATTTTGCTTTTCTTTTAGCTTTAAAGATTTTTTTCTCACTATCTTACAGCCTTGAGAATTACAGTCTTTTGAATTGTTGCTTCCCTATATGCTGCCTACTACTTTTTCTCCAGCTACCTTTTTAGATTTCTTTTCATCTTTGATTCTCAGCAGCTTGAATGATTCCCAGGCATGGTTTACTTCTTAATTACTCTGCTAGGAGTTCACTGAACTTCTTGAATTACCATATTTATGCCTTTGATCAAATTTGGAAAAATATCCACCATCCATTCTTCACATTTATATCAAGGTAAAATTCACATAACGTAAAATTAACCATAAAGTGTACAATTTGATGGCATTTAGTATATTCTCGATGTTGTGCAACCATCGCCTCCAACCAGTTCCATCTCGCTCAAAGGCAGCTGACCCGCTAGGCAGCTCCTCCTCGGCCTCCTCCTCACCCAGCCCCTGACAACCACTAACCTGCTTTCCATCTCTATGGATTCATCTATTCTGGATATTTCATACAAATGAAATTATACAATATCTGACCTTTCACTTAGCATAATGTTTTCCCGGTTCGTTCATGTTCTAACATATATTAGACTTCGCTTATTTTTAGGACTAAATAATATTCTATTATCTGGCTACACCGCATTTTGTTTATTCATTCATCCACTGGTGGACACTTCAGTTGTTTCCACCTTCTGGCTATTGTGACTAGTGCTTCCGTGAGCATTCGTGTGCAGGTGTTTGTTGGAATATCTCTTTTTAATTTTTTTTCCTTAGCGGTTGCACCATTCGACATTCCCAGAAGCAGTGTACCTGGGTCCCAATTCTTCTACATCCTCATCAAAACTTATTATTTTTTATAGCCCTCCGAGTGGGTGTGCAATGGTATTTCACCGTGGTTCTGATCTGCCTTTCTCTAACAACTAAAGGTAATGAGCATCTTTTCACACGCTCGTTGGTCATCTGTATAACCTTCTTCAGAAACATTCTATTCAAGTCCTTTGCTCATTTTTAAAACGGCTTGTTTGTCTTTTTTATTGTTGAGTTGCAAGAGTTATTTATATATTACAAACATTAGACTTTTATCAGGTATGTGATTTGCAAGTATTTTCACATATTCTATACATTGTCTTTTCACTCTCTTGATTTCCTTTGATGCACAAATTTTAAAATTTTGAGGCAGTCTAATTTATATTTATTTGCTCCTCGTACTTTTGTGTCTTCAATTTTTTTCGGATCCCCCGTATCTTCCTCTGCAATTCCAGTTATGCATATGTTAAACTTTTGGCATTGTGCCTCAGTTCCCAAGGCTCTCTCTTCTTCAGAGCCTTTCCTTTGTCATCTCCATTCTGTTAAGCTCCCACCCCCATAATTTTTATCTTCCTTTACACCATTACACATAGCTGATTTAAAATCCATGTGTTCTGATTCCAGTTGGTCTTAGTAGACTGTCTTAAGAATGAATCATATTTTCCTGGCTCTTCAAATGTCAAGTAATTTTCTACATCTTAAAAGGTGATATTATGGGCTGTTATGTTCCTCCAAAGAACGGACATTTTTGTTTCAGTAGGCAATTAACTTGGCTGGATTCGAGCTGCAATCTACCTTGTGGGGAATAGCTCTGATCTCAATTCACTTCCATTGTGTTTTAGCTGGGCTGCTTGAATTCTGCCCCCACATATGTGTATCCCATGGTTAGCCAGAGATTTTCGGTAGGATTTATTTACAAAATCTGGGGCTCCCTTTCTCTCTCTTTCTCTCGCTCTTTCTTTTTCTGGGACCTCTACCACCACCCCCTTACTTTCTAGCAGCTGTGGGTTCCCTGCACTGTGTCCTTTGGTTCTCCAGGCCAGAAAGTCTGTTTTTCTTGTTGTTGTTTTGTGTGTGTGCGTGTGTGTGTGTGTGTGTGTGTGTGTGTGTGTGTGTGTGTTAGAGAGTTGGGCTCCAATAAAATATGGGAATGTCATCCCATTTTGTTCCCTTCTTTCAAGTTCAGGTTCTCCCATAGTCGGTCTCCCTGCTTTTGTTCACTCTCTAGTCCCTCCAGGTATTTTTGTATTTTGGCCGGAGTTTAGAGTGTCACTCACAGGAGGGCACATCCCACTGGGGCTTACGCCACCATACCAGAAACATAATTGCTTCGCAGCTTTTAAAAATGTTTCTATTACAACACTTATCACACTCGACTACAGACACTTATGTCTTCCCTTTTTTTTTCTGTTGGGATGTACTCTTCTCGAGCATAAGGACGCTGTCTCCTTTTAAAGGTATAAGCTTTTTACTGTTCAATGAATTCCTTCTGGAAACTCCCATACTCTCTTCTGAAATGGTATTTCCATCACACAGATCCACCTTTCCCACTGGATATGTAGGCACGTGCTGTAAGTAGGATCCATCACGGTCCCGTTTTAGAAAATTGGGCCACTTAAAGACAGTTTATCGCCTTATGTTATTAAAATCTGAATGGGCCATATAAGCCAGAAATATCCAGGAGTCTCCATGTTTGTCACACAGAGGGACACTTCCTGAGATGAAAGCATACAAGGAGGAAGAAAGGCTGAGAGAAGGGAGAGCGAGGATCTCGATGGCATCCTGTCACCCTGGAATTCTCTCGTAAAACAAACTCAATTCCTTTGGCTTCCAAGTTATGAGAGTCATAAATATTTATGAGAAGAGAGTTTGAGTTGGGTTTCTCGCACTTACAGCATCTATAATACTGAGTCCTCTGTACCTGGCACAGTAAGTACCTACTTAAGATGGAAAATAAACGTTAGGTGAGGAATGAGCGACAATAGGTATATATACCTCACTACTGAAAAGGGGCAGCCTCGGACCGAGCCTGACAGAGGCAACCACGGCCGTCAGCGAGACACCGAAAGAAAAACCAGACCGCGTAACTTCATTGTCAGTGTCATTCCGAGCTGGCCTGCCCCGATCTGTAACTCGAATCACCTTCTTTTCACCTCTGCCGACGTGCAGGCAGGCAGTGAAACAGACACTCAGTTTTGTGGACAGCCTTGTTGTTAAATGCGCTCACCTTCAATAACAGGAATAAAGTAGTGATTCAATGTTTATTTGTTACTGCTTGCTCCTTAGTGTTCCATTTTGAAAAGAAAGCAAATTGGCAGTGTTTAATGCCCTCTTTCCTAGTATCTTCACCTTGGCACGTTCTGCTCTCTCTGTCAAACCTGTGGGAAGACGGGTGTTGCTGGGTGATACGCCGTTCGCTGCGGGGGAAGACTCTCTCACAGGGTCTGCCTCCAGCAGCACCTGCGGCACAGAGAGCACCATAACCAGCTGAGTCTGTGAAAGCTCTTTTCTTCTGTCTTGCCAAGAATTCAATCTGTTTCTGGATCCTGCGGACTAACAAAAGCTGTTGCTATGTTATCACTCTAAAAGATGAAGCCACAGAGTCATATGTAAGCTTCCTTTCATATGGTAAAATGTCACCGAGAGCTTAGAAAACTATATCTGAAGGGTTAACATGTTTGTCAGCAGCATGTTGACAGTCTTCAGTACAAGCTGAAAACCTGGTTGGTGATCCTTAACCTATTCCATATCCTGCCACTGCTCTCAGCAATAGCTTCTTGAGCAATTTCAACTGCATTGATTGACCCAAGACTCAAATCCAATAGCAGAAACTGCAGAATCACGATTTTAAGAGAAATAAAATTTAGGTGTAAAATTGCAACCATGGTATGATGGATATATGTTTCTCATATATAAAGAACTCATAAAAATTAGTAAGAACGATCCAACACGGATCTCAGAAGAAGAGTATCTAACAGATAAGAAGATAAAAATTCTATAAGAGAAAAAGATAAATGGAATCTACTTTAAACAAGTTTGACTTAATTAATAATCAAATAGAAATTAGGAGATACAATTTATCTACCTATCATATTAGCAAAGAAATGGAAAAAAAAGTTATTGACAGGATTAGGGTGAGAGCAGCATTTTTTATCCCAGTTAGGTAGGTAAGTAAGCATGCAAACATGGAACGTTTCTGGGGGGCAGGGGTGGGGAATGGCAAACTTTTCTGAGTTCTGTATATTTATACATTCATTTGTTCCAGAAAAAAATTCAAGTTGATTTTAAAAAAAATATGTAAATATCAAAAAAAAGGAGGAAGAGTAGACGGAGGGGTCGGGGAAGAAGAAAGAGAGGGGGAGACAGGAGAAGACAGTGCTGGAGACAACACGTTGCTGAAAACAAGTGTGAAAACGAGTGGGCTGCAGAGCTTCACCGAACTTTTAAACTTATCTACCAGCCAATGGCCGAGGAAAATCATTGTGAGGAAAAATCTGCCTTCCCCTCACAGTTCACTGGATCTTTTTCCTGAGATTTTGTGCAGGTGCCCAATGGCTATCACCTTGCTTTTCAGAACTTCAGAGGAGGCTGTGACGAATTTCTCCCAGAAACGCAGCAATAACTATTGGAACTTCGCATCTCCTCCGTTTGTTGAGAGGGTAAGATCTATATAAAGGGATAGCAGCATCTTCTTCAGTGGAAACCTAAAGCTGTTTTATTGTCGTATTGAAATTTAACTATATATAGAAAGGTGTTTATAGATTGTTAACAGCCAAAGGGGTAGAGTGTGTTGTCTCAGCTTCTCTACTCTGTGTTCTGATGCGACAGTTGGAACTCTGTACGCCACGCCTCACCTTTGCCGGCTAGATCTGCACTAGACCCTGCCACAGGGATGCTGGGGGAGGACTCCAGGACTGGAGGAGGAAGCACGACTCCCTCCTGCTTCGTTTCCTGTTCTTGTGTCACTGCAGCAGTGGATCTTCGATGACAGTTTGTGCCTCTCCCAGCTCCTAGAATCAGCCTCACTGGACTTTGTCAGGATGCAAATACAAGCCAGGCAGCGTCCCCTCCACAGAGATCTGAGACTCTGATCCACAGGGACCTTCCTTCAAGCTCTTAAGTTTTAATAATCCCAACTTCCTCTCTTCTCTCTTCTCCACAGACTAGAGGTGCAGTTACTACCTGTGTGATATCTCAGTGTCACCTTTTTGGTTTGATACCTTCTATTAAATTTTCTGTGTCAAAATAAATAACTCTCCTGACTGAACCCACACTGATACAATGGTGACAATAACAACACTTGTTTCATGGAGTTGTTAGTGTGTATATACGTGTGTGTATGCACATATATGATATGCTCTAGAGCTCTAAACAATTCTACATATAATTCTTACATATATCACATATGTAAATATATTTTTATATAATGTACTTAGAATAGTATTTGACACATAGTATATGTTCAATAAATGCTGGCTCTTTTTCTTAGTAGCAGTACTATCATATTAATAGCAGTGCCTTGGGAACTGACATCTTGATGCAGAAAAAGTCTGCTGACTTCGGCTAATAGAGTACATCCTAGATGCAGACTGCGAGGCACCACAAAAGTGAGAACTACACATGGAGGAGACCGGTGAGTCTACCTAAATTTTCTAAGGTGAGAAATGGCCAAGTCTTTTTGTTTTTAACTGAACAATCCTCATAATCATCCTCTTTAGACCATATGGAATACTGAAGTTCAGAATCTTCATATCCCAGGAGAGATATCAAACAAAGAAGAGAAACTACTGTGCACTGACCTCTGGCTACGTACATGCTAATTTCCAGAGTCGCGCCATCCACCCTTACCGTCAATCTAGTGAGTCAGGTATCATTGTCCCCATGTTATAGATGGAGCAACGCAGACTCGGGGAGGTTAAAGAGCTTGTCTTAGGTTACATATGTTAGCAGAGGCAGAGCTAGGATGTGAAACAAGATTTGTAACTACAAAAACATGAACATCATTAGAAGGGAAACCACAGGGTGTATGTACATGTGTGTGGGAAATTGCAACCAATATAAGGAGGTAAGAGTTAAATATTTTAAAGACTTTTTACAATCCAATGAGGAAAAAATCTAGGCAGCTCCAAAAAGGAAAAAACTTGATCAAAGTCACCTAGCAAGGCCAGGCTAGGTTTGGGCCTGTAACCCGACACTGAGAAGCAGACCAGTGCTCTTCCCGCTACCCCACACTTCATCATGGAATTGCCATCCGGAATGCTCACTGGCGAGAGCGCCCCGACTCCAGTCATGAAATCCATTAGCTTATATTGGTTGAGAACTCCGTGGGATTTAAAAAATATCATCTTCAACGACTAGAAGAATGGAACACATGACTTACTAAGGACATCTGTGGCAAGCAGACACATAATGGCTTTTTCATACGAAGAAGAAAGAAAGAAAAGATTAAATTTGGGAGCGTGTGGAGTGATGCTGAAGAAACGATAAGCAGGGCTGTCAGCGGCCTTTGTGTGTAAGAAAAAAATGACTGGATCTTCTTATAAAAACGTTTGCCCCGAAGGCTTCTAATTGTCTTACCGAAGTAAAGACATTCTGTGCAGGTAAATGCGACACGGGAACACGCTGTGTAACGCCGATGCCACAATTCTGGAAGCGAAAGGCAACAGAGGTTCACTTCCTCATCGTACAAAGCCTTCTCCAGGCTTCTCGGTTTTCCAGGCTCCTTACCCTTGTGGTACCATCATTCCAACATGTGCTTTTGCCCAGGAAAGAAAGGACAGGCTAGAAAGACCAGCACCGTCAATTAAATATTGTACCTAGAAGCGACACACATTATTTACGCTCACATGCCGTTGACTGTGTCACGTGACCATTCTAGTGTCAAGGGCGTCGGCAAATGCAAACATTCCCTGTGCCTAGAAATAGAAAACTAGGTGACAATAAGAGTATCAGTGCCTACCCAGAGCTCTCTACCTACATTTCTCCTGTAAACTTTCCACAACCTAGTGATGTAAGCACAATATCATTTTCTTTTTAAAAATAAGGACCTTTAGTCTTATATAAATGTTCCACTATCACAGATTTGCAAAAGTGGCAGAGCTAAGACTTAAACATAGATCTGCTAACCCTAAGACATATTTCTCATCACTATGCCATCCTACTTCCCCGGATGTGGATGGGCATCTAAATGGACCTCTACCTTCTATCATGATTATTTCTCTCAGGAAACGTCTCCCCAAGAGTAAAGGCTGAGGAAAGTCCAAGATAACTTTGAGTCTCTAATCTCAGCAAAAGAAATAACCCGTAAGGGACCACACTAAAAACGTTGCAACAGACTACTTAAGCTTTTCAATTTCTTCACATTTTTTTTTTGTATCACCTGCATCCTCCATAATAATAAGTAGACAAATCTTTGAAGGAAAAAGATACTGTAAGCGTGTCTTTGGTGCAGCAAAGATGATAGTGTCTAGGGAGATCACACTATTTCTTGGTGAAATAAGAATCCAGAAGGCTGGAAAGGATGATGGCAGCATTAAAGAAGAGAAGGAAGTAGACTTTGCACATAATAGGGAAGGGAAACAGCCCTCCCTGGACTAAGAAATGCACCTGGCCCATCAACATTAGGATTTG
>NW_011888835.1:6215060-6226667 GCF_000151845.1 Pteropus vampyrus
CAAGTCATCGCAAACCTGCCAAAGTCACAGGAATCACAATACGGGAAACAAAGTGTTGTGCCTCAGAGTGTTTTCACTCTTATTTTCCAACTCCTTACAAACCTAATGATAAATCAAACGTACCTGTTGACAGCCTCTGCGGAACTGGCGACTGCCTGGAGCATCTCTGAGGTAGAATAAGGCGCTTAAACCCTTAGCATCGTCACAAGTGTTTTGATTGAGTGAAAGGACTGGCTACAGATTTGGTCTCCACTCTAGGACACGAACACACACACACGCACGCGCGCACGCACGCGCGCATGCGCACACTTATGCTCCTTTCCATTATGAGCCAGGGACTAGAAAGAGCATATTTTTCTGGGCTTGTCTCCTAACACTTTTGTAGGCCCTCTGTGACGCAAATTCGGGAAGAGGCATAAAAAGTTACCTAAATGACTTGAATTTAGAATTCAGACAATATGTTTCATGGTTGCTATTGTTTAGAAAAAAGCTGGTTTGTTCAGTTCTCCCAAATGCTGTAACTTTCGCCAACACTAATTAATTTCCTTCAAATGTGACCACCTGTGCACTTTATTCCAATTTTGGCTACAAAAAGCTGAGTGGTCATAAATACCGAAAATGCTGTCTTCATTTTTTTTTGATTATATAATTTCACAGTGACTAGGAAAAAAGTACTTTAAGATAGAACAGAATAACAGGAGTTGTAGAGATCCGAAAGAACATTTAAAAGGAATTATTTGGTTAAAGTGGGGGAAGACCTGGGGTGACATAGTAATCGTTCCAAGTATTTTTTTTCTTTTTATGAGAGGAAAAAAAGTAACATTTACTGGGTTTCTAATACATTTTATGTACTGTGCCATGAGCTTTGCATATCTTCTTTCATGTTATCGTAAAAACCATACACTAAGGAACTGAGGTTGGTAGAAGTTATGTTATTTCCCTGAGATTAATCACTTAGAAGATGGCAGAGACAGAAGTCGGTTGATTAAACAGGTTATTATCAGAGAAAATACATTTGACAAAAAAGTAACATTATTTCAAAAAATTGGTCGCTCCTTGGTATTTGTTGTAATTGCATCCGACATTTATGAAACCAAACAAAACAGAAAACTTCTTTTATCGTGACATTTAAATTAGCCACAAATACATCGTGAGGTAACATAAAGTCTGGGAAACAGCCTGTAAATATTATTTCGTGACATAAAGCTGCATCTATGGAACACGAATCCTAAGCCCTGAAATAACACGGGGGAAACTGTTCTTAAGGTTGTTCCCGGCACGATGCTTAAACAGTTGTTTAAATTGAAATTTCAAAATCACTGTGGTTTGGCTCAATCTCTTGGATCTTTTCAAGTCTGTACTCACTAGCTCAACATATCACATCAAACAAAAATAGTAAAAGCCAGGCTCCATGTTTACATAAAATTTCATTTCTCCTCCTCCCGCCACCACATCCCCAAGTGCCTGAGCCACAGAACAGAGGAAGTGCCTTCGCGAACTTTCCTGTCAGCGAGATGGCTTTGTAAAAGGAGCCCGGCTGAACTGAGTTCACAATTCACTGACATCGGTGTAGCCATTCTCTCTCATGTGGTTCTGAATTCAGACCCGCGGCCACAGCACTGTCCACATGTCACTCTACCCTTTCTGGAGGCGAGCGGTGTCCAAGAATCACTTCAACGCAGCAAACACTGCCGGGCACTGTGCTAGACGCTGGGGGCAGAGAGATGAACATGAAGCAGACCCTCTTCTCTGAGAGCTCACAGTCCCTGAGGAAGAACAGTCCTGACGATACCCTGTGCCACGTGTAACAACAGAAAATAGTCCAGAAAAAGGAGAAAAGCTGGGATCGTGGAGATGGCCTTGAGAATCTTAAAAGAAGAAAACAGATCATAGGATGAACAGCAGAAGAATTTACTGATCTGCAGAAGAAAAGGCATAAATGTCCAACTTTAAGACAGACTTAGCTCCTATTGTCTGTAGAATCCTACCTGGGGAAATTTCAAAACTTCCAAATGAGATTTAGGATTAATTTAATCATAACTTGGAGCAGCAGCAACAGAGAACATATTTGTTAATTTATAAAATTCTTCCTTAGACATTGATTTGGTAAGAGTGTGAAAAATCAGACAGATTTTCAGCTTATAAAAGGAACAGCCCTTTGGATGTGTTATTTTAATCACGTAATTTGGCATACATACCTGAGATACCAGATGGACCTTACGGTAGGGAGCAAACCTAGTGGATACATTCTTTCCTTCTTCTTTCCAAATAAATATTAACAAACTCTAAGAAGAGCACACAGCCATCGACAAGACCCCCTTTCTCTTGCCCGTGGCCGGAGGACACTTAAGTGAACGCATTAATTCTCTTTAGCTTTTAGAAGCAGCCACATGCTTTCAGGGCTCCAAGTTCAGCTTTCTAATTATGTGTGTGCTTCAAGGTCTGCCTTTCAACAGGCCAGCAGGACAGTGTGGCACTGTTTTCCAGAGGTGAACACCAGGAGGCACGGAAAAGAGGAAGAAAATGTGATGGAAAAGGCTCCTAACCATGACATCGTTCTGAGTGGCGACCGACCTCTAAAGTCAGGCCCCTAAGTCTGAACCCACGTTCTCATTTTTGGATTAATTGATCTCGTGCCACTTACTTACTGAAGACCTCTTTTTCTTCTCTGAATGGTTCTAATTAAAACAAACAAACAAACAAACAAACAAACACAAAAAACAAAAACAAAAACAAAAAAAACCCCTACCCTCTGGAGTTATAATGAGAAATAAATGAGAAAAAAAAAAAACACACACATAATCACATAATAGAACTTAGTACAGTGCCTGGCATAAAGTACATAGTAAGCTTTAATTTTTCTTCTATTATTTCATAAAAGCTCTATGTTCAAACTGAGTATCTTTGGATGAATAAATCCTTTCTCTAAAGTGGAGGGCCTGACAGTCGATCAAGTCTCTTCATACCCTGAGCCATTCTAGCTTCCTTCTCCCACTTACCAATACACCTGCTGTCATCTCTTGTAATGACTCATGTTTTTATGAACTTTTTTTCTGTTTAATTTGGATTCGTTTAGATAGAATAGGTTTTATTATAGAGGGGGGCACCAATATTCTCCAATTAAAATACTAAAAATGGCCAAAGGAAAAAAACAAAAAACTTTCCTAGAATCTTTGTATGTTTGTATGTTAACGCAGGGTACCAGGCTATTTACTGAAGACAGAGTTTATACATGTACATTTGCAAGGGTAAAAATATTCCTAGAACAGGATATACGGTTTGAGCAAAATTGTAGATCCATAGTTGTAAAATTTTAAGATTTGAAGAGATCTTAAAGAGTAGCAAGTCCAATGTCTTTTACAGTCCAGAAGGTTGAAGTCTAGAAAGAGTGAGTAATTTTCGAAGGTTCAAAGCCATTTAATGAATTACCAGCCTCTCGCGCAGGCCCTCTGATGTGCCGCTGAGTGCCCTTCTGCTGGCTCTAGAATGAGCTAATAGAACCCCACATGGCATCAGTATCCTGGGGGAACAAGATCATGAAGGGACAGAGTTGTGTTTCTGAGGTCATGGCCCAGAATACAGACCCCTGAAATAGTGGGGAGGTTGGGGCTGCTCGACCGTCCCCTCATTCCAAGTGATTCTGATAGGACTATAAGTCAGAGTGGAGAGACATGATGACCCAGATCTGTGCACACTGATTAGTCCAAGAGCACAGGACCCATTCGGAACCAATTAAATTTGGGACAGACATCTCTTTCCTCAATAACATGAGCAACAATAATGCCTGCTTGGGGAACTGCCTACAGCCAATTTTTCCGTCAGAAAGAGTCTCTCTGTAGCAGGAGAGAATGAAGCCAATAGATTTAAAGAAATAAAAAAAAAAAAACAGTAATAAGAAGTGTTAGAAGATGATGACACTATATCCAGTAATACAGCCTGGGGATCTGGATCTCACCATGCTAGAAGTCCATCTGACCTTGAACTTCTCAGCCATGTGAGCCAATAAATTATTTTTCAGTTTAAATGAGTCTAAGATCGGTTATTTATATTTCCAACAGATAGGGTCCTGATGCAAATATTTAGGAGTATGTTTCATCACTATATATATAAATATCTGAATCTAACACTGAATTACAAATGTCTTAATATCAAAACTGTGAATTTTACATGGGAAAAACTCACATCAGATGCAAATGGAATTGGTAGTCAGAGAATTTTTAAAATCATTTAAAAGAAGGTATTTTTAAATGATACATTTTATAAATGTATAAATGTACATTTATTTGCCCATCCTTTGATGCGAAGGCCTTATTTTTATGAACAGGCCTAATGATTGGCTGTTCTTGCATAAACCACACCCAAGATGCATCTTCTATGATTTCCAGTCTCCATTTCTTCAAAAACAAAGCAAAAACTGGAAAGCAATTACAAACCAATCTAAGTACAAAATTCTTCTGAAACTTTTAAGTTTTCCCCTCATTGTTTTTATTTTTCCCCTTCCCCGATTTTTAACTGTCAGCTTGCACCCACTTGATTTGCTAGCATTTTTTCAGCGACACATTTATTTGGTCTTTTCAGAGTATTCGGCTTAGTTTTATACAACTAATTCTGTTTCTTTGCACGTGTACATTTTGCTGGTTATATAAGAATTACGTAATTACAATAACAAGTAAAACTGGCATATTTAGGCTTAGTGACAAACAAAACTGACTCTGAAGCATAAAACTCAACCCGTGGGAGCAGAAGGCCACACTAGAGAGTGGTCCAAGGTTTAGGAATACAAAGAGTGCCAAGGGCATCTGACACTGACCCTTTACGGGAGACAGGAGAGCACTGGATGACCCATCAAGATGGGTAAGACAGTTCTTAGTGCACATCCTTTAATCTCTCTTAGCATCGTACCGGGCGCATATTAGGACTTCGATAATATTTGTTGAATGAAATAATCAATTCTACAAATATTTCCAGAGCTCCTACCCTGAGCAAAGCTTTGTCCTAATCAGGGAGAGAGAAACAAAGAAGTGTAAGTTGTCTTTTCTGCCTTCACTGAGCTTCTGAGCTAGTAACAAGGAACATATTAATTAAGAGTTGCATCTGGCTGCCAGTAACAGAGAGCAGAATTAACAGTGTTTAAACAAATTAGTTGTTTATCCTCTCACATAACATGAAGCCCCTGAGTTTAGCAGTCCAGGCTAGTATGGTGATTCTATGAAATTGTCAGAAACCAAGCCTTCTTCTGTCTTTCACTATATTGTTCTAGAGCATGCTTTCCACCTTCAAAATCAACTCCATACATAGGCTGCCAGAGCTCCAACCATCAGAACTCAATACCAGATTGCAAGGAGGAGAAATGTGAATGAAATCAGCACATTTGTGAATGAGTTAACGCCTTTTCGAAACGTTACTCTACCTTCATACGACTTTTCTGTTTAATGTCATTGGCCCGACTTAATTTCATAGACACACTAAGCTGAAAAAAAAAAAAAAAATCTGGGAGAGGGTTTCTTTTAACCAGAATCACTGCTACCAAAATAAAACTTGGATTCTATTACTAATGAAAAGGAGCAAATGGATCTTGAGGAACCACCACCCCATCTCTTACAGAGAAAGATACTAGTAAAGTATGTGAAACTCTAAATTCTTCATGAGGACAGCAGACTACTAGAGAGGAAGCCATTTTAAAATAATTAAATGTTATGTGAGGGCAAAGAAAATTTAATAGGGAAGAAAAGAAAATTGCCCCTTAACTTGAAGCAGAGAACCGAATGGGCGGAGGAGATGAAAGATTCTTAAAAACTTCATTATTGCCTCATGTATTTCAAAAATGTCTTTGTCGGTACAGAGCTTTCGTACGTGTTTCAATTAAAAGTTTAAAGTTGAGAGGCCGCCTTCGTTTGAAAGGCAGGCGCCAA
Source organism: Pteropus vampyrus (assembly GCF_000151845.1). Classification (NCBI taxonomy): domain Eukaryota; kingdom Metazoa; phylum Chordata; class Mammalia; order Chiroptera; family Pteropodidae; genus Pteropus; species Pteropus vampyrus. Next base: position 6,220,973 of record NW_011888835.1, read on the forward strand.
TGCTTTGAGATGAAAAGGCTCCCCACCTCGGGACACGTTTCTCAAGCATGACTGCAACAGCCTCCCCCAAAGCGGCAGTTTCCGAGTCTAGTCATAACCGCATGCGAGGCCTGGAATTCCAAAGCCTCTACACAAACCGGAGCCTCCAGGAGCCACACGCCACGTTTGTCTCGCTGGCCGCCTCCCTCCGACAGCCCTTCTCTTGTTAATAAGCAGCTTTTGATTCTTAGCCTCATGACAAGCCATGTTCCTCAGATCACCGTTACCCCTTCTGCAGTGACACGCTCAACGAACAGCTCCTTTCGGGTCCCGAAAAACTTGTGAAAATGAAACAACACCAGATTTTCTCACTGACATCATCCTGCTTCTAGTGACAGATCTGAAATGCCTGTGCATGTTAAATTTGGTGTTTAAAAAAAAAAAAAAAACCTTAGCTGGTGTTCAAACTGTCAGATATACTGTGGAGGGCTCTGACTTGTAAGGAGATGGGGTTTCTTGTTTTGACAATTCTGGTTTTTCCTCATTCTAAACACCTGCAGGGGTTTAAAAACATGGATGATGTCAGAGTAAAAGATTTTTCACCTACCCTTTGGACCAACCATTCCTACCCTTCAGGGCACTCTCTTTCTGATTTATTCTGAGACAAACCTTCTCTTTCACCTTCCGAAGACATCATATGGCAGGAATTTATTGTTTCAATTTCAATTAATTTTGTTTTGACAATCTCTTGACACTGTTTTACGGTTGATGACACTCTGGGGTGTGGCAAAACCAGGGCTGTGAATTACTCTTCTCCATGTTCGAAGAAAGTAGAATTGCTCCTTTATGAGAAAACTTAGAGAAAAAAGAGTAGATGGTGGTATTCTGAGACAACAAATTCTCCCAAAAGACACCAAATCAGTTATCAACCCTGCCTTCCTAAGTGGGAAATTTGGAAGAGACACTATAACTGATGGAGAATGATGTAACAATGTAGAAAAACTGAACGTAGTCCTTGCTTTTCAATTTTAAAGAATATTTTATTTCCTTTTTCATGACAAAAATAAAATAAAATAAACTTCTCCAAATTTTTGGTGGGACGTGACAGGGGGATATTTATACGTGTGATATTGAGCTTGAATGGTGTAGTATAGTGGCTTAAAACTTCCCCTTGGGACCACTTAGCCAAGCAGAATACGTTGGGGTCTTTAAGAGAGAGGCCTCCTCTGGTTTTGGGGGGAGGCAGGCGGGGAGAGAAAGAGAGAGAGAAAGAGAGAGAGAGAGAGAGAGCGCAGGAGGGAGGAAGGGGGAGGGAGAAAGAGAGAAAGAGAGTATGTGTGTAAAGAATGCAAAGCTGTGAGTTTAGAAACTTTGATTTTACTATTAAAATCATTCTGCCATTAACCAGGTCTACAATTGAGAAGGCAAGTATCACAAGGTCCCTTTGAATTCTAAATTCTATGCTTCAGTGACTAGCATAGTCTCGGGTAACTCTAGAGAAGGGGAAAGAAACAGGCTTTTGAATTCCAAGAATTATAATGATCTGGGACAAAAGCAGGTAGTCCTTCATTATCAAATACTCTTCTGACCAAATGAGGGAAAGAAGAACTTGAAGGACAGACTTCTCTTCATATAGAGAAGAGATGTTCATCTGTGGGTCCCAAATGGGACCTGGCTGGAGACAAGAGCAGAAAGGAGGTCCCCTGAGAGCTCACTCAGCAAACTGCCCCATGCTTTCAGGCTATTGCGGGGGCGGGGGAGGAAGGGGGTGTCTGGTCAGTATTATGCCCAAGCACCTGGAGCCAGGGACGCGAGCATAGGAAGCTGTTCTGCAGAGACCAGTGACCCTCCGACCATACGGAGCAAAAGCATTAGGGAGGTCTTTCCCTGTAGGCTGGGGCCGTGCAGAACGCAGGCACTTCTAGAACAGTCATACTCATTTCTTTAGCCATCCGTTCATTTCACCAGTGTTTCTTGAGCATTTACTAAATGTCAGGCTCTGTGAGAGACACTGGGGAAACACGAAGATGAAGAAAGAATTGTGAAGCATCCATGCCTTACAGGAAGAGGCATACTCACAAGCAGCACAACATATCAAGTTCAGTGACGGGGATGTGTATGGTTTGCTCTCGTTGTACAGAGGAAAGACCCCAAATCCACCTGTCAGTAAGTCACAGAAGGCTTCCCAGAACAGCTGGTACTTGAGAGTAAAATAAAGTACAAGTAAGTAAGTGAAGATACTTAAAGTGGATAGAAATTCGCTCATTGAAAGAACCTGAGAAAATTGAGGGTAATATTATCCCAGGAAGAGGAAATGTGTTCAGGTGGGAAACTGCATAATCAGGCTGAGGACAGCAGAAGGGCTGTTGCTCTGGAAAACCCTACCAGGGTTAACTCCCTGCCTCACCCTCCGTGAGCAGGGCGAGGTGAAGATGAGCGTGCTGAGTACGAGCGGGTGCCCTGGAGGACGGACTGCTCACACCTGGGCAAGGAAGAAGACTGGTCGGTTTCCACCTCCCTTGATCTGAGATCGTCAAACACATTTCTGGGCTCTGCCACGGCTTTATCTTTCCAAAACCGACTTCTGACACTCTTTTGCTTACAATCTAATCTGGTCTTCCTGACTTGATACAGAATCATGGTGGCCTCTTCAATCTGATTCTCTTCACATATTCCCCCGAAACTCATTTGGATATCCAGGAACAGCAAATTCAATCACCCATAATCTATGCTTTCTGCAGTGTTAAGAAACAGAAAATAATACTAAAGCACTAGAACGTAGGAAACATTTTTTTAATCAAGTTTTGAGGAAAAGTCAGGCACAGACATTGAAGAGATCGAAGGAAAGAGGAGAAGAGGAACAGGACCACAGGGGACACGGACTCCAAAGAGAACTGCGGATACGTAATTCTCACCCCGAAAGCCCCACCGTGAGCTGGAAAACACTGAAAACAGGCTTCAAATCTGGTAGGTCGGAGTTCTGGCTATGAATGAATGAATGAATGCATGCATGAATGAATGAATGAATGAATGAACAGGAAGGGATTTGAATGTAAGCGGGACCCAATGCAGCAGTCTTGGAAAGCGAGACTTCTACATGGTGAAAGGGACAACCTGAGAAGGGGCCGTGCCTCCCGGATGCTGGGTGATGAAGGGAGAAGGGAAATGAGAGCAGGAAACACACTTCTGTCCTCTGGTGCTCACTCGCTCGCTCGCTCTCTCTCTCTGTCTCTCTGTGTGTGTGTGTGTGTGTGTGTGTGTGTGTGGAGAGAGAGAGAGAGGGAGAGGGAGAGAGATGGAAGGGGGAGAGACAGAGGGAGGAGAGAGAAAAAAATAAAGCAAAGGGATGCAAGAAATCTTTTGGCTGTAATGGATATGTTTATTACCGTGTGTGTGGTGATCGTATCATAGGTATATGCATATGTCCAAACTCATCAAAATGTACATATTAAATATGCACAAGGTTTTTGTATAAGTATACCTCAATAAAAGTTTAAAGAATAAAAACAAAGAATGGAGGGAATATCTTACTTGTCTGAATCCAACAAGGCAAGCACAGTTCCTAGCACACTGTCGCACTGAGAAGGGTAACATCACATGGCGGAAACAGCATACACTACTGCATCGGATGCCCTGAATTCAAATCCTACCACTTACTGACTGGGTGATCTCAAGAAACTTAACTTCTCTGTGCCTCTTTTAATCATCTGCAAACGGGAATAAAATACTACCAGCCCCAAAGATTGTCCTAAGACTTAAAAAGGTCAATATTCATAAAGCCATTCAAACCTCACTTGGTACACAGCAGGGATTCACTAAGTCAAACAGTTTGCATTGTAAATATTTAGTTACATACTCCTTCCCTGTTCCTCTTACACTTTACCTCTTCTCTTTAGACCATGGGTCCCCAATCCCCAGGGCCACAGACAGGTATCACCAGTGGCCTCTTAGGAACCAGGCCACACAGCAGGAGGTGAGCAGCGAGCAGGTGAGCCACGCTTCGCCTGTGTTTGCAGCCGCTCCCCAGAGCGAGCATCACAGCCTCAGCTCCACCTCAGATCATCAGGTGTTAGATTCTCATAGGAGGACCAGTCCCTGGTGCCAAAAAGTTGGGACCACTGCATTAGACTGTGAGCTCCTTGAGGGCAAGTATTTTGCCTAAAATTGTTCCATACAATGTGCCCCGAACGGAGCACAGACTTGGGGTCACAAAGACTTGGGTGTGAATCATAATTCTGTTACTGATTAGAAGTTACTTAACTACTCTTCACCTTAGTCTCTGCATTCACTTATTCATTCACCAAATATTTATTATCTATCTCCTCTATGAGAGTATAAGCTCTATAAAAGCAGGGACCATGTCCACCTTGCACTTAGCTTCATCCCCAGGGGCCAGGACACTGTCTGGTGCATGTAATGTTTTCACGAGCACATATATGAATAAATAAGCACCTAGTATTTGGCAGGCACTGGGTGCAGCCATCTAGGATGAGATGAGGTACAAGGCATGATCTTACTCTTGCCAGAATTTGTAATAAGGAAACAAAGAATAACAATGGCTTCTCATATGCTTACTGTGGAAATCAGGAGATCCTAAAAAACAAACAAACAAAAAAAACACTGAGCAGAGTACCTGGCACAGTAAGATGCTCATGGTTATGATCCCAACTACGGCCCAATCTAAAGCACATATATTTCATATTTGAATCAGATACATTAGTAGTGTGATATATGAAGAAGATTAAGCTGCAGAAATGTATCATTTGAATTGATTACCCCGTGTTAAGCAAAATGGGAAATCAAGTAACATCTGATTAATGTAGGAAGCGAAATATCCTGGAGTTGTTGAACGCTGTCCTCTCACTGAGAGAGTAGGTGAATGGAAGAATGAATGAAGGCACAGAACGAATGAATGCAAAGTTGCCACGGCTGAACACGATAGCAAAGGAAGAGGTGAGGCTGCAGTTTGAGCAGTGCTTCCTCAGCTAAAGCTAAATCATTTTCATGATTTGCACAGCCTACACTTCAGCCAGAAACAGCTTTCCCTGGAGGGTTTGCAGCCTCGGAGAGCAGATATTCTCAGAGGAAGTAACATGATTCATGAGATGACTCCTAGGGAGACTGTCAGAAATAAAATCTCTCAGGAAAAAAAAAAAAGAGACCAACATAGAGAGAGAAAGAGATCAAAGTGATTCATCAGATTTATTTGCCGTTGATCATTCATTTGGTGCTATTTCTAGGCAATATATAGTCTAAAGAGAGGTATGGTGGTGTTGAAATGAGAAGTTTACAAAGCTGGGGAGCTGAGCAAACTGAAAAGGAGTTTGTCTCAAGATGATTCAGGGGAAGAAAGCTTGGCTTCAATAACCCCTCAGGTTTCGGGTTTGGGACCTTCTAGAATCCTCCTCTTGGCAAAATTGCTGTTGCTGCACAATTTGAAGAGTTTTATGCCATCTTTTTTTTGAACTACCCAATACATTTTTTAAACAGCATTGCAATTTACTCCTGAATGAGTAAGATGGCCTCTCTTATCCTGGTGTGATCATAAAAACTAATAAAATTTTATCTGGTTGAAGGAATCTCAAAATCATAGACTTTCAGAGATGGGAGAGTCCTAACAGTCACGCAGCCCTCACTCTGCATTGACCATTGAGGGGAGTGAGGAATTTTATGTTTCTGAATCCGTGAGACTCTACGGCAGCCCAGGAAAACAGAT
>NW_011888835.1:6226717-6234426 GCF_000151845.1 Pteropus vampyrus
GGGTTTGGGACCTTCTAGAATCCTCCTCTTGGCAAAATTGCTGTTGCTGCACAATTTGAAGAGTTTTATGCCATCTTTTTTTTGAACTACCCAATACATTTTTTAAACAGCATTGCAATTTACTCCTGAATGAGTAAGATGGCCTCTCTTATCCTGGTGTGATCATAAAAACTAATAAAATTTTATCTGGTTGAAGGAATCTCAAAATCATAGACTTTCAGAGATGGGAGAGTCCTAACAGTCACGCAGCCCTCACTCTGCATTGACCATTGAGGGGAGTGAGGAATTTTATGTTTCTGAATCCGTGAGACTCTACGGCAGCCCAGGAAAACAGATGTAGGATGAAGAAGATGTTTACCAGCCAGGCGGTTAACTGATTAAATTAAATATTAATAGTATTATAATGAGTGAGCTACAGGCTGACTTTAACAGCAGATATTTTAGAAAATGCTTGCCTTAGTTATCTCCTACAGTTCTTGGCACTTTCCCTGTAATTGTTTTTCAGATTTCAAGCAGAAGCGCCTAGTAAGAGTGGATCTAAGATCCTGTCTTTATTTCCAGGGCCAGCATTTTTCAAAGTATGTTAACAATGTTAAAACTCTGATTTTAGGGTTGAACACTGAGATCTCTTCCCAACCTTACAAAGCCCAGAGAACAAATAGAGTTGGTCCGGACATCCAGTGTGAAGGCTTTTTTGTGTGCTTCTGGCTGCTGTAAAGCAGTAATTTCTCTAGCAATTGAGAGCTTCAAAAACCTCACTTTGCAATAAGCTGCCGCTGGATTCAGGTGAGGTCAAGGGTAATGTGTGCAGAGGGTATGCATTCATTCAGTCAGAACTCACTGAATAACTATCTTGGGTTCGTCCCTGTAGCACAGACATGAATAACAATATCATCAGTAGTATGGAAGTATGAACAATGGTGTCACAGTGAGGAAGGTGAGTAAGGCCATCTGTGGGGGAAGCGGACCAAAACAACTCTGAACAGTTCTGAAGAATGAAAGGAAAGTTTTCTGGTGGAGAGCTAGAGAAAGGTATTCCAAGCAGATTTTTATTATTATCATTAATAGCTAACATTTATCGAGTGCTTTCTATGGCCACACACTGTGCTAAGGGCTTTCTGTGCATTTGTTCAGTTCATCCACTCATGAGGATGATACTATTTTTACTCTGTTCTTTTAATAAACAATGGAATTGAAATTTCAAGAGGTTAAGCTCAAATTCAACTTTACATAGCTAATGAGTGGCAGTCTGGATTAAAACTCTGGTCCTTTTGACCCTGAATGATAATCTCCCCTTCTCCATTTGATGTTTACTTAACAATCTGATGAGCGTTTAATTTCCTGTTCACCGTCAGTGGGGCAAGGCCGTCTCTGCACGAGACCCTCAGCGCTCCAGTCACTGCGTGGGTCTTGCAGATTTAAAATATGCATTTATTTATCAGGACAAACTGCATTTCTGTTCTATGAAACTGGGCACCAGAGAGTGGACTGGAATTTCAGCTGGATTCTGAGGCTTGGGGTTACTCCTCACTGAAGATTTCTATGGGATTTCAAAGGTAGTCACGAAGCACAATCTGGAGCCAGTTTCTAAATCAGGTCAAAGCAAGAACGGAAGAGAAAACCAATAAAGAATGCAAAAGGACCGATAATTTCAAGGAAAAATGTCAAAGGAGGTAGAAATGGTTTTAAAAGTAAGGCACAGAAGAACCCTCTGAACCTCTTAGCATGCAACTCAGTTTTGTCAACTGCTGATGGACAATGCCACCTCAATACCTTCCCAGAGGAAGGAAAAAATGAAGAGTTGGCATCACATTTCTGAAAGGTTGCTGTTCTTTGTTAAGCTTCTGAACTTTTGTCTGTACATTTGGTAATATTATCATTGGTCTAACTGCTAAATATTTTCTCATATTTAGGTAGAAGTGCATGTAGTAGAGGATAAAGTCTGTTCTGCATTTTGTGCAGTGCACTGGTGATATTGGCCCTGGTCCACTGATGCTATCATGTCCCGAGGGTCTCTAAGAGATTTGGCAATTCCTAGAAAGCCATACATAAATAGTATGCACAAAAAAAAAAAATTATTTAATGGCTTTCATTCGTTTTATCAGCAAATATTTCTAGAGTGTTTCCTGTGTGGTTGGCACAATTCAAGAACAAGGGACACGATGGTAGATAGACTGGATTCAGTGTCTATGCTCAAGGGGTTTGCATTCTAGTGAGGGAGTGGAATGAGAAGCTTATAAACAAAGAGCAAGTAGCTGAAGCCTGTGATGGTGCTGTGAAGAACAGGACCAGGGGAACGGTGCGGAGGGTGACCGAGAGGGGTGGTGTCTGCTCCTCTCTGAGGAGATGGCACTCGAGCTGATCCTGGAAGGATAAGAAGTCGTCCATCAAGCAAAGGGACAGGGAAAGCAAGTTCCTGGCAGAAATAAGAGCAAAGACTTTGGAGCGGTAGCAAGCTCGGTGTTAAAGAACACATACTTAGGCTTGATTAGGGAGGGCTGTCAAGACCATCCATCTCCCTTGGGAATTCAAAATTCGCTGTGTTAGCTAAGTGCTCATCAGGCTCTGAACTCCCAGCGGCACTGAGACTTTGGGTCAGTAGTTTTAAGGCAGCTACACTCTTTTGGAAGCTAAAGGTGAAGCATTCACAGATGGCTGCTGAGCTAAGCTCTGCCTTCCTACTTGAACGTCAAAATGCTCATTTTCTGTTTGATTTGCCCAGAAAAAGCAACAATGGTCAAGAGATGGGTCTGCAGAGAGGCTGGTTTTTAATTCCAAGTCTGCCAGGCAGAGATGTTGCAACTTGGACAATTTACCTAACCTAGGCCCGTCTTCCTCCTCTGCTTCTCCCTTTCCCCCTCTCCTTCCCCTTTATTCCAGACCTCTGTGCACTGTCTCACATTCTCTTGGCCTCATTTCTAACTCCAAGTATGGTTACAGCAAATAGTCCTAAGAGTCTCCGATTCACTGGAAACGTCTCACCACACACACGTACCAGCCTTTTTTTATTTGCTGTCCCAGGTCTTCGGTGACGTGGTGGCACAGTGAATTGCAGGAAGCGTGTTCTGCACTCATGCAGACCCTACAAGTGAAGGAAAATCAATGCCCCAGGGCGTCCCTCACAATAAGCACAGGGACCTACGAAGCTTGAACCTCTAGGTTCTCCTAAACACTCCGCGCTGGCAGAAAGAACTTTCCCTCATTGGAGGACAGCAGCTTCCAACTGCCCAAAATGAAGAGCTCCTCCTCCTTACCTGAGGAGGAACGCCTCACAAGGTGTTGCTTTTTCTCCTCAAGGTCCACTACCACTCAACACTTTCTTCCCAGACCAATAACTGGTGCCTTGTCCGAGGCACAGCCTGAACCAACATTCCGAATTTACTGTCCTGGCAAAGAGACCCGCAACCAGTTCTTGAAGGTCGTGCACAATACTGGTTCACAGTAAACGAGGTGGAGATGCCAGAACTGCCTACACAGGCAAGGGAAGAAGGAGCCAAAAGGCCAAGGGAGGCGAGAATATTAGAGAGACTATGTTATGTGGGACCAGAAAATCCCAATAACTGACCATTCTCTGGCAGGACCCATAGATACTCCTTCACCGAAGCCACAGTGAAGGCTGTGCGGAAGGACAGACCTCAGAAGCTCAGCGGAGACTTGCATCTGTTGGTACGATTGCAGGACGCGCTATCTTGGTACTGGACTCTTTCGTATCAGCGGCTCATGAAAGGATCTCAGAATAGCAAGGGCCAAGCGGCAGCACGTAACCCTCACAAGCAAAGCAGATGTGATTATCATAATGGGAAGAGCCAGGATGGCAACCAAGGTGCCTTGACCTACAGGGTTCTCTGGTAATGGCTCCCAAATTAGAATATTCCAGGAAATAAGACAGATGGAAAGCCCACAAAGGTATTATTCAACTTAAATTAATGTAACCCCATCTGCCCCCACACAAAGAAAATCAAAGGATGCCTGATGTCAGACAAAAATATGAAAAACTGCAGTCCTTCACCCAAATTCCGGATCTAAATTAGTTCACAGACCCGGAGGTTATTAACTGGAAGGAGGCTCGTTTCTCTTGAGGAAAGACCCCACACTACCATAATATGTGTACACAACAAACATTCTCCAAAACTGATTACTAGAGTAACTGTGCAAAAAGAAAATGGAATACCTAGACCTTCCAAAGACAGTTGAATACAGGGTCTGATGGTATTTGGGGTCCCCAAATACAAGTTCCTCTTCACCAAGTCTAATTTGAGTCTCTTGTCTTCCACCCAAATACCATCCAAGAGCTCTAGATGGAGGCTAAAGAAAGCCAGGCCATCGATGAACAGAGTTCTCACCCACGTCCATTCCACACAGGTTCACTGAGTCCACAGACCCATTTTCCAATTCTCAAGTGCGTAACAGTTGGCCCACTATTTCCTGACCTATGAGATGGGAGTAAAAAAATAGAAAACTCCTAAGATTGCCTCCACCCCTTGCCAAGAAACTTAAGCATGCATAATACTGCATTGCGGGAGTAAACCCCAACATCGGCTGTGTCGCCAGACTTAAAGACTGCAGGAAGAGTGGTCTCTACATATCCTTATTAGATTTACCTACATAGACCCTGAAAATATAAAGCCTATGAGTTGTGGTGGAAGACAAGAGACTCATCAACTTCGCCAAGTGTTAACTGCCATCCCACCTCATCCGCAGCGCCGGAGGAGAAATCATTATGAAACAGAGCAACACAGACCTCATTGCTGGGTGCGAGACTACCACTCTTCTGAATGTGTCCTCTAACTCTATCAGGAAGGAGGATCGAAGACGGTTTCTTTTTATGTACGGAGGACAACATTATATAGGCACTTCCTTTTCCTGAGGCTCTACTAAGTCTGCTCTCTGTCAAAACGTAGTCAGCAGAAACCTTGATCATATTTGACATTCCCCAGGAATCACACTAATCCACAATATTGATGATTTTGTGCAAATTAGACTTGGTGAAGAGGAACTTGTAAGTACTCTGGATCTCTAGCAAAATAAATACATGTCAGATGGTTGGTGGTAAGCTCTGTGAAAAATGAGCTGCGTACCACATTGGTGATGCTTTTAGGGGTCTAGTGGTCTAAGACATTCTGGAATAACCCTTCTAGGATGCTGGCAATGTTTTATTTTGTACCTTCAACTACTAAGGAGGCATAGCATTTAGTGTGCCTCTTTGGATTTTATATTTCTGACCGCATTTGGGAATTGTTTTCCAATGCATTTATTTGGTGACCTGAAAAGCCAAGTTTCGAATGGGCCAGAGCAAGAGAAAACTCTGTCGCAGTTTAGGCTGTGGTGCTAGCTGCTCTGCTACTTGAGCCATGTGACCTGGCAAAACTGATGGTTCCAGAACATTGTTTTGACGTGAAGCCAGTTTCTTTAACCAAGAGGAGGTAGCATGGCTTAGCAGAAAGAACCCCAGACTTCGAAACACTCCGGGAGTATTTAATGAGTATTAGATGATCCATAAGGATAGTCATTCTGTTTTCTATTTTATCTGCTCACTGCTGAATCCCTAGTGCCTAGAACAGTGGCACTGAGAAGACACTTGAAAAAAAAAACTGCTGATGAAATGTATACATAACATTTAATATAGTCAATGCATAATAAACGTTAGTTATTGTTGTCCATGCATACTGTTTGCCGCACGTGAAGACTTCTTTAGTCTGATTGTCACTGTTCTAACCAGTGATGCCACCTCACAACTTCCTCATTCATACTTTTGTTCAAAGTGCTTTAGCCTAGGACGGACGGCTGGCCTTGTCATAGATGCTGCTGGCTGCTCTTCCCAGCCTTCCACACCTGCACTGATCTGTATGGAACTGGGCTTTAGCATGTCATTATGGGACTTCCTCCACGCCACCCTGCTTGTGGCCTCAGCACTTTGATTCACCATTCGGCCCTTGCCTGGGCACCCCGCTGACATCTGCCTCGACAAAATCCTCAATATGCATGAATATCATAATTATGCAGACTTAGACTTCTCCCTCCTGAGATTATTACAGAAATGAACTATGTTTCTCAAACCAATCAGATTATACAGCTTTGAGAAAGGGTATCCTGGTAAGCAGAAGGGATATCAGGCTTATTCTGGCTGTATGCCCCAGATCACTGATACAAGGAGACTTCTGCCTTAGCAGAGAGAAGCTTCTGTCAGAATTCTTATGGGAAATTTGTACAAGAAATTCCTATCCTCATAAACAGGAATCCTACTAGCAATTTTTTTCTGGAAGAAAAACAGAAAAAGTGCTGATATAGCTTCATCAGGACCTATATCCTGGGCTTCATCAAGAAAAGAAGTCATTGAAACAATTCCTGATTTGTGGCCTGAAGGGCTTTGCTGTTTTCTCATTCTGTCTTGCACAGAAGTTCTGAGCTCAGAAAAAATAAGAAAGTAAATCTAATGAATAAAATATTGAAGGAATTGTGGTTCTAGAAAGCCAAAGACAGGAAAAATTAATTCCTCAGCTCATTTGAGTTAGAGAGGCCAAGATTCAGCTCATAAACATCTTTGAGTGATGAGCCTATGACTCTCTCTCTCTTCTGGCCCCATCCCCTGTCCTTGAAAATCAGTCAATTTGTAGCCCAGTCTGGGAAATTAGTGTTGTCACAGACAAGGTGAGGCGAGATGCAAGTTGGGCCACTGACACATCTTTTGTGGGGAGGTGAGAAACCACATTTCAGTAGCATTGATGTCACCAGGATACAGAATGATACAAGTGGGGGCATCTCAGACACAGAAACTCCAAGGGGCACTGAACACGGAGACGGTGTAAGCAGTTGCCATGCCCGTCTGTCCAGTGGCATGAAGCGATGCCGGTCCCGATGGTGAATGCTCTCTGGGAGAGGCGAACGGCAGTTGGCTCTAGGTTTGTCCATGTAGATGTCTCACAATCAGGTAGAAATATGAGGGGAACAGAATTCAGCTTTGGGAAAAAAGGCTCCCAAGAACCAGACAAGATGCTTGCTAGAATTCAGAGAAAATACCGTAAGCTGAATGAGGGTAGTAAACAGGAAAACTAAGCAGAAACCATGAAGAAGGAAATAAAAATAAAGAACCATAGCTAAGACCATGAAGCAGAAATAGAGAAAAGATGATAGTAAAGGGCTTTCCAGATGCTCAGAGCTCACTCCTGGTAAACTGGGTCCTGAGTCAGGTTGAATTAAGGTGACTCGGAGGGCATGTGACATGCCATCAATCGCAGCTCAGACAATGGGTTTGGGGTCTGAGAAGTAAGACTTAATTCCAAGGGCCACTGGGTAGGGGGAGAGAGGGCGAGACCGCAACATAGCTCTCGTACTCATCAGGGTTGTCTCAGGATCTGGGAGGAGCCTGAGTTCAACAATGGGGCTTAGTCGTTCCCATTTATTGAACGTGTACTGTATATTGGGCACTGGACTAAATACTTTATATTCTTTCTCTTTTTTTACTTTTCTTCCTTTTTTTTCTTTTTTCTTTCTTTTTTTTTTTTTTAGGAAATACAAATGGGAAGCTGTAGAAGGCTAGGGCATTTCTGGTAGTCGAGATTTGGAATGTTATCTATTAAGAAGCTATAACATGCTTAAAGTACTATGCAGCAGGAAAGAACAGGAATTTTGTTTATGCAATGAAATACAGGCCGACCTCATTTTATTGTGCTTCACTTTATTGCACTTCACAGATTTTTGCATTTTTTTAC
>NW_011888835.1:6235776-6240626 GCF_000151845.1 Pteropus vampyrus
CAATGAAATACAGGCCGACCTCATTTTATCGTGCTTCACTTTATTGCACTTCACAGATTTTTGCATTTTTTTACGAATGAAAGGCAAGACCCTCCACCAGCAAAAAGATCATGAGCTGCTTTATCGCAGTGGTTTGGAACCAAACTTGCAGTCTCCATATCGAGAGGTATAGCGATGCCCTTGTAATGACAGGCTTGCCGTGTGTAACTGTGTGTTATTTCATGTGTCCAGTCCACCTGAATGAGCAATAAAACCACCCTGAAGAAGAAGAATTACTTCTCTGATCACGGTATTTCTCTGGGACCTCTTATCGCTCTCAGACATGTTGCTTGTGATTTTGAGTTAAACTTGACACACTGGCTTTGCTAGTACTTGACTAAATTTTTCATGTCCCTTTTTTCGATGTGCTCTCTCTCTCTTTCACTCTCTATTGCACAATGGCAGACTATTTTCAGGCAGGAGAGGGGGCATGCGATCCTTAGAGACAGATCTCCACGGTGCTAAAGAGTGAATCACTTTCCATGAGAATAGCCTCAAATATATGACGTGGATCGTCCAGAGATGGTTCAACCACGTGAGAATGCTGGTATTACCTAGAAAATATCGGTGTGGCCCTCTTCCACTGAATTTGATATTCTGCTGTGGGATTTTGTTGATGCGGTTTTGATGTTAGAGTAGAAAAGGATGTTTCCTGAGAAAGAGCGGAAACCAGACTCCTTGGTACCATCTTTCATCACAGTCGTTCAGACTGGGAGAATGAGCTGTAATGTGGTAGTGTAAACAGTGGTGTGTCTCTCTCCCACTAACTGCACGCATCTTTGCGACGGGCCCTGGTGAAAGCTCCCACTCTCACCCCATGAGCCAAATTTTGCTAAGGTTCTCTGACGCTACCACGGTACCTGACAAAGTAAGGTATGTGGTGTATGTAGACTGCAAACTAGGATGTTACCCCTGAAACTTAAGGTTGAAATATCCTAAAGTATGTCACAGTGATCTACAGTGCTAAGTGACTAAAAGAGAGGAGGTTTAACTCTGTGGCACCTATATTTACGCTCTCTGACAATCAGTGAAATTTTATAAGAGAATATCCCCCAAAATTTTGCCCTGGATGATAAATGCTTGATTCCAGGCCATCTATATGTGTCCTTGGATGGAAAGGGCAGAGGCAGAATGCTGCTGATGTGTTGATCTGATCCTTTTTATTACTTTTAGGACCATTTATTATCGAGTGATACATTTATTATTGACCTTGATTCATGTTTCCATGAAGAGGGACGTCAATCAGTGTAATATTCTTGACTTCCTCTGCACCTCACTAACTTCTCCTCATGAGAGCAGGATTAAATGATCTGATTCATAAATTTAGGAGCAAAAACTAGGCATGTATGTCTGAGTTCCTTCCCTTCTCCTTCTTTTTTTTTTTTTTTTTTGAATCTATCTGATTTCAAGAGTATACACTTTGCTCTATTCTTGGTCGTTCAATGAGTTTCACAATAGCAGCCCTGACCTTCTGTGTAAAAGGCTTGTGGTTGGCCAGCACTACCTAACATTGAGTGACTGAGTCTTTATATTAACAGCGTTAAGTATTAGAAGCCCCTTGTTGCCTTATGTCTAAGCTTCATTTTTTGATAATTACATCAGCAATGAACCAGGCTGATCTCTTGTCTCTCTCGGCATAGAACTCAGTCAAGAAACAAAATAACATACTCTATTAGCTGCCTAAAACCCCAACATATGCCATCAATACTTTTCACAATGTATAGATCTACTAGGTTTTCTCTTTTAGTGAACTCCCAAACAGCACCATAAATACTGCTTTAAAGGGTGATAATTATATTTCTAATAAAGTAGAAATGACCTCTTATGACCTCTACCCTCATGATATCCTCTTATTTTTGTTATTCACTGGGCATCTTTTGTCCTGGAAGTTGTTACAAAACAACTCTAAGTTGTCAGTGATTTTTAAATTTCAGAATCACAAATACGAGATTTATTGTCCTATAGTAATATTGATAAGCAGTGACAGTAATTATGCTAAGCTCTACTCATATAGTAATTTAATCCTTTCAACAGCCTTGTTAAGAGACAACTATCATAGTTATTTAAAGATGAGAAAACTGAGACAAGCTAGCTAGTAAAGGTAATTAAATGAAATCGGAATTTGAATCCAGGCATTTTGGCTCCAGGACCACAGTTTGAACTACTATACTTTGTCTTCTTTTCTAAAGGGGCAATGTTGGCCACGACACAGAAGGAACTCAACACTGTACGCCAGTGGTGTTGCCTCAGGAACGGCCACAGTCAATGGCTGTGACCTTGCCAAATGGCTATTCCCCACATTCTCCTTCAAGACCAAGTAGTTTGTTTCCAATTACGCCCTCCTCTTCCCCAGTGCCTAGGACATGGCTTAGCATCCAGTAAGCCCTTGACCATTTACTTGTTGATTGACTGACTGACACATTCACTGAAGCCTTCAAGCAGAGGCGAGGCCATCGAAGAAGCAGAAGCGGGCAGAGTCTGCTTATGCTCAGTGACAGGACTGCCTTCTTCTCTCCCACCTACCCGTGTAGGTCAACCTTCTCTCAGAGATGAGGATGTGGATTTTGAGCCTTTGCCTACTCAGGCTCTATATCACAAAATGAGAACTAGGTTTATTTACATATACAGGTGTAGTCTGAATAATAAGCACTTAATTACTATCGTTTTAAAAATGAAATACTTCAATGTAAAATCCACATGCTGCCTTGAAATTGACACTACTGAGGGTCGTTTTATCTTCTGGAGCAAGACACATGTATCTATTCAACCTCCTTCAAGAGGGAAGACGATTCATAGTGCAGGGCTGGGGAGGGGCCTCTTGAAGGAGTCCGCCAGTCCATTCTAAAGGTCTGGAATATAGGACTGAGAAGTTTGACTCTTTCTGCCAAGACTCTGGCTGGAGTGGCCCTAGGAAAGTTTGGTACTGTCCCCAAAGTCATGGAGCCAGGTCACTGTTGCTGCCACTACTACTACCAATACAGACCAAGGAGCTCTGCCTATGGCACTGACTAGCAAGGACAGATAGATACTCTTCGGGCCAGAAGGAACACATGGGAGAGTCTTATTTTCCTAGTAGCTGTCTGGAAGAGCTTGTGAGGCACAATGAGCAGCAAAGGTTGGTTAATGCCCCAAAGAGTGAACTGGCCAATGGAATAGGAGGGAGGAGACAGGGAGGGAGAGAGGGAGGGAGGGAAGGATATTATGAATAAATTCTTTCCTCACTGTTCCCTCTACTCTACCAAGTGGACTGTTCTAAGATGTAGAAATTCATCCAGTCTCTAGGAAGCTGTCCCACAAGTCACAGCAATCAGTTGTCCTTGTTATGCAGCTGTGGCCTGCCTGGAAATGCATTCCTTCTGTGGGATGTTCTTCCTGGAAACGCATTCCTTCTGTGGGATGTTCTTCCTGGAAACGCATTCCTTCTGTGGGATTTTCTTCCTCCACTTCTGCCTCATTCCCTTTTATCCCCGCCTTCTGCTTCCTTGGGAATCATACTGTCCAATGAAGTATTAGCACAAAGCTTTGATCTCAGATTCTGTTTTCTAGGGAATTCTGCTCTAAGATACATCCCAAATCTCATATTTATTTTTGTCTACATCTCTTTACGCTCTTTTATGGGCCTGTGCTTATCTGCCCTAATGCCACCTCCAACAAAATTATAGCCATCCTTTAAGGTATGTTACTAACATTAACAGAACGAATTTTCTGATCTCTCCAATTGGATGTGAGTTCTCTCCTTACTGAAAAAAAAAATCCCCACTATATTGTGCTTGGACTTTTCTATAGTATCTCATTCTGTCCTGGGCTTTATTTAATAAGTCTTAGACATCCTATTGGAGGTTGATCTTCATGAGGACAGAGATTGTATGCTATTAACTTAGGGTGTCTTGCCATACTGAGTGTGTACATGTGAAGTTCTCAATATGAGGCCTTTCCATACATAAACTCAATTTTACTGGACCCTCTAGCCTCTAACTCCCATTCTTAGTCACCCTCCCCAACCTGTGCATCAGCCAGAACAAACAGAGGGCAGATTCCTAAAATTTACAAGTTATTTCAGAGTGCTATTTTTGTCACTGCTGTTCCTATAGCACACTCTCATTTCTTCATGCACAGAAACTCCTTTATACCTTTCAACTGAAAGCAAATGTCATACGTTAACTCTTTTTGGCGGCTTTCAATAACAGCCCTTCTCCTAGAATTTATTAAACTCCGCTATAAGTCCATTGTAACAATTGTATATATTCAGTAGCCAGCAAGCTTCTTCTATAAAGAGCAAGATAATAAACATGTTTTACTCTTGCAGGCTATAGAGTCCCTCTCCTGATCATTCAACTCTGCCACTATAATACAAAAAGAGAAGAGACAATAGGTAAGTGAATGGGCCGATACACTTTACAAAAGCAGGCAGTGGGTAGGTTTGGTCCACAGGCTATAGTTTGCCGACCCTTGAATTAACCCACTGTGATTCCTTAAATATCAATGAGCTCTTCATTCTTAGAATCTAGAAGTGCTGGACACTTATCAGGTGTTCAATGGGTATTCACTGCACGAGTAAATTAAATAACAAATGAAAATAAGTGTTTAAATCGAGACTCTCCAATTTCCCCTTCTGCTGTCAACAGGAACACTGCATAAGCAGTAGTTTCTGTCTCTCTTTATAAGCTTGGAATTGGCCTGGCAAAATATGACAGACAGAGAGAGGCACGAAAGTGGTGGCGTTTCACGCCAAGCCCAAAGAACTGTTATTGCTTTGCCAGACTATTTTCTGCCAAAATCTGGAATCAATCTTTTCATTAAAAGAGCCATAG
>NW_011888835.1:6241601-6247864 GCF_000151845.1 Pteropus vampyrus
CACTTTACAAAAGCAGGCAGTGGGTAGGTTTGGTCCACAGGCTATAGTTTGCCGACCCTTGAATTAACCCACTGTGATTCCTTAAATATCAATGACCTCTTCATTCTTAGAATCTAGAAGTGCTGGACACTTATCAGGTGTTCAATGGGTATTCATTGCACGAGTAAATTAAATAACAAATGAAAATAAGTGTTTAAATCGAGACTCTCCAATTTCCCCTTCTGCTTTCAACAGGAACACTCCCTCCTGCATAAGCAGTAGTTTCTGTCTCTCTTTATAGCTTGGAATTGGCCTGGCAAAATATGACAGACAGAGAGAGGCACGAAAGTGGTGGTGTTTCACGCCAAGCCCAAAGAACTGTTATTGCTTTGCCAGACTATTTTCTGCCAAAATCTGGAATCAATCTTTTCATTAAAAGAGCCATAGCGGCTATTGGAATTGCAGCATTTATCTGGTCAGCAAAACAATTTCATTTCTGGCTCACTTCCCCTCTGTCTGATAAAGTTTTCTGGCTGTGAAAGATGCTGTTAAATTACAAAGAGCTACTGAAGGTAGAAGGAGAGTTTACAGGCTGGAGAGGTGTATGGCCTCCCTTTCCAATTCTGCATTTTTCTTCTTCCGCTAATGATTTTTCATTCTAGTGTTGACCTTCATCTTTGCCAACTGTTTTACCATCATCCCATTTTTTCATCAGTTCTTCTGAACCTTCCCATCGCTTCCAATGCTCCTTTTCCATTTTTGGCTCCTCAGGTCCTCGGCCCCTCACTTCCTATGGTGTCTTTACCTCTTTCTTTTCTGTTATGTTAAGATTGCCATAAACCCAAAGATACCCTACCTTCAAAATTTCCTTTCTTCCTCTTTTCTTTTTTAAAATCCTCTAGCCCACTTCTGCCACTCTTCATCCCCCCCAAAACTCCAGGTTTTATCATTTCTATATTAAATGTAGTTTTTCCATAAGTGCAAACTTCAAAAGGCAAGTTGGCAAGTTCTAGTCAAAGTAAAATAGAAAAAATATTATAAGATAAAAAAGTATCCACAATTTAATGGCAAATGGAATTTGTGTTTGTGGTTAAAAGACATATGTACTTGATTTATTAGGGCATATTAATATGCCAAAGAATTTTTTAACTTTAAAAGCTGTGTTGATACTAAGTGGAAAAAACATATGGTCATCTGTGAAATGCAGACTATGCTAAAAACAACATTCACACAAATTGCAATGAAAGCTGGTGGGGGAACAGAATCCATTGGCCTCATTTGAGGACTGGGATATGCAACTGGAACAAGCTCTCATTATCTGACAGTATTTTTTCAGCCATAGTAACGTTATGTTGATCAAAGATGCTAGTAATCAAGGGTCTAGTAGATTGCCAGTTAATTATAATCTTCCCTAAACCACTGTCATGGCAAAAAATTCTGAACTCATCTGTGGGATTCTAGGAGCTTCCAGATGGAACTGTGATGAAACATTTTCATGAGAAGATAAAGGAAAAAAAATCAGTGACTCCTGAACTTTCTTCCAAAGTATCGTGCTGACTGAAACCACACAAACCCACCTAGAGAGAAGCCCGGGGATGGGAGAGCCCCTTGGTCTAGCCCCGCATGTCTGGGGACTGCTTGGAGAATGGTGGCAAGACAAAGAATTCTGTGTTAGGAGAATTTACCATGATCGCATTCATAATTCCAGCACAGGTACTTGAGCCAGACCACCTGGGTTAGAATTCTGACTTTAGCATTTACCAGCGCCAGGATCTTGGATGAGGAACCAAACCCTGTAGTCATTAGTTTGCTCACCTAAAAGATGGGTATAATAAAAGCACCTCCCACAAGAGGCTGCTATGAATCTTTAATGTGTCAGTGAATATAAAAGACTTAGCAGAATACCTGGCCCATAGGAAGGCTCAATAACGTTTAACTCACAATTTGTAGCAGTAAAAATGCCTAAATGTTCCATAATAGGTGATTAAAGAGATTCTGAAACATCTCATGAAATAGAATATTATGTAGCCATAAAAATACTTTTTATTGACTATTAAATGGAAAAAATGATGCTGATATAATACTAATAGCAAAAAGCAAGATACAAAACTATATATAGATAAATAAAATGAGGCCTATTTGGATGATGGAAGACCATACATTAGTTAAAATGAAAAAAAAATAGATCTGTGTATCAATATAGATAGATCATAAAAATATATTATTGAGAAAATAAAAGCAAACTGCAAAATTATATGTATAGAATGATCTCATCTACATAAAGAAAAATCTACAAGCAAAACTCTAAGTGTTCTATGGAAAGTATATACAGACATGGATATGTATGTTAAAGGGCATAGATACTCAATCCATGGAGTGGTCATTTCTCAGGACAAGGTTAAAAAATAAAAAAAAAAACAAACTAAAATTAGTAGCGCATGAACTTTATCTATAATGTATTATTTTAAAAGTTAGCAAACACATTATTACTTAGATAATTTTAAAAATTAGAAAGAAGGGGGAAGATTTAAATATAGAAACAAGCATAACATGTAAAACATAACAGTAGAATGAGAAGCGGAAGACAAAAACTCCAAGCAGGACTGCGAATAACTCATCATTTATCTGGGAAAGCTCTTTTTTTCTCTCTAGACACCAGTTTCCCCCTTCGGCTAGAGCATAAGGGCATTGGCCAAGAGGATCATGGATATTCTAAGTTCTAAGATGCTGACGTGTTTTTGAATAGTTGATATTTCCTACATCAGTGAGCAAATAACCAATGATATTCAGCACAAATGTCAGAACTTCTGTAGATGAAAAAACATGGTGACCTAAACTGCCAGGACACTTCCCCACTGTTCAGTGATTTGAAAACATTAAGCTCCTCAAGTAACACCTTTGATCAGAAGTTTACAGGGGAGCTGTCTACTTGGGTTTTCCCTTTTGGGACAACGGGTCTATAATATGTACAGTCTAACTACTCCGAGTATCTATGCACGATAATGCCCGTGGTGGGTGCTTAACTCGGGATTTTTACAAAGACGACAAAAGGATTTGTTGAGCATGACTAATTCCGTACTCTGGAATGAGAACCATCTACGATTTAATCTGTAAATGACACGATGGACAAGAAGAAAA
This sequence comes from Pteropus vampyrus, assembly GCF_000151845.1. Lineage (NCBI taxonomy): Eukaryota > Metazoa > Chordata > Mammalia > Chiroptera > Pteropodidae > Pteropus > Pteropus vampyrus. The sequence goes on from NW_011888835.1 coordinate 6,244,719, forward strand.
AGTCAGGGGATGGGGAGGAAGGAGCAGGACTAGGGTGAGGAACTACGTGACCGCAGGTGCGAAATTGAAGAGGCTGCAAAAAAAGTCAGTAATCACCGTGAATAGGATTTTAATGAAATATTTTGAATAATCAAAATTAGTGTAAAGAATTCTTTACATTAAGAGTGCCATAGGAAGCTATATCGGATCCTGGGGCAAAAGGAAAACACAGCAATTGATCCGGTCTGTATTAAAAATTGATATTTTGTCCTTCATAGATCTTCTGCATTCATTTTGTATAAAATATTTCATTAAAATATTTTTATCTTGATTACTCAGGTTTTTTTGTGTGTCCCCTTAAATTTTGTGCAAATGCCTGCCTCACCTCCCTCTAATCCAGATCCCGAAAGAGACACAGAGGGCATTAATCTAGAAAATTCTGCCCAGAAAACAGAACCGGGAATACCAGGTGAGCTAAAGAAAGAATTTACTCCACTGCCTGTAAAAGAAGTTATCAGCTGAATTGTGTCCCCCAAAATTCATATATTGAAGTCCTAACCCCCAATACATCAGAATGTGACTAAATTTGAAGATATGGCTTTTAAAGAGGTGACTGACAGCCTCATTGTAAATGGAGCCCTTAGGGTGGGCCCTAATCCAATCTAACTGGTGCCCTCAGAAGAAGAAGGAACTTGGACACATAAAAGAGACACCAGAGATACATGTGCAGAGAAAAGATGATGTGAGGACACAGGGGGAAGGTGGCCATCTACAAGCCAAGGAAAGAGGCCACGGGAGACATCAAACCTGCTGACACCTTGATCTTGGAATTCTAGCCTCCAAACTGTGAAAAAATAAACTTCTGTTATTTAAGGCACCCAGTCTGATACTTTGTTATGGCAGCTCCAACGAACTAATCCAAGAGTCTTTGGTATTCCTTCACAGAAATATCTGATGACTGTTATAAAATGAGTTCTGTATTGTTCCAATTCTTCCTTTTTCTATAAATGGGAGGTTTCGGGTGCAGGTATTTGTTTGTTCTAATTGCAGCTATACAGCATCTAATCTGCTGCTTTACATTAATAAGCGGTCAAATAACTGGTCTTCCACGTTATAGCTCATCGGGCCATGAGCGGCCACGCCTAGCCAACACCTGCAGATGCTGTGCTTGGCCTAATGTACCAACTAGCGTGTGACTCGCAGGGAGGGGGTTAAGTGTGTTCTAGGAGCAGGAAGAAGGATGCATGAACTATTAGGGTGATGAGAGGAACAGACTAGGATTGAAATTACTATCTCCCGGTATCTCCTTTCTCCTCCATCCTTTAGTAATAGAACCCCAAAATCTCAGCTGTACACATGGCTATCCGGACTAAAAATCTCCCTGTAGATAAATAAATGGGACTTAATTTTGAGCAATGGGATATGAGTAGAAGAGATGTGTGCAACTTCAAGGTCATGTCCTAAAGAGGAAGTAGTGCATCCTCTCCATCTCTTTCTTCATCAGGCTACTCCAAAAGCCGACATTGTGATAAGACATTTTCAATTTGCAGCTAAAGGCTATACCCACCACTCCACTGAAACCACAGTTGTCTTTATCATCCAGTTTTCCCCGGCAAGTATAGACAAGAAAATATGATCCATAAATATTCATGGCGATAGCCCCAAACCTGGGACAAAATAAGCTACATTCTCTTGTTCTCTGCACTTAATCTGGGCAATTCGAGTAATTCGAATTATGATGAATATAAAGTGATTAAACAATTTGAGAGATTAGATAGGATATCAGTTCAACTACCATAAGATTCCAAAAAATTACAGTCTCTACAGAATAGAACTATCCTTTCTCCTCATATAACATTTCAAGCACAAGCAGTTGGGGCTGATAAAGAGGCGGCATAATATCTTAGACAAAAGTCTTTTCTATTTTGCAGCTCTGCTATCTCAAATTTATATTTCTAGCCCTGACCTGTCTCCTGAGCTTCAGACTGATTTATCTAGTTGCCTAATCAACATCTCCACTTGGATATCTGAGAGAGATCTCAAACTTAAAGCCCTATAACAGAGCTCTCACTTTCTCCCCTAAAACATGTCTTCCCCGTGTCAGTAAATGGCACCACTGCTCATCCAGTTGTTCAGACTCAATGACTCAGACCAAACTCCCAGGAGTTTTTCAAGACAATTTCTGTCAGTTTGGAAATAAATTCCAAATCTGGTCGCTTAGCACTGCTACCACTATAGTCACCCCAGTCTAAGCCACCGCTACCTCCAGACTCTAAAATGATGATACCAACCTAACTAGAGTTCCTGCTTCCATTCTTCTATTGTACGATTGATCCTCCACATGGAAGCCAGACGGTATTAATATTCTATTGCTGCTGTGACAAATCACCACAAACTTAGTGGTTTAAACAATACATGTATCATATTACCCTTCTGTAGGTACAACATGACTCTCGCTGGGCTAAACTAAGATTGTGTTCAGCTGTATTCCGTTTTGGAGGCTCTAGTGGAGAATCCGTTTTGTTCCCTTTTCCAGCTTCTGCAGGCCGACCACTCTCAGGAGCTGGTGACCCCATGTCTCCACCTTCAAAGCCAGGAATCGTGAATCGAGTACTTCTCACATCACATCACTCTGACCTCACCTTCTACCTACTCCCACTTTTAAGGACCATTTTGATTACACTGGGACCACCTGGACAAACCATGGTAACCTCCCTGTTTGAAGATTAGCTGTTTATTAGCAACCTTAATTCCATGTGCGACTTTAATTTCTGTTTGTCATGTAAGGTAACACACTTACGGGTTCCAGGGATCTGAACATGGACATCTTTGGAGGGTCGCTATTCTGCCCACCACACGGTAATCTTTAAACATGTAAGTCAGATTTCATTTTCCCCTTTTATACATCCTGCATTGCCTTGATATTTACACAACAAAATCCAAAACCTTCATCCAGCAAGCACATTTTTTGCGAGCTGCCCATTTCTACTCTCTTATTTACCCTCCATCACCCTCCCCCACCAAATTCTATGCAGTCTCACCCACCTTCTTGCTGTGCCCAGAATGCAAAGCTTATTCCTACCTCACGGCCTTTGACTGTTCTCTTTCTTTTCCGCCAGTAACCTTTTTCCTACATATCTACATGATCCTCTCCCTCACTTCATTCA
>NW_011888835.1:6249817-6276357 GCF_000151845.1 Pteropus vampyrus
AGGTATATAGACAAATAAATAGATGAAGGAAGGAAGGAAGGAAGGAAGGAAGGAAGGAAGGAAGGAAGGAAGGAAGGAAGGAAGGAAGGAAGGAAGGAAGGAAGAAGGAAGGAAAGAAGGAAGGAGAGAATGAAGAAGGAGAGAATGAAGAAGGAGAGAATGAAGAAGAAAGCAAGAATAGGGACTTAGCTATTAAATATTAAAGGAAGTCTAGAGGAACATTAACCAAAAGAACACAAATCCAGTCTACCTAAGGAAATCTTCAGCTTGGCCTGCCTGAAAGAGGTGAGATAGTGTAACTCTAAGAAAATCTTTTAAAGGCAGATCTGATCCCCTACATGGTTTGGGGGAATAAAAACACCAAGCTCTTTGATTAGCAAAAGAGCCAAGCAACTGCCTGAAATTCCGAGGTCACTAGGAAGATGCTGAGTTAGATGTAACCACATCAGTGCCTTGTTCATGGACTTCCAAGTGGATGCACATACAGCTATTGACAGTCTCAAGATTCGCCCTTTTAAGTAAGCACTGCTTAAAAGTAGATATCTTAGCTCATTTCAATTAATAATTAGTTTATTGTTTTCTTTTACCCACTTGCATCTCTATGTTCTCCTAGTGAAGGGAGTGTGGTGGCCCTACAGCAAAAATGCTTTACATCTTTTATATTTGGAGAAGGGGGAGGGGGACAGAGGGAACTGGTGATTACTGAGCTTCTCCTCCATTCCAAATATTTCGCACATACAGTAGTCCCCTCTTATCTGCACTTCCACTTTCCAGGGGTTCAGCTACCTGCACTCTATCACAGTCCAAAAACGTTAAAGGAACAACTCCAAAAATGAGCAATTCGTACATTTAAATTATGTGCTGCTCTGAGTAGAGCGATGGAATCTCACACTGTCTCACCAGGGCTGTGAATCATCCCACTGTCCAGCGCATCCACATTTCCTGCCTGCTGGTCAAAGAACCTTAAACTACTGAGGATCTCCAACCACCAACATCATCTGCTCCTAAGAGCCAACGATTGTCACTGCGGACGGAAAAGGGATTCAACAGGAAGAAACCTCCCAGGGTGATCTGATCATAAGTTCCTAACGGGGCAGGTCATGGTGGGTAGTCACACTCCAGGCATATAACTATTTTAGTAAAAGGCTTGTCTTTGCCCTAAGCAAGCCCTGTCCATAGTTTCTGTGCATCCAGGTTAACACACCTTTGAAAAAACCACCCTCAAGAAAAACACATAAACTTGTTAACTATTCTGTAATCCACCCCCCACCTTGCTTTCTCCCACCTTCGCATACTCTTCCTTACATTCACTCCTTAATTTCAAACGCATGAAAGAAACTACAAAACTGTCATTCTTGAAGCATTTGAGATCTTGCTTTCTGGCAACTGTCATCAGTTTTGGCTCAAAGAAACTCTTATAAAATTTTTCTGCAGGTTTGGGCATTTCTTACATGACATCTTCATGGCTCAATGATCCGCAATCACCCAAAGCAGATAATCTTCCTTCTAACTACAGTCAGAAGGTCAATAGTAGCCTAACATTGTCACAATGCCTATGTCATTTACTTCACTTCATCTCATCATACAGGCATTTTATTATCTCACATTATCCCAGGAAGAAGAAAGGTGATACAATGCAATAAGATATTTTGAGAGAGGGGAGAGAGAGAAAGACCATATTCACATAACTTTTATTAGAGTATATTGTTATAATTGTTCTATTTTATTATTAGTTATTGTTGTTAACCTTGTACTATACCTAACTTTAAATTAAATTTATCATCGGCATGTATGTATAGGAAAAAAGGTACAATATATAGTTTGATACTATCCACAGTTTCGGTAATCAACTGGGGGTCTTAAAACTGTATACCCTATGGATAAGGGAGGCTACTGTATTTACAAATTTAATAATTACCAGTAGCCAGTAATTGTCCAATATTTCAATTTTAAAATAAGAAGCTCAAACTCAGAGAGTTTTCTAGTATCACAGGGCTGGGATTTGAACCCAGGTATGTCTGACTCTTGAGGCCATGTTCTTACCAAAACACTGCCTGCCAGAAAGCTTGAGGTTTAAAGTAAGGAGTAAGGAGAATTACAGGGAAAAGGAGGGCAGAGAGCTGCAGTTACACTCCACCTATGTCAGACCGCGGAGGTCAAATTCATGGCAGAGTGCGACAGCCTGCCTAGCCTGTAGTGGGCTACGGGCGGTAGGCGGACATGTGGAATCTTGACAAGGGAAGGGCTTCAGTGATCAATTAGTTTAGGATCTTTATCTTAAAGTTAAAGAAACCAAAACTCAGAATGGGAAATATCCTTGCCTGAGGTCAGACTTGATTTTTTAACAATTCATCAGCATTGGAGCTAAACCTAAAACTCATAAATCTTGATTCTCAGTTCAAATCTCCTCCCATTATTTCATTCGATCTTCTCAAGAGGGAATTCGCTGACACGGGATCATTCGTTTCTTACAGAGACCAACATCAACCGCAGAAAAAAGACATGATTCTAGAATCTTAGACTACTCAGAAATCCTAACATCTATACAAAGTAACTGGTCCTGTGAAAAGACTTTCTCATTATGCTAAAACATGGAGACAAATTGCTACTCAACCCCAGTTTTATCTGCTCCTTTGCACAAGGAGCATGGATTAGGGGAGAGTATTTACTTGTTGTGTTTCCTTAAGTCACCAAACTTCTCTGAGCTGCATTTTAATCATTTATAAAACAAAGATAGTAATGATACAGAAGCTCCTTATTATCTGTTTTATTGTCCAAATCTGTACAATAATGAGACTGCACAGGAAAGCGAAAGTCATCACAACATGGAAATATTCTCTAATGTCTAATGAGTTGATCATTTTTAAAATTAGTCTTCTCTCTACATCCCTTCTCTCTTAGGATTCGTATCTATCTCTAACCATTAAATCAATGTCTTTGATCATTCCTCTATAAACATAATGCAAATCCTTTGCCAAGCAAAACTATTAATCTAAGAAAAGTTTCAGAATGTCAAGCAATGAAAGAGAATAATACTACTGCAGAACAGCACGAATCATACACAAAGCCACTGACACATAAAGCAGCTCAAAACTGTAGAAGACAGAAAAGGCAAGGTAGATAGATGACAAGGCAGGTATTTTGAAGGAGAAACATTTTAATATCAAAATATTAATAAAAGTCCTTGGAGAAACTGATAAAAACCTTGGATATTTCTCAAAAATGACCTTCTTTTGTAATCGCGCCTTGAAAGTTAATTAAACATGAAAGGCTGTTACATTGTGCTCTAATACAGTTTTGCCAGGCATATTTAAAAAATAATAATAATTCGCTACTTTCAATAGTTAGCCCTTCTTGTCATTATAATCAAAATTATTATATTTATTAGAAAAACATTATTTTCATTACTTTAACTCTATTTTTTTTTTTCAAGATAAAGCCTCAATAGAAATCCCACTATGAAATTTTGGTTGCAGCTTTAAGTGGATTCCTTCCTAGCAAACAACTATCCTGGTACGATAAGGCTCTCTTTCATCTGACCCACTTCATATTATTATAGGGAACAAATGACATAAAACTTGCAAATGCTTTTTGGGAATTCTAAAGTGCTATATTAGTGTTAGAATTTACTTTTCTTTCCAAAAAAAAAATTTCATTACTTACTGTTATAAGTTATTTCCAAGTACATTATTGATTTATTTTTCCCTTAACCGTGCTTGGAATTAGGTAAATATCATCTCTAAACTAAAATTAGAAAATTGAAGAAACCTGATCAAGGTCACATAGCTATTAAGTGGCAGAGGCAAAACTGACTGTCTCTAAGTCCGTAGCAATCATTTATCTATTTGAACCACAGAGCCACCACTTTGCAGTTCGATCCTACCCAGCTCATTCATTCAAGTATTTTCTGACTACATACTCCCCATCAGACTAGTCTAAACTCTGGGAATATAGTAGTAATCAATGTAAGCAAAGTCCCTGCTCTCCTAGAGGTTACAACCTATTCTAGTGGAGTACATTATATAGACAACAATTAAGCCAATAACTTCAGCAAACAAGACAAATATCTTACTGTGTTATGTGTTATACAGAGAATTAATAACAAGTAACATATGGGAAGTGTATGCTATGAACCAGATAACTCAGCACCTTGTATAGATTCACTAACTTAATTCTCCTAACAACCCTATGAAGCAGGGAATATTTTTCTAGAGAAGTTACTTGCCCTGAGGGATACAGCTGGTAGCGGAGGAGCCAAGCTTCAAGCCTAGGCAACCTGGCTCTCAGAAATACTCGTAAGCACTATGCTATATCATAGGTTGATGTGATAGAAAGTACCTGGACACTAACAGATAACTAGAGTTGCTTCTCAATATTACATTCTTTGTTAGGAACAGTATCACATTCAGAGTTTCTCTACATATATCTAAAATAAATAGATTATCTCAAATAACAAGTTCTTCTCTCTAATTCTTTTGCTAAATAGGGAGAATTTTTTAGGACTTAGAGTGTATCGGCCAAGAACAATTTCGCCCATAATCTACACAGTTGCTTAGGTTCTCAACATCTCCAAATGGCCCCCTGCAAGATTCTATTAACATGCCCACAGAACTCACAAGCCTTAGGACACCAGCATAGCACTCAATGATATTGGAACCGCTCCATGTTGCCCTGCAGCTACTGCTTCCGCGGAAGTGTAAAATTGAGAAGAAGTGCTGGACAAACTGATAATAGCTGACTTCGGGATGATTTCATCTTTCTCCAGCTGTCTTTTTTCTTACTGTTAAGCTGTGATCCTTGCTCATCCCCAGATCTGAAGATCAGAGGAAATGATGATCGTATTTCCAATTAGAACAAATAGTAGCTATCTTGAGCTCTATTGTTAATCCTTTCGGGGACATTTGTATTGTGTTACTTATTCCGTAGCCTAATGAGGCATAAAAAAAGAATCCTTTTCCTTTTCCTGTCTTTAAATGCAGGTCCAAATAATTGCTCCTGCTGCTAGAGACTAAGGTTAATTTGAAGCAAAGACCCAGCTGGGGACATTTTCACTTGTCTAAGCAATAGAATCAAACGTGTATAGCCACTGTCATAAAACTGTCACCTTGTGACTTTCCTTTTTGCAGTTTGAGCCTCAATTTTGCAACGCCTTCACACTTGGTGTGTGCTTGCTATTTATGAATGTACGTTAAGAACATTCCATCCTTATGCACTAAAGATTTTTTATAACTGTTTAACGGGGCAATTTTAGTATATATTAAATCATTCGCTTATTCAATAATAAATGTACCAAACCTTGCAATGGGGCTGGAGATGCGAAGATGACGAGGGAACTATCTCTACCCTTAAAGGAGTTGGAAAGTAATGGGGGAAGCAAAGGAGAAATGCTAAATTTAACACTGGTACTTCAAAATAAACGTCATGAAAAAATATGGAAGATGATTTTCCTCACCAGTCTCTAGTGTGTTTTAAGCTCTTTCTAATATTAATTTTATTCAGTAAAGATTGCCTTCCTAAATTTATCTCCCAAAACACAGGAGGGGTATATTATATCAAATTAGTGATAGTGGTTTGCTTAGGTATGGGGGAATATGTATCAGTATCTTGGTTTGAGGGGTAATCTATTTGGGGGATCCACCCAAGAGATTCTTATGTACCCCTCAACCATATTGTGTATTAAAAAATTACCTTGTGATAAGAATCGGCTGGGATGCTTGTTAAACACACAGATTCCTGGGCCCTTTCATCAGAGGGTTAGATTCAAGAGGTCTGGGGTACAACCTGTAAACCTGTATATTTAATAAGCATTCAGGTGATTTTTAACATTATGCTGTTTGGAGAATAGAGCTTTAGAAAAAATTTTTAAAACTAGTTTTGAATTTTAAGCATTTGTGCTACTTATTTTTTAGCTGCTCATTTCAGGCTTTAAAAACATATATACATATATTTAATACTCAATCTATATTCAAATATCTCAGTGTCTTTCATTTCAGGCTTTTTAACATTTAATAGAAAAATACAAGTTTTCTTTCTAGAATCCCATTGAATAGTTAAAACTTTCCAAAGATGTTTCTTTGTTTTTTTTAACTGATGTCTACATGTATCCAAAACAAAGTGATGTAACTAATCAACTGGGAAGCTAAAACTTGCCCAAGTATGTTATAAATTTACTAATCTTTTTCTCTATTCAAAAGGAAGCTTTTTTCCCATCCTGTTTAGGATAGGATTAGAAAAGCGCCCTCTCGTCCGCATTCTCAGACACAGAAAGTGCTAGGTATTTTAGAAAATTACTGTCAGTCTTCTTAAGAACTCTCTCAGGTAGCTTGCTGTATGTCTGCATCAAAGTTATTGATTTTGGATCAAACTGTAAAATGCAAAAATGAAAGAATATGTGTATCAAAAGTAACTGAGTAAAAACATAACCCGGGTTTATCTTTGAAAACATTCTATCATCAGAAGTAAAAAAAGGAGAGTTAAACCTACCCCAAAATGCTACCAAAGTGGATGAAGACAGCCTTCGGACGAATTGCACGATGAGGGACTTCGGCATATCACACTTTAACACACTTCTCACTCGGCGGCACCTTTCCTTTCAGGAACTCAAAGTCCTTGCAGTCTGCTCACCTATCACCTGGCCAAAACCTACTCTTAGGAAAAGATCATATAATTTATTTACCTTGGAGATATCTATCTGAAAACGACTACCATGTAAAAGAAATAGTTGTAGAAATGTCAAGAATCATAAAGCAGGCTATGGAAATTTTGTCGTTTTGTCCTATAAAGATGAGACAATCTGATACACTGACATCATACAAAGCAGGCTAGGCGTATAGTTACAACCAGATAAGCAATAGGTCCTATGGAGACTTTATGGGCTTGTGACTACATTTCTGAAATTATAGAGCTATTGCTAATTCTGTGCAAGTGGAAATTATAATCTTTTTATAATAGACAGAGCTATAGATATCCAATTTATACATAATAAAGTTCTAACAATTAATTTTGAAATCAAAAGAGGTGGAATCTGCTTCCATCTACTTAGGGTATAGTTCCTGCCACTGGGGAAATAAATCTTGATGTGGTCCCTCTGCTCCCATATCCTTGCAGAGGCTCAGGGAAATAAGACATAACGAGGTGGCCCATGGCTTTGACTTTGAAAGCCTGGGGATGAGTTTCATAATGGATGCTGGAGAAAACTGCATGGAACAATAAAAATAATTTTGAGAGGGTCAGAGTTTATTCCTCAGAGGAAGTACTTTGAGAAGAGAGAAAAAGGAAAGGAGAAAGGAAAGTAACATAGAGTTGAGAATAGAAAGTTTTGTAAAAGAAAAAGAGCAAATACTCAATTTTGGTTTATTTTTATGACTGTATAAGTCATCCCCACCTTCACAAAAGAATTTACAAAAAACAAAAAACAAAAAACAAAAAAACCACTTCATGAGAATGTTTTCTTCTTCATAGTTTTGATGGAAATGAGCAAAAGATACTTCAAAGTATGAAATGGGCACAGCACACTTGGTAGACCAGATTAAGGCAAACACTGAACTGATTGATCAGAAACAAGATCTAAGCACCAGAGTAATCAGGTTAATGCAGACATCATTCCCCCAACATCACTGCCCAATCAAACATACACACATGCAGAATCTCTGCTGCTGTTCATCAGATGGGATGTGAGCCAACTTCATTTGAAACTCAAAGAAACTCATATCTAGGTTACACATTTAATACATAGTACATATAAGAGGGCTTTAGAAATATAACATGTATTTAAACCTATCCCAATACAGAATATAATATAGGCATTAGTATTTGTGTATTTTGATATCATTTGGTTATCAATTTATTCTAAGTTTTCTTAGTTGTTTTGAATTCTACTAGGCAGTAGAGTGGACAGATCTATAGGACGTAGGGAGGTGGACAAGTAAGTATACTACTCTGTCCTAAAAAAAATAAAAACTTCATCTTATTCTAAGTATTATAAAGTATTGTCCTTATACCCCAACTTCCTACTTTGACCCTCAAGTAAAATTTTATGTCATAATATTTGATTAAAAAAAAACACACATGTATGACTCAAGTGCCACCTCATTCTCTTTATTCATATTCCTGCTCATGAGGAGTGAATCGTGTTCTGCTCCTGCATCCTTGAGACAAGTACACATAGTTCAGGAGCAAGAAAGTTCTAGATGCAAGTCCACAGGCTCATCTCTCTCAGTCACCACTAATAGGACTCAACAGATGTAGGGCAACATTTCTGGGTAAGTGAGCCTACCTGGCACATCCAAATTCTCCTTCAACTACATTGTTTCAGTTGGGGTAAAAACAGTTGAAAGGCCAGCTGTGGCCGTAGATCCAAGTAACATTTTCCAACCTACATTTACTAAAAATAAGGCTAGAATTCTGATTCCAGTCCATCTTCCTCCTAGCAAATTTTCTCATGTGATTTCAAACTTGAACTAGAGGCAGGAGAGGCATGATTAATTTTCACCCTAAACCCCCAACAGTATAATCTATTTCCAGTGAGAATTATACTAAAATAGAAGTAATCAGGTAACTGATGGCATTTGCCTTGCAGCTATGCTTTGGAAGCCATTTCTAAAAAGGAAGCCAATTTCCTAAAAATGCATGTTAAATGCTGCACACAATTGATTCTATATGTCATTAAACCAAGGAAGATATTACTGAAGGGGTTGTTCATTTTTATTTTACCTGAATTAATGTTAAGAACCTCTAAATCACTTATAACAATTAAGACAATTAGCTTTGTGTAGAACTGTGGAGTTCTACATTCCTTCAATTTCTGATATTTTCTTCCTTTAACTTGTATTCACTTTGATAAACCACAAGTCAGAACAGCAGTATATTTGGCTCCATTTATTTCACACATTACATATGTGCCTGTTGAAATTTAGTTTCCCTTTCAGATTTTCTGGGGAAAAGAAGAAATAGTAACCCTTCAACATATTTCACAAGGCTGAAATATTTTGATGGATTCAACTACTGAAAGACTTTCACTTCTATATTTCACATCAAGTTTACAGCTGAACTTCTCTTTTACTAAGCAGTCCAAAAAGATAGCAAAAAAAGCTGGATTGTGGAGTATTTTAATTAATAACAGCAATAATTTGAATGGATAGAATTCCATTCTCTGAATAGCTTCAAAATATTTCATACATTAGCACATCTATTTATTTTTCTAAAGTGTATGCAGTGGAAGATAGTGAAATGCAAACTACCACTCATTAAGCACTTATGTTTTAGGTACTTTACAAAATGTGACTTATTTAATCTTCGAAATGGCTATTACAGTGTTCTCACACTTTAGTCTACATGAGAACCATCCATGTGGCTTAATAAAAAGGCATGTCCCCAGGGTCTATTCAGCCAAGATTCTGTTTCAGAAGATCTTGCTGGATCCCAGGAATCTGTAAGTTTAGCAATCCTCCCCAGATAACTAGGATATAGGTAGTAGGTAGAACACACTGTGAGAAACATTGCCTGTTATGCCCATCATTTTAGATAAATAAAACAAGAGTCACAGAGTATAAGTCAAAGGTCACCTATGTGTAGAAAAAGCAGGGAGAACGTGTTTGTTCTTAAGCGAAAGCAATTAAATGAAAAACAAGGAAAGGGTTAAGAATAGCAGGAAAGAAAGTATGAGACACTGGCACAGGTAGGGAGTGACCGTGGTAACAAGGGATTCTGGTGGGGTCTTTCGGTTTTGGTCATGACAGAGTATCTGGCATCAAACTTACCTTCCACCATAAGCAACTATAAGGGGTGGACAAAGTCTATAATATGACACTGTTTAACAAGCAACGCAGGGCCCTGGTCATTGACTCGAGGGGAGCATGAAGGTGAGTGTGCCACATTTATCCTGGCTTTCTTCCTGAGGACATTTTCCAAACTGTGACACAGAGAAATAAAGCCCAGGAAGAGTGGCACCCTCGCTGGGTTGCATACATACAGAATGAAGTTTGGAGCTTCCAGGACATTGGAGTTTGGAGGCACGTTTTTACATAGGAAGGAGCCAAAAGTAAGGAGCACCGAAATCTGTCTAAACACTCCCTCTAGGAATCTTGGCTAATTCCTAAATTCCATGTTTAGAAGGTAAGATTTAAAAAGACCTCACAAAGAAAAACCACTGGGATGCTGGAGAGCTTTGCTGAGATTTCAGAGGCTTCAGAGTGCTGAGAAAATATTGGGTTTCAGGCCCAGTTAGAGTATAAAAGATCTCTGTGAACACCTCAGGTTTAGTTGAGACCATGGGAGAACCATGCTTCAGGAGCAGTGACCAGGCACTAGGAGTAAGGGCTACTCTGTGAAAAAATACCACTGGAATTTTGATAGGGATTGTATTGACTCTACAGATAGCGTTGGGTAGCACAGACATTTTAACAGTATTAATTTTTTCCTATCTCTGAACACGAGATATCTTTTCATATATTTGTGTCTTCTTCAATTTCCTTCATCATAGTTTTGTAGTTTTCAGTGCCCATATCTTTCACCTCCTTATTTAAATTTATTCCTATTTTATTGTTTTTTATTCTATTGTGAATGGAATTACTTTTTTATTTCTTTTTAAGATATTCAAATGGTATTTTTCACAAAAATAAAACAATTCTAAAATGTGTATAAAACCACAAAAGACCTAAATAGCCAAAGCAATCCTGAGAAAGAAGAACAGAACTGAAGGCATCACATATCCTCATTTCAAACTACTCTACAAGGCTATAGTAATCAAAACAATATGGTATTGGCATAAAAATAGACACACAGAACAATGGAACAGAATCGAAAGCCCAAAAGTAAACCCACATATATATGGTCAACTAATATTTGAAAGCCAAGAAAGCCAAGAATACTCAATGGGGAAAAGATAGTCTATCAATAAATGGTGCTGGGAAAACTGGTTAACCATATGCAGAAGAATGAAATTGGATCACTATCTTACACTGCTCACAAAATTAACTCAAAATGGATTAAAGACTTAAACATAAGACCAAAAAACCATAAAACTCCTAAAAGAAAGGCACTGAAATAATATTTCAGAGAGATATCCACGCTTCCATGTTCACTGCAGCATTATTTGCGACAGACAAGATATGGAAACAACCTAAACACCCATCAATGGATAAATAGATAAAGAAAAAATACACACACACAATGAAATATTATTCAGCCATGAGAAAAAAGGACATCCTGCTGTTTGCAACAACATGGATGGACCTTGAAGGCATTAAAGTGAATGAAATAAGTCAGAGAGACAAAGACAAATACTTTATGATATCACATGTGGACTCTAAGAAAGCCAGACTCGTAGAAACAGAAAGTAGAACGGTGGTCACCAGGGATTGGAGCGTGGGGAATTGGAGAGATGTTGGGCAAAGGGTACAAACTTTCAGTTATAAGATGAAGAAGTCTAGGGATCTAATGAATGGCACTGTGATTATAGTTAACAGTACTGTATTATATACAGTATTGTCAAAAGTTGCAAAGAGAATAAGTCTTAAATGTTCTCACCACAAAAATAAAGTAGCAATTATGTGACATGATGTAGCTGTTAACTAATGCAAGGGTGGTAACCATATTGCAATATATATCAAATCAACAGTCTGTACACCTTAAACTTAGACAATGCTATATGTCAATAATACCTGAATAGAGTTAGGGGTGGGGGGAAGAGTAAGGTCTACTCTCTAACAATAAAAGCAAAAGTACCATAATTCCATCCTAAGGAAGCCTGAAAGCACGTTCCAGCAGAATCAAGGTAACCCTCTGATAACTAAATGATTACCAAAATAAAACATAACTCTCTTTAGAGGATGATAACATAACCTGGAGCCTCTACCATTTATCATCCACAATGTCCAGAATGTAAAATAAAAAATTTACCAGCAAGTGAAGGAGGAAGAAACAGTGAATATTAATCAAGGGAGAAAACAATCCATGGAAGAGACTCAGAGATATTACAGATATTGTAGTTAGCAGACAAGGTCTTTAAAATAACTATGACCAATATGTTAAACAATATAAAAGAAAAAATATGCAAAAATGGATGAAAAGTTAAAATACTTCAATAGTATGCTATAAAAAATAAATCTGCATTGGCATTTAGAGCTTAAAAACATAATATCTGACATTTAAAACTCATTGGATAATTAAAGAGAAGACTAAATACAGTGGAACACAGGATTGGTGAATTAGAAAGTGTTCAATAGAAAAATAGGTACACTGAAGATCTGAACCAGAAGAATGCATAAGACACATGTAAGACATACTGAAAATGTCTAACACAAGTATAATGGGAGTTCCAGAAGGAAAGGAGAAAATGTTACACATTCAAATAACAGTTATCTGAAAAGTTTCAAAATCTGATAAAAGACCACAACATACAAATTCAAGATATTCAGCAAAGTTCATGCAAGATTTTTTTTTAAATAAATAAGTTAAAAAAACTAGGCACAGTATAGTCAAATTACTTTAGTTCACCAACAAGAGAACAAATATTAAAATCAGCAGAAAAAAAAAAGCATATTACCTTCAAAGGAACAACAATAAAAGTGACAGCAGACTTCTGAATAGAAACTACGAAAGTTTCTTTGAGGAGCTGAGAGAAAAGAGCTGCCAACCTATAAAACTATACCATAAAATGACCTTCAAAGAAAGGCAAGTACAAAAAAGAAAAGTAAAAATGAACAAAAGCTGAAAGACAAGCAACAAAACCTGAAATAATTTATTTCCAGCAGACTTACATACAAGAAATCATCTCAGGTGGAAGCACAGACCTACAGGAATAAATGGAAACAACAGATAAGAGTAAGGACGACCTACCCTTCAACTTTATTAAACACAGAAGCATGCAATGAAGGCCTCTATTTTTTCAAAGATTTTCCATTGCAACAAAACATGGGAAATATTATTGAAAAATATCCAGAAATTTTAATTCAAGTCTTTCTATAAACTTTAAAATATGCTGTCTTCATTATGATCATTTGTTCATAACGAGATGAAATATATCAATAAAACTGACCTAATCCAATACACTGACCATATGCCAATTACGTCGGAATTTGGTCCGCTAATTTGCAGTATTCATTTTAGGTACATCAGGGACTAAATCAGCATGTTCTCACAATAAACATTTTGTGACATGTAGTCTGAGATTAACAGAGAAAGAAATGTAATGTACGACTGAAGGTTCATTCTGTAAACTGTAAACATTAATTGTGTGCCCACTAAGGGCAAAGTATCAGAAGTAGATTCTTCTGAATACAAAGACAGGGCAGAAAACACTGGCCAGCCTTAGTTAACCAGTTCTTAATTTTCTGAGATAATGCAAATCAAAGAAGAGAATGGTCGAAGATCATTATACAATTCTATATTCCCAATTTCCTATTCACGTACCCTTTACTGACGATTTATATGGTAACTGACGCTGTCCAAAGTAATACAGAAACAAAAACTAGATAGACGTAGTCCGTTCTCAAAAGCTTACAGTCTAACAGGAAAAGAGACACAATTACGAACAAATGCAATGAAGTGTTGTAAGTGACATAATAGAAATCTAGAAGGTTGCAGTGTGGCACAAAAATAAAAATGAACAATTCATCTGGGATGCGTCAGAAAAGTATTCAAAGGGAAGGTGACACGGGCTCTAAATTTTGAAAGATGAGAGACCATTTGTCAATGGCCATGAAGGAGAAAAGCACGTCAGGCAGCAGAGGCAGAGAGGAAGGGCAGGGGTTAGAAAAACAGTATTAGTAATTTGGTAGTGAACATGGCACTACGTGTGAGGTGAAGCATGGTTAACAGGGATGCTGGGGAAGTTGACAGAGGACAGGTTATGGAGGCTATTCTACGCCATGTACAAGATATTCGCTCTTGTTTTGAGAGCAAAAACTGCCATTACATAGCCCAAGCCTTCTTCAAATGGAAAAGCAAATGCAGCCAAGGTCTTCTCTTTTTCTCTCCACTTGCAGTCTACTTCATTTACTTCAGGAAATTATGACAGTTTTGAGATTGCTGGAAATCTTACTCCTGCTTAAGCCTGGTACTGCCCTTTATATTTCTGACTGTTAAAAAAGACTTATTTTTAGAGAGCATCTATTGTCTCAACTATTAACTGGTAACATTTGCTCTATTGCACAGGAATATTTATGTAATAAATGCCATCCATGGCCAAGAATGGAAGGACACTGCTCATGAATTAACTTCTGGCCTTTCAGCAATGCTAATTTATTTATGATATCCAGTAGCCTTTGCCGAACTTATCATCTAAAATTACTGCTCATTTTTAAAATCCCCTCTCTAAAAGGAGAGGGTTTAGGATACTAACAACTTCTAATTAATATGTTTAAATATTCATTTTACAATTAACTCAGTCCACAAGCATTAAGGGTCATCTACTATATGCCATGAACTATTCTAGGCACCAAGGAAATGGAAACATACAATCCAGAGAAGATCCCAGCTCATGAGACTATAAATATCTGGCAGAGATCATAAGCCTCGATTCACAGAGGAGGAGTTTACTAAATACAAAAAAAAATTGCTGTGCAAGTAAGTATTAAAATGAGTAGAAGAGTTAAGTGAACTAATAATTTTACCTCAGCCTAGATTTTTACACAAACCTACAGCTAAGTTTGGAAGCAGACTTGGAGGAAGAAAAACATGCAATAAGTACATAGGTATATGATATTGATAAACCAAAATTAAAATCACTGTCTTTATCAGATAAACACCTACATATATCTTCATCTAAGGGCTTGAAATGTTCAGATGCTTAAAGACATTTTGTGGCAAACTCATCCTGTGTTAGTCAAAATCACAATCCTAAATAGGAGGCCCAAGTTCCATTGTCGAGGCAAACAATCGGTAGCGTTTCCTCTAAAATGTCGGCGAGGAACCACAAAGTGAAGGCTGTGCTCTAACCCAAAAGGTTGTGCAGTTTCAGTCACTTGAGCCCATCTACCTACAGTGTCCGAAATGCCCGCCACTCAGGCAAAGGTCACTTTGGGTATCAACACTCCTTTTGCACATCCAGTAACTAAAGCGGGTAAGCTGATCTTCCTTTTTGTATCATGAAAAATTTCATACACACAGAAAAGTTGAAAACCCTCATCCTCACCACCCAGGTTCTAGCACTAACATTTTATTATACCTGCTCATCACATATGTATGTTTCTATCCATTTATCAACCTTATTTCTTGAAGGATTTCAAAGCAAATTACAGACATCTGAATAATATGCATATCATTAACAAGAGTTCCGTATCTGTTAGTTTTCCTTTTTATAAATATAATACATACAATAAAATGCACAAATTTTAAGTATATTGTTAGTGAATTTTGACAAATGACTTGGCCTGTATAACTGAAACTCCTATATTAAGATATAGAACATTATTATCACCCAAGGAAATTCTCTCCTGCTCCTTGACAAATGACAAACTCAATGACCAGAGGCAAACACTGCCCGGATATTATTCTACCACAGATTAGATTTTCCGGTTTTAACATTTCATATAAATGGCACCGTGTAGCAATATATACATATGTAATATATTTCATACAGCGTAAGGCTCCTTTCATTCAGCGTAGTTATTTTGATATATAGTCATGTTTTCTCATGTATTAAGAATTCATTCCTTTAAATACATTGAGTGAAACTTTGTATTTATGTTTACCCATTCTCATATAGATGACCACTTGGGCCAGTTTGAGGCTAATATGAGTAAAACTACAGTGAACATTCTAATGCAAGCTTTTTGTTAACATATTTTTCTGTTGGGTTAATATCTAGGAGCAGGATTGCTGAGTTATAAAATGATTATGATTCATTTCATAAGCAACTGCCAGGCCATTTTCTGAAGTAATGGTAAAATTTTTAGAATCCCACAACAACATCTAAGTGTTCCAACTGTTTTGCATCCTCACCAATATTGGTACTTAGTCCTTTTTTTATTGTAGCCATCCTGGTGGTGATGCAGTGGTATATTTTTATAATTTTAATTAGCATTACATGATTAGTGATGTTGGACATATTTTCATTTAATTATAACCTCTTTTATAAAATGACTTTTTAAAATATTTCATCTATTTTACACAAGGTTAGTTATCTATTCTAGTTTTGAGTTCTATGTACACACTGAATTCCAGTCTTTTGTTAAACAGGCACTTTGTCATAATTTCCTCTAAGTTTGTCCTTTGCCTATCCATATCCTTAATGGTGACTTTTGATGGGCAGAACTTTTTCATTTTGATGAAGTCTAATTTATTGATTATTCTTTTATGATTATTTCATTTTGTGACTGAATAAGAAGCCATTACCTATACCTAAATCATGAAGATATTCTCCTATTTTTTTTTTTCTCTAAGAGCTTTATGGTTTTAGCTTTTACATTTAGGGCTATCTCTAATTAATTTTTTTGTATATTATCTGAAGTAATGAGCATAGTCCATGTTTTCAATAGTTATTCTAGCATCATTTATTAAATGGTTTTCCTTTCTCTACTGGATAGTATTGGCAACTTACTCAAAATTCAAGTAACATTGTGCCTGTTGATAACGATACTGTATCGAGTACTTAAAAATTCAAGAAGGTAATCTCCTGCTAAGTGTTATTACCACAATAAAGAAAAAACATACAAACTCAAAGAAAAAAAATCACGTAACCACATAAGTGGGGGTCTATTCCTGAGCTATCTATTCTGTTCTAGTGATTATTTGTAAATCTTTATGTCTGTACTACAAACTCCTTATTAATGTAGTTTTATGGTTACTCTGCCCCATCCCTCGGTTCCTTAATTTGGTCACCTTTGCTCTTTTTTCTACCTCTTATTGGTGGAAATTTAGAGAACTAATTTTAGACATAAAAATTAAACACTATAAATTTTACTCTAAACACTAGCTGCATCCCACAGATTTGATAACTGATATTTCCATTGTCAATCAGTTCAAAATATTTTCCATGAATTACTTAAGAGCATGTTATTTAATTTCCAAGTATATGTAGTTTTCGTACATATTTTATTAGCACTGATTTCTAGTTTAATTTGTTATGTTCAGCACAATCTATATCATTTCAATATTTTTAAGTTTCTGAGATATATTTTATGGTTCCTAATAGATCTCTTTAAAGATGTTTGAAAAGATGTGTAATTTTAAGATTTTAATGAAGTATACTAAGATATCAGTTACATTAAAGTGGATAGTAGTGTTGTTCAGGTCACGTATGTCTTTATTTGTTACTTACTTCCTTTATCAATTGCGGAGAGTAGAGTGGAAAATCTAGTCTGATTTGTGGAATTATCTACTTCTCTCTTTAATTCTATTAATTTTGCTTCATGTAATTTGAAGTTCTTTTTATGATTTTTGGCCTCCTAATGAATTGACCCTTTTATAATGATAATAATATTTTGCTTTATTATCTCTGGTAATATCACTGGTCTTCAAGTCCAATTTATCTAATATTAGTAAAGTACTCTGATGTTCTTTTACTTAAAATTATCTGTGTCTTTGTACTTAAAATGTCTCTTTTAGAAAGCGTATTACTGATTTTTGCTTTTCTATCTATTCTAATTATCTCTGCCTTTTTAACTGAAGTGTTAGTGCATTAATGTTTAATGTAATTATCGATGTTTTCCGTTTGTCTCCTCTTTTATTTTTTGTGCCCCTTTATCTGTCTACTTTTAGCTTATTTGAATATTTTTTAGAATTCCATTTTAATGTATCTCTTGGGTTCTTTTTAGCTAGACTTCTTTGTTTACTGACCCTTTCCTCTGTCATCTTCATTCTGCTGTTAAGCTCATCCGGTGAATTTTTTATGTGAGATACTGTATTTTTGATTTCTGGAGTTCGAATTTGTTTTTTATAGACTCAGTTTCTCTCCTGAGATTTGCGATCTTTCCATTTATTATGAGGCTATGTTCTGTTGTCTTATTGAACACAGTTATAACACCTGCTTTAGAGTACTTGTCAGGAATAACCTTCCGATATCTAGGTCATCCTTTGATTTTTTTTTTTCTCTTAGGAATAGATAACATTTCCTGGTTTATTTTATGCTGAGAAATATTTAATTGTATCCTGGACATTGTGAATATTATGTTGAGGAGTCCCTAGATTCCATCATATTCCTCCAAATAGTGTTGATACTTTTATTTTAGCGGGCAACTAACTTGATTAGACTCAAACTGCCAACTCTGCCTTTTGGGTGGCAATTCAAATCCTAGTTCAGTTCTTTTAATTTTGGCTGGGCTGACTGCATCCTGCCCATGGCAACACACATGGCTCACGGATGGCCAGAGATTTTGGAATAATTTATGTAGACAGTCTGAGCTGACCCTATGCCTACCCGTCTCCAGCTTACTCATTTTTACATCTTACTCTCCAATGGTTCCGATTACCTCAAACTTTCCCCGGTTCTTCAAGATGGGAAAATTGTAAATTTTCTATTGCAATTTTAGCCACCCTTCACAATTTTAGTCCAAAAAAAAAAAAAAGGAAAACACATTATACTGATTCTTTCTGGCAAGCATCGACTCCCCTTCAGAATCTGCCTGTTCACTCTTTAGAACCCCCAGGTGGTTGTTTTTGGCATTTTATACAGAATCTGCAGAAGAGCCGTTCTGGTAGGAGCTTGCTTGGTAACATCAGATGAAGAGCAACAGAGTGGGTGGGTTGATTTTTAATAATCAATTTAGCATATCAGCATGTCAGGTATGCACTGTGAACTGACTCCTACTTCCGATTTTTGCCAAAGGCTACCTTGAAACATCTGACACTTGGGAGGAAGAGCTTGAGGGACATTCCTATCATATCTTCAAGTTCTGTATCTGTATTAAGTCCAATCACAGACAAAAACTCATCTGGATGATGTTAGTTTCATGGACAAATTCTTTACTAACTTAAGGTTTAATTAAGGAAGATCTCAACCTTTGATGTGCATGAAAATTATCTCTATAGCTTTCTATAAATGAACATGCCTGGATCTCAACAGCAGAGATCTATACCAGGAGGTCAGGGATGGGTCCGAACAAGCTCTATTTTTTTCTTTTTTTATTTCACAATTAATTCCGAGAGAACACAGCTAGTAGAATCGCTGACTTAATGGTTTACCTTCCGCTTTTTCAAAGCAGCAGATAGAACTAGATTAAGAGTCAGAAGAGCTGAGTATTAGTATACTGTCCATCCATTTTACCAAGAGTGTTTTATTTGTAAGCTTTTCAATTTTGTCTGTAAAATGATCATTGTATGTGCCTTATATAAGTAATAGTGTTGTTTGTGAAGATCAAGTGAAATAATTAAGGTATGTGATAAATTACAACATAAAATAATTTTATAAGATCCTTTCTTCCTTTCTTGAAAACCATAATGAAAACATTTCCCTTTTTCTTATCTGGTATATAAATAATTATTTTACAGTACCAGGAAAAAAAGTGTTAAACTTCTGATAAAATTTTAGGCTGCTTATTTTGGTCATTGTTGCTCTTGTAATTTTAATCCAGCCACATTAAATCACTTTTGCCCCTGCCTTAGAATACGGGAATCCAGAGTTAAGTATAGTTCCACAGTAGGAAGCTCACCTGAACACTTCTCCTCACTTCACTTTATTTCTTGAATCTTTATTTTTTATTTAGCAACATTTGGTATAGTTTAACATAAGTCATTTAAACTGTTTTTACTTGTACTGTACCTCATTCTAGAAAAGGTTACATACTTCACATTTAGAAATAGATTACAAACAATGTATCATAAATAAAGTGTATTTATAGTACAAAACATTTTTAGTTGGTTCCTAACCAAGACTATTCTGGAGTCTTCTATGGTCTCAGTGCCTCACGTTCTTAGCTGCTTTAAGGAGCATCCTTTTGGTATGTTTCCTCTCTCACTGTCTCTCATTCTTTTGGATTTTCTCTTCCCATCCTCCCCTCATTCATTTCTTTCTTCTTTCCATCTCTGTTTCCAAGTCATTGAATGTCTTAGTGGAGGTGAAATAACTTTCCGAAATTGTAAAATGTTCCCAAGCCTGCTCATTCTCCTTTCATGGCAGTTCATTACTTGTTGCTTAGTGAACATTTCAGTGTCAGGAAACTGATGCCAGGAATGTGTGGTTGTGTATAGTGTAGAACTATCTTAGCTCTCATGTGATAATTTTTTTAATGTCTTCAGACTATCTATGATCCCACTTTAGATTCAAAGTGCTTGGGCCCTATGTAAGTTTACATGCTTCCCATTTATCATCTGGGAGTTTTGAAGATTTGATCATGACAAAAGACTAGGAAGCATTCTTGCTTTAAACACTTTTGTAATAATGTAATTTCTCCCAACCAGCTACCCCATTTCTTGAACCTAAAAATACAGTCCATCAGACAAGTGAAAAATTTACTGCTGATTCCATCTCCTTCAATTTCTTGCTTCTGGTGTAGGACCCGCCTTTCATAATTTCACCCCAAGCAATAATTCTGTAGGTAGAACCTGCCAAGTACAGAACCAACAATTGTTAAGATGGTACCCTCTCAGAAGAGCTCTGTTTTCTAAGGGAAAGAACATGTCTTTAAAGTAGGTTAAGAGCAATGGCTTAGGTGGCAAATTGGATGTAATTAGCTGGGAAGTATTCAGTCTTTCCTTCAGATTCTGCATGAGACCTAGCACATTGCTGGAGCTCTTAATATTGCACTTTAATAGCTTGTGCAAAGATGGAGAGGTGGGAGTGCAATCTGCCTAACCAGAAACCTCTCAATAAAGTACTGTGTTGGTGCCGCTCTAAGAAGGATTATGCAGAGTGTAAATGGGATGCTTGAATTATTTATGAAAATCGTTAATAGTGAGCTTGGTTGTCAAGAAAATGTGGCCTCAGATAGAGAGCTTACTGCCAAAGCTCTAACTTCTTTTTCTCTTATTCTTTTGCTAATTCCAGTGATCTTTTCAAACTTCCCTTTTGGGTGATAGATCCCTAAAGATGTATCTGTTTAATGTGGCAGAAAACTCTGTAAACACCTCCAACAGAAGTAGCTTATAAACATGAGCTCAGGCTGCAGTAGAAGCTGTTTTCTGGATTGAAAGTAGGAAAAACGAGGGACTTGGGACCTGTGTTTAAAGAAACGTCAATGTCCATGAGTCTCTGTTTGTTTTTCTTGTTCATTTGTTGCTTTCAGTTTTATATCCCACATATGAGTGAAATCATATGGTTGTCAACTTTTTCTGTTTGACTTATTTTGCTTAGCATGATAATCTCAAGATCCATCCATGTTTCTCAAGATCCATCCATGTTATCACAGTGTAATAGTTATCAGAGGGAAAGTCGTGGGCGGGGGGGAGGTACATAAGGGTAAAGGGGGTCAAATATATGGCGACAGAAGGAGATTTAACTTTGGGTAGTGAACACACAATGCAACATACATAGGATGTACCATTGAATTGTACACTTGAAACCTACATAATTTTTTTAACCAATGTCATCCCAATAAATTTAATTAAAAAATAAAAATAAAAAATAAAAAAGTAAACATCAAATGATTATATCTATACGCTTTGTTTCATAGCTATGATGTCACCCCATGTGACACTGCTATCCCTTGGAAGAAATGTGAAGAACAAAACAGGCTGAATTAGGCAAAGGATGATTCCTCCTTTGTGCCTCAGTCTATCTGCAAAATGGAAATACAAATATCAGGGTTGCTCTTCCTTTAAAGGGATAGTTTAAAGATGCAAAATTGTCACAAGCACAAAAATTATATATTGATCTTTTTATCCAGTCATGTGCCGCATAATGACGTTCTGGTCAATGATGGACCGACCGCATGTATAATGGTGGTCCCACAAGATTACAATGGAGCTGAAAACTGCCTATCGCCTAGTGCCCTCATGGACTTTGCAATGTCAGTGCAATGCGTTACTCACGTTTGTAGTGATGCTGGTATAAACAAACCTACTGCACTGCCAGTTGTATCAAAGTTTGGCACATACAATTATATACTGCACATAATACTTGATAATGATAATAAACAACAATGTCACAGGTTAATGTAGTTACTATACTACGTTTTCTGTCATTATTTTAATGTATTCTTTCTACTTATTAAAAAAAAAGTTTGCTGTGAAACAGTGCTGTTTCAGACCAGCAGCGCCTCTTCCATCTTGTACTTAACTCCCTCTTGATCGCATCATTTTCTCTGTGCTTGATTTAATCTCGTGTTGTCTTACATTGTAACTTGCTGTAGAGACTTGCAGCCTGGGAGCAACAGGCTGTACCACGTAGCCTAGGTGTGTGGCAGGCTATGGCAGATAGGGCTGTGTAAGTGCACCCTATGACGTTCACACGATGGAATTGCCTACGATGCGTTTCTCAGAATGTAGCCCCAACATTAAGCAGAGCATGACTGTACTGCAACCAGAAACATATTTTCAAAATGCAAATCTGATCATATCATGCACCTCCACGTTTGAAACATTTAATGATTCCTGTTTCTTAGGGATGATCCCAGACCAAGGTAGCCAGACCCTGGCATGATCTGGCTCACCCCAAATCCCCTCCTAGCTCTGTCATCCAACCACACTGCTCCTCCTTCAATTCCTCATAAGCGCTAGGGTCACTGGGGCTGCAAGGTCAGGGCACAAGCAAGTCCCTCTGCGGGAATGCTCTTCTCACCCCACCTTCCCCAGCTAATCCCACTCATTTATCTGAGTCCCCTTCCTCAAGGAAGCCTCGGTGACATCTGAGTAAGGCGTATTTCCCTTCTGATGGGCTCTTATAGTTCCTCCTCTTGGTAACATGCATCACCTCTGAGTTTTCATTTGTTTGCGTGATTGTGTGTGTAACGCCTATCTCCCCACAATACCTTAAACTTGTTTTTATTCACCATTTCACCTCCAGAACCCAGTGTTCCTGGTATATGTCAGATATTTAACGTGCAGTAAATAAACAGGGGAAAAAAGACAAATAAAAAATATGAGTGAAAGAACGAAAAAAATGAAGGAGTAAAAGCCGGGGGTGGGGGGGAAAGAAGGAAGAAACATCTAATTGGAGAAGATACATTAAGGTAAATGATAATTTAACCTAAAACAAATGTACCAGCACAGTTAATACTACTTGTTAGACTTATAGAGGTGCTTTTGTTTCTTTTTCTCTTTCCCAAGGCTTCACTTTACCCTTCCTTAAGGCCCACGTCCACCATATATGCCTCCTCTACACTGCTAGTCTACAAGCCATATCTTGTTTACTGCACTGTTATTCTAAAACGCTGGCATGGATTAAAATGAAACAGGCCCTGAATATAGTCAATGAGACAGACTTTTATATAGACTACTCCAACAGTCATTACATGAACCGTACACATCACATGAATTAGCAGAATCTGTTCTTTGATGTAAATTTTCCCACATATGACTGGTAAATAGGAAACGGTGTTCTCATATCTCAGAAGTAATGTTAGTTCTTCTATACTATTTCTTAGTAGCTTCATGTTTTAAAGTTATCCAGAGAAAGCTCTGTCACAATTAAAGAAAAGGATATATATGAAGTTCTTTAGAAAAAAGTTTAAAAATCTATGAAAGCACTTTCCTTTAGTGCTTCAAGAATATTGCAAGTTTAACTTGCAACTGTTAAACTTGCTGCTGAAGCTGCCAACACAGATTAAGAAGCTGCAGAGACATTAATCCCTGTATTAAAACAACGGATTAATGAAAAAGGCTACACATTAGATTAGATTTTTAGTTTTGATAAAAATTGTTCATATTGGAAAATCTATATCAAAAAGAAACAAGTAGGAACTCCAGGACTTAAGGCTGCTAATGACCAAGTTACACTGAAGCCAGGTGCAAATGCTGTTAGTGGGTTAACAGTGTGAGTGTGAGTGTGTGTGTGTGTGTGTGTGTTACAGTAATTGTTTTGTTTTGTTAGTCCTCTGCTCTTCAAATCCTACAGCTTTGAGTGGTCTCCTTTGTTTTATTTTCACCATGGGCCCTGTTATGTTTAGTATTCGATTTTGCAGAATGTAAAGTTTTTCAATGGCACAATCATTGGCATTATAACAGAAACACCCATATCTCTATTTTATGTCACCGTCTTTGACTTAAAAAAAGAACTAAAACTTTGTCTGGCTACACGATTATGTTAGGAAAATTTGAAAGGAAGGAATTTATGTGTTGTTTCAATATTTGAACTAACTTCAACAAAGTCTAATCAAGTGGGAATTTAGAGCTTCTTCTGGCTTTAAATGAAGATATAATTCTTCCTTCTCTGGCAGAAAACATTCTCCAACCACCTTCATACATCTCACAGGAGTCAGTATTGCCTGTATCCTAAATTTCATATTTGGATTGGTTATAATTATGAATCCTTTCCTGAACACTGTATATAATCCCTCTTCTGTTTTAGAATTATAATCCTAAAATCCCCAAGGCCCTGGACATCAGATCTTCTAGTCCCTTTCTCTGTTTCTTTGTAAGCGTCCTGTGTTCTAGGGGATTTCATAAACAAATGTTTCCTGTTGGAAAAAAGTATATATGTATAATATGCATACCATAGCCTACAGAGCTATGCAAATTAGGCCCTACCATGAACTTGGCTCACAGAGATATTTATGCATAGACATCTCTTAAAGAAGTGTGTTATTTTTTTCTCCTCTATTGAGCCAAATTATCCACATGTGGATTTACACCAGCTTATGTAAATATGGCATAAAAACCATTAGCCTTGGGCTTCCACTTGTCTACAGACACACTATACATCTGATATCGAACTCCGAACTGCTATCGCCCTTCTGCCAGTTTCTCCTTGATGACTACTTCCATCACAAGTGGGCAAGAACTGCCACTGGATCTCATTAGAGTTGAGTGACAATACGCCATACGATAGCATTCAGTACAGCTCTAGGCATTTATCCAGCCTAAAATCTCTGAATTAAAAAATGCAATTTAATCTTTTCTCACTGGTATCTCAAATTGAATGTGCCCCAACTTGAACTCCTAAACACCCACCCCAATTTCAAATACACTCCTTCTCTACTATTCAATACCGTACATCCTGTTGCTCATGCCAGAAATGTGGGAACCATGCTTGGCACCTTCCTGTCCCTTAATCCCATATCCAACCCATTAGTGAGGCTTGTCCATTCTACCTCTTACCTCTCACAACTATTCACTTCTCAAAATCTCTACTCTATCACCCAAGATCAAGCCACCACCATCCCCGAAGAACTTCTTAACAGTTCTGCCTCACTTACTTTTACCCTTTTCCAATCTTACTCAGCAGCCAGAGTATAGAATTAAAATTAATATCTGATTATTTCACACCCCCAACTTAACACTTTAAATATACTGTATATCTCTTATAAAGATCAAATTTCTTAATATGATTCTTAAAGCCCTAAATTTACTAAATTTACTAAACCTACAAAGTATATTTGTCTTTGTATATTAAACGGGTAGATAAAAAAGTGATTTCTCTTTAATCTTAAAATCCATAGGGCATTAACTATCTGCACACACATTGTCATTCACAGGCACATGTGTGAGCACACCTGAACACACATATCACAGCCTGGATCCAAACTCTTTTAGAATTCATATGTATGTATGATTGTATGTATGTATGTATGTACGTACGTACGTATGTGTGTGCGTATATAGAGAGAGCGGGGGGAAGCAGGGAGAGAGAGAGAGAGAATCTGTCCTTAGCTTTTAACGTGCACTTGAGTGAGGGCTTGGACAATCTCATACAAAAGGAAAAGTCCTAAGCACCTCGAAAGGCCATGATGCTAAAGAATATCAAGAGATTCCTTATCCTCCCCTCCCCTCTCCATTCCTCACCTCTATTTCTCTCACAGAGAGCATGCTCTGTGACATGAAGCAAATGAGCCTCTCCAGAAGTTATTACAGAGGTTGTCTGGGCTCTATTTTTCCTTGAAATACAGATCAATCTACAGGAAAAACATATATATATCCTTTGCATCTTCACCAATAGAATCTTGATAGAGGTAGCCACATCTGCTAAAACAAGCATGTGAAAAAGTTGCCCTGCATTTATGTTGTTTTCCTTAACGCTTGTTTATATGTCTCATGAAACACTCGTAAATTCTCCCTTTTGCCCCTTTCCACACCATTAGTCTGTTATCTCAAAATAAATATTGTGATTGCCATAACTCACTGGATGCCAATCTCTGTCCTTTGAAACTGACTGTTGAACAGAACAACCACCGTATTGCTTATTTTTTAGTGCCTCTCACCAATCCGCTCATTTGCTCAGATGTCTGAGGTTCAGCTGGGCAGAATAGCTACCTCTTTACTCAGATGTTTAGAAATAAAAAACGGATCAGTTTATAAACAAGCTTTTATATCTCCTTACTTGAGGCTATGTTTCTGTTGCATAAAATGCACTTAAATACGTTTTTAAAGAGCGGTAAACTTCTGACATAATTTATACTACATGATGGTTCTTCCCAATGGGCCAGAGAGGTTTCAATTATCTTGGATTGGGACCACTTCAGAAACGACATGATCTATATTAAGGTAGCCTTTCTTATCTTATAGCCATC
>NW_011888835.1:6277517-6283351 GCF_000151845.1 Pteropus vampyrus
AAAAAGTATGGGTAGACAAAATTACCATTGAAAAATCTTTCTTATACATATCAAAGTTTGGAAATGACTGATCTACACCAAAGAAAGAAAAGAGAACGCTAACTTCAGATGTTAAGGCCTGAAAGCCATTCTACTTTTAAGATAACTGTGAAATCTCTGGTGGTAAATGAAGGATCAGTAGAGAATTTTAAAACATTCCACTTTGCTAAATGGTTTGCCCATTCTGTTTTCAAATTAAATCTAAAATTTTAATATATAACAGTGTATCTGTGGATTTGTTGTTGCTATGAGGACTTGGGTGGGGGGTGGACATTGAATCTTATGATGAGGGGATTCTGCTGGAAGGTGGAAGATGCTGAAGTTGACTTAATATCTTTCCCTTATATTTCCAATGAACACAACAATGGTCCCTAAAGCTCTGTAAGGAGGAAAGTTTCAATTCCCTTGATTCCTTCTATGATTTCTTAGTCTGCAAAATTTGAGTCAAAAAGAACCCCCAAAATGACAAAAATGAAGTCAGGAGCCTTATCCTTGTTCTCAGAGAGAAAGCTCCCGGCTCCAGGAGCTCTATTTAGTAATTTCCTCATTTGGGGGACATTCAGGGTCATACAGAACTTCTTCAGTGCTTCCTTTTCTTCCCATCTGCCTCTGGGATGCTCTGACACGCATGTGCACATGCACACTCACACAAACACACACACACCCCACAGAAAATGATAGAGCAGGGGTCCATTTCATTCTTCTCAGGGGTACGATGATGTCTTTTTTTCTTTGTATGTATCCAAGATTGGTTGCCATGTAAAGATTAGCTTCCGACCTGCATCTGGGGACTGGAACTGAATAAATGTTATGCGATGACGGTGGCGATTATGTTCTCACTTGAAAGAGTCCATTCGGAACACCATTTCTCTCATAAAACTCAAGGAAAAATATTGGTTCCAGATGCTAAGTTATAATTACAGGCTTCTTTCTCATGACACATCTCATGAGAAAGAGATGTGTCATCTCTTTGTCATCATTGTCATTATTGAATTTGTCTTTTAAGAGGAGGTAAACATTCCCAAATTAACTAACTCAATAAGGAAAGAAACTTTTATATCAACAATTGTCCCTCTCCGTCATTAGTTTAATGGAAATAGTGCAATTATAGTAAGAGAGGAAATTACAATCTCCCAATCTCCTCTGTTGCTTGCTCTTCCTGGGTTTAAAAATAAAAATCATCCTTCCAGCGAGCGTTCTTTACAAAGATATAAGTCACAGGGTAGAATTATTTCATGACCTCAGATAAGTTTTCTTATTCCAAGAAGATACTTCCCAAAGTTTCCTGAAGTAAGCCGAGCCACAAGATATATAAGCAGTTTAGATATGACCGAGACGGTATCTTCCCCTCCCCGCTAACCTTTTATTAAAAACCACGTACTTTATTTTAACATTCTGAGCAGATCCGAGACGATTCTGTGCAGGCAAGTCCCAGAGCAGACATAAAAACCAGATGGGAAAGAGATTTACAAGAACCAATCTCAAAAGAATATTTGCAAGCAGAATGTCAACTCAACATTGATTTCGGCAATGTATTTTGATTTACAATACAGATGTCTTTTCAGAATTTTCATTTCTCCTTATGTATGAACAAAGTGCAAGGAGGATATAGTCCCAGCTGTTCACTTTAAATATTCCGGCCCTAAACAACAAAAAAATTATCACTTACTTTTACCCCCTGGGACATTCAGATTTTTTTCAGTAGACTTTATAGGCAAATTGTTAAATCAAGCAAGCAGTTGCCCCTATACTTAAGAATATTTTCCCGAGGATAGCACCTTGTCACATCTCATGGCTCTTAACGAGACAGAGAGAGAATGAAAGCATTTTCTTTTGGTACTCTCTCATTATGTAACAACAGTATATTGAGATTCTTTATGGTGGTGACACAGGGTACTAAAGATATAAAAAAAACACCTTCAAGGAGTTCAGAGTCCTTGAAGTCCTTGAAAGGAGTGAGGAAAAAAAGCAATGTGCTGTGGAGATTACAAAGAATCATTTGAACATAGGGAAGGAAGCGCGTAACTACCAGGAAAGACAAGGTAAGAAAAAAAAGATAGGGGTAATGAGATGCAGCTGTCATAAGCACACAAATATAATTAAATCTGAACCTCTAAGGACAGATTGTTTCTCATCTTCTTTGGTCATAGGAAGCAAGATTAATTTGAAGAAATAATTCAATATCAGAGTCATCAGCAAACATTCCCTGAGCCAAGTACATAATGATTTCCAGTTGATAAGCAGTATCCGCCCCATGGAAAAAATACCCAAAGTACACTCGGGTGGGTCACATGCAAGGCACCTCAGACTTTTTTCAGTGTTTGAAAATGATAATATTTAATGTCGACATCCTCGCCTGATATTTCTACCATACGTAAGTATAACGACCACCTTCAACCAAGATTTATTGAGCTCCTGCTAATGTAACTGAGTGTGCGACACGGGGAAGAGAGAGATGTGGTCAGGAGCGGACACCGGTGAAATGGAGCACAGGAAGTGCGTGCACACACCCGCGTGACGCTGTGAGCACACAAGCCGGCTTACTTTGGGGACTATATACATCAAACGCTTTATGTTGACTCTGATAGTGCAATTTATGCTAAGATACTCAAATTTCACTGACCTATCAAACTATGTTAAGTCAGAAATATTCACTCACTCGAAATAGAAATCTACAATAAAAGCTTCAGTATGAAATTTCACTTTCTCTGTTTCTTTTTAAATGAAAAAGGACTGGATTTAGAAAAATAACAACAGGAGGAAAAAAGCATTAATGTGTTTCTAGGGTGTGAAAAGGTAATGCTCTCTGTTGGGCCAAACGTTATTTGGGCAGCCAGTTCTATTGAGCGGTACTTGCAGTGTGTCTCTATAGTAATGACATTAATTCCACATAGGATACTCATTCACAGATGTTTTTATAAAGCTCAGCCAGTGCTCTGAAAACATCTATCTCATTGCTTCATAGCTATATCTCCTGTAACAGGTTTCATGGTTTGCAAAGCATTTTCACTTTCATTATTTCATTTCACGTTTGTAACCAACCTTTGAGGAAGGTAAAGTGTCAATAGCCCCATTATTATATGAAGAAACTTTCCAAAATGTTTATGTAATTTAATAAAGGTTACACAGCTAGTAATGAATATTCATAACGGTGAACCTAGGCCGCACGAGAATGGCTGAACATGACCTATAGAGTTGGTGTTAATTATCTGGTCTTACTTTATTCCAATTTATTGAAAATATGCTATCGAGCTTTGACAAAAGGGGTCACTCGGATTAACCAGAATATCTGATTAACCTGATACTCTAAAACAATATTAAACATCCAAAGTGTTCATTTTAGAACTACAGCCCAAATTTGTCAACTTTCCTAAAGAGAACAGAGTGACCCTGGGGTAGAGCTTTGGAGATGTAAATCTCCAAGTTTTCCTTGAAAGCAATAATTCATCAAAAGGTACATTTGATGAAAAACTGGGCTGAGACCTTGAAGGCATTTGATTACAGGCAGTTTATGCTCTAAGCGTCCAAGCACATATTCTGCGGAGCCGATGCGATTCGAGAATGACAGCAGCTGCTGCCGGTTTTCCTTCTTTTCCTCCAGTTCGGCCTCCCTGGATTGATGAATGGGCTTCCTTGCAGCTTTCCTGAACGACATGATTCAGGGTTCTGCTGGTTTAATCTGCCAGCAGTAGTAGGTGGGTGTAGGGAGGGAAGCTTCTGGAAGGTAGTTTTAAAAAGCGTTTTAAAGCTCAGACTCCAGTGGAGGGAGCTCTTACTCAAGTGCTAACGTGGCCTTACTCTGAGGAGAAACACTGAAACCTGTAAGGAATCTCCTGACTCCTAATTACCTACGCCTAAGAAGGATGCAAGAAGTAGGTGTGAGGGCGGAAGCAAAGGGTTGGGATGATGTGAGGAAGGAGCCACGGAGTGCGACGTCCCCAGAAGCTGAAACAGTCAAGAGCCTCCAGAGGGAACCAGCCCTGCAGTCACCCTGACTGTAGCTCAGTTAAGGCTTATCGTGGACTTCTGACCCGCGGACTATAAGATAATAAACATGTGCTGTTTTAATAGAAAAAGAAGCACTAAGCTATAAGACCACCTCTAGACCTATGTTTATATATTCTTCGATGCAAGATTTTCATTAAAAGAGAGTTTAAAGAGCAAATTTAATTTCTTTTTTTTTTTTTGGCCTCAAGGCATATTTGGCAAACTGTGTTAGTGTTTTCTAATATGAAATATATGACTAATATATTAATTCCACAATATTAATTATTGCAAGTGAACTAAAGAATTAACTCAATTATCCTGATCATGGAAGCAAAATTTTGTATTTCAAGACCTTATTTGTTTCGATTATCTTGCTTATTACAAGTGTTTTTGTTTGTTTGTTTGTTAGTTTTTATGTCTAGAAAGTTTCACTGCATTCCCTATTAGAAAATATTTTCAGTCTGCTGGAAATCAAACACTTTTAAGAGGTTTTAAAAGAGTTACAAAAAAAAAAATGATAATAATAAATGACTTTATTCTCCCAAGGAACTGAAGGGTCCTTTAGAGGCAATGTAGCTCTTACACTATACAGGTAAAAGCCCATTATAATGAATTCCTCGAGACATACAATTTGGTTGTAGTGGATTTGTGTAGTAATGAAGGCATTGATAGAAATGACTTTCCCAGTCTTCTGGAGCAGGGGATGAAACAGCCACGCTGTAGCCGGCTAGCAAGTGAGAAAAAAGTTAGCTCTCAATCAAGCAGGGACAAAATGGAATGTGTCGTGCACACAGCTCACTCTCATTCCTCTTCTCCCAAGCCCTAGTTTAGATAAATGTCTTGAATAAGCATGTTTGAGGTGAGATGGGGGAGGAACAAGAAAATGTAAAAGACTAAATGATCTTCTTGGTAAACACGCAGCACCTTTTAGACCACTGTGTACATTCGATCTTATCATAGCTTCTACAGAAACTTCTATTGCTCAGCTATTCTTTTACAAAAACAAAACAAACAAACCTGATGGCTCCCTACCGCCTATTAGAGAACAAACATATTCCTCAGAAGAGCACCGAAGGCCCTCGACCCCGGACTGGCCCATTCGCCTGCCTCTCTTGCCTAGTCTCCCTTCCTCACCTCATGTGCGCTCTGTCCCAACCAAAGGGTCTGATGCCCAAATGGCTGCACCCTGGACCTGCTAGAGTCCCTTCCTCCTCTAGGCCTCACTCAATGTGGGCAGCCTTTCTTGTCCCTCATTCCAAGGGTCAGAACAGTATTACTAGGTGCCTAATGTGTTGCCTCCTGACTCCGACATGGCCAACTAGGCATTGGGCTTTGTGGTGGAGGATGGATGAATGCAAGTTACAGCAATTTACATGAAAAGAGAAGACCCAGCATATCCTTAGCTCCTGGGCCCCTAAAATCATCAGTGAATGGCACGTCCCTCATTGTCAAAGTATTTGTCTCCTACGCTCTGGAAAGCACGTGTCCTTCCAAGGGCTCCAGCATGCCAGACCCCTCTCGCTCGTTCTGTGCCATCGATAGGATGCCGCCCATGTGATGGATTGGCATGGTGATCTGCAGGATGCCCGTACGGCCCAGAGCTCGTCTGACTATCACATGACGGAGAGTACGAGTTTTGTCTTGGGCAAAACAGTAAATGAAATGGTGTTTTTTGTTCCAGTGAACAAAAAGAGTGAAGGGGAACTGTTTCTGTTCTTCTTTCCTGATTTAAATAGAAGAGAAAATACATTTTCCAAATCAATGTCCCTACTTTATGTACCTGAGTCTTTATTAATCTACTATAGCAA
>NW_011888835.1:6283401-6293248 GCF_000151845.1 Pteropus vampyrus
AGGCATATTTGGCAAACTGTGTTAGTGTTTTCTAATATGAAATATATGACTAATATATTAATTCCACAATATTAATTATTGCAAGTGAACTAAAGAATTAACTCAATTATCCTGATCATGGAAGCAAAATTTTGTATTTCAAGACCTTATTTGTTTCGATTATCTTGCTTATTACAAGTGTTTTTGTTTGTTTGTTTGTTTGTTTTTATGTCTAGAAAGTTTCACTGCATTCCCTATTAGAAAATATTTTCAGTCTGCTGGAAATCACTTTTAAGAGGTTCTAAAAGAGTTACAAAAAAAAAAATGATAATAATAAATGACTTTATTCTCCCAAGGAACTGAAGGGTCCTTTAGAGGCAATGTAGCTCTTACACTATACAGGTAAAAGCCCATTATAATGAATTCCTCGAGACATACAATTTGGTTGTAGTGGATTTGTGTAGTAATGAAGGCATTGATAGAAATGACTTTCCCAGTCTTCTGGAGCAGGGGATGAAACAGCCACGCTGTAGCCGGCTAGCAAGTGAGAAAAAAGTTAGCTCTCAATCAAGCAGGGACAAAATGGAATGTGTCGTGCACACAGCTCACTCTCATTCCTCTTCTCCCAAGCCCTAGTTTAGATAAATGTCTTGAATAAGCATGTTTGAGGTGAGATGGGGGAGGAACAAGAAAATGTAAAAGACTAAATGATCTTCTTGGTAAACACGCAGCACCTTTTAGACCACTGTGTACATTCGATCTTATCATAGCTTCTACAGAAACTTCTATTGCTCAGCTATTCTTTTACAAAAACAAAACAAACAAACCTGATGGCTCCCTACCGCCTATTAGAGAACAAACATATTCCTCAGAAGAGCACCGAAGGCCCTCGACCCCGGACTGGCCCATTCGCCTGCCTCTCTTGCCTAGTCTCCCTTCCTCACCTCATGTGCGCTCTGTCCCAACCAAAGGGTCTGATGCCCAAATGGCTGCACCCTGGACCTGCTAGAGTCCCTTCCTCCTCTAGGCCTCACTCAATGTGGGCAGCCTTTCTTGTCCCTCATTCCAAGGGTCAGAACAGTATTACTAGGTGCCTAATGTGTTGCCTCCTGACTCCGACATGGCCAACTAGGCATTGGGCTTTGTGGTGGAGGATGGATGAATGCAAGTTACAGCAATTTACATGAAAAGAGAAGACCCAGCATATCCTTAGCTCCTGGGCCCCTAAAATCATCAGTGAATGGCACGTCCCTCATTGTCAAAGTATTTGTCTCCTACGCTCTGGAAAGCACGTGTCCTTCCAAGGGCTCCAGCATGCCAGACCCCTCTCGCTCGTTCTGTGCCATCGATAGGATGCCGCCCATGTGATGGATTGGCATGGTGATCTGCAGGATGCCCGTACGGCCCAGAGCTCGTCTGACTATCACATGACGGAGAGTACGAGTTTTGTCTTGGGCAAAACAGTAAATGAAATGGTGTTTTTTGTTCCAGTGAACAAAAAGAGTGAAGGGGAACTGTTTCTGTTCTTCTTTCCTGATTTAAATAGAAGAGAAAATACATTTTCCAAATCAATGTCCCTACTTTATGTACCTGAGTCTTTATTAATCTACTATAGCAACATAACCACATCAGTTACAATGGCTACGATCAGAGCTAAAACTTGGTTGATTTTGTGGTTGTCAATAGTCATATTCTAGGATCCACCTGGTTTTTGGATGGGGAAAAGGGATTAACTATAACTATGATAGAAACTACCACCACTGAATCCTTTAGATTCTCAAGGGTAGCATTAATCCCCAACAGAATGTGTGACACTATTTGGGGCTGACCATCCTGGCTAAGGCATATGGGGGAAGTTTCAAAGCTTCCACTTGAACTTCCCCACTATGATAGCTTTTATCTCATAGGACCAGGATGCAGCGTGGGAGTTACTACAAAAGCCAAGCGCGTCAACCCCAAATATGCATTCGGGGAACGGAGAAATGACCACTGGGTGTGTCTGCAGACCCACTAGACCAACCACAGTTGGTTTGGCCAGGGCTCTTTGCATTGCTTGCTTCTGATATGCCCCGATCTACAGAGCAGGCATGATGAGGCATCAGGTAACTAAATGTCAGTTAACAGAACATATCCTGTGTCCAATTGGCATATATATATTTTGGTATTACCCTTTTCCCAATATATAATCACGCAAGTAGGCTGTTGGCTCCTTTGAAGGACTGGGAGAACCATTACAGTGTATAATAGAGTCCTTCCTCTGTGGACCCCACACTTCTTGAGGTCAGCGGATGCTATTCTGCAAACTGGCTCAGGTCCAGTAACTAAGCAAGGAAATATTGCTTTATTTGGGCAACAGACCTCAGACTCCAGCTCAGCAATTCTTGTTTTCTTTTGATTGTTTTGGCAACCGATGGCAAGACACATTAATGGTCTATTAACCATCTTCACTGTTTTCTGTGGGTTAGGTTCCCTTGGCGGCCACTCTGATCTTATCCATGCTCAAGAGAAGAATGACCTCCTGGCTTCTGGTATTAAGAGCTATTTCCTGGCCTCTACTGCATTGGAACCCGAATATCCTCATTGCTATTAGTGAGCCAATTTCTACAACAGTTTCTTCGACCTTCAGCTATGGTCCACAAAAGAGAGCCCAACACTGAACTCCAGAGTGATACTAATGTCCCTCTCCCTAGTGAATTCCTGATGGCCTAGTTCAAAGTTTAATCTGGGGATCCTCCTATGGACCATAATCCTCTGGTGATTCTTCTGGTCTCGTGTAATATAACCACTCTGGCATGTCCACTCCACTTAGTCTTTTAATTCCTTTCTCTAATTCCTTTTAACTCCTTTCGGTTCCACTCCAGCCCCTGTTGGTCCATGCTGGCTAGGTCTTGTGGCTCCTTCAGAGTGCAATCTCGTTTTCCCTTATCAGATACAGTTCACCTCTGGCTGGCTATGCTGCTACTTCACCCCGGTTACAGGCCTGGGGTCAGGAAAGCAGTGGGGGTAACTTCTGAGGTGGGATACCTGTTGTCTTATCTCCTGGTTTGGCAAGGGGCTGAGGGGAGGACTGGGCCCGAAGATCAGATAAGTCTGAGAAATCAACTCTTTGGGCCCATATCCTCATCCCACGCATCAGGGTCCCAGGTTTCCCCAACCAGGGTCTTGACTTTGATATAACTACCTGCCTCATTAGAACATTCAATCATCCTTGCAGTTCAGCCGCTCTAGTAATTCTTATGCCTGATCTTCAGCTTTTTCCACTCCTCCACTGCATAAGACGAGGGTTTCTTTCTCAGTTAACAAAGAGATTCAATGCAGCTTAATAACAGCCATCCGATTCCCTTGTCTGGATCTTTATTATTTCTCAGTACTTTTTAAAACCATGAACTACTGCACTGGTTAGTACATACCCCTCTATCAGGATGCCATCCCGGCTCAATATCCCAGCTCACCATGGGTGAATACTTTAACTTTTGGACCATCACCTGGTGCTAGGGGCAATCTGTGAGGGATAGGACCTTGATCACCAGCCAGCCAGTAAGCGATCCAATGTCAAAATCCCATTTACCACCTACTTTTACAGACTACTCCTAGTACTGACTGTGGCATTTTGGATTCTCCAGGAGGGAAAGTCTGAGATGGACTTGGAACATAACCAGTTTCTAAGAGAGTAACTCCTATAAAGGAAAAGAACTGAAGCAGGATTGGGCAGGGGGAGCCATTAGACTTTGGTACAAATCTCACAAGTCTCTATCTGCCCTAAGGTGAGCTCTGGAGCAGAGACTGCTCACTGGAGGAGCCATGCCTCGGCCAGCGGTGGCCTGGCCCTTGGCTCAAAGGGTGAGGTACAACGGGAGCTGGAGACTGTCAGCTAAGGACAGCGGGGCAGAAAGCCCTGCCTTGAAGGGAAACTAGCAGCACATCTCCGCATCTGCCAAACCTAGCGTCTCATGCAAATGCCCTGGGAGGTAGACAGGGTGAGCTCTAGATCCCAAGGTAATCGCTGTACTG
This sequence comes from Pteropus vampyrus, assembly GCF_000151845.1. Taxonomy (NCBI): domain Eukaryota; kingdom Metazoa; phylum Chordata; class Mammalia; order Chiroptera; family Pteropodidae; genus Pteropus; species Pteropus vampyrus. The sequence goes on from NW_011888835.1 coordinate 6,287,392, forward strand.
TGTTTTCAGTAGATGCACAAAAAATCTTGGACTTTTTAGTGGAGAATCTCATTCAAAAACTGCTTTACTGCGAGAGAAGGAAAGGTTGGACTGTTTAGTTGTAAGAATGTTTCCCAGCAGCGGTTCTGTGGATCCCTAGGGTTTGCATATTTGTGGCTAGGGGTCCCCAAACAGACTGTGATTTAAAAAAGAAACATATTAAACTTTTTTTTAACTTAATGTTCCACTCAAAGTTAGTACTTGCAGAGGCAAACAGTGATTGAACGGGCCCTGTTAGGTGTTTTGATAGCGGTCTCTCAGTCTGTATGACAGGGCCCAATAGGACCATGTTCATTTGCTTGAGTCAGTTTTCAGTTTTTGATGCAGGATAAAGGAGGTCTCTGATAATTGGTGAGCACTTCATTGCACAAAAGAGAGGACAAGAGGTTGATGGTGTCAGCTTATCTCCCTCAACCTCTCATCATGTGCCACCAACTGATTTATGACAAGTTTCTATCCCTAGGAAGGAATTTTTACATGGCATGGCTTAACTGCCCCTGCCACATTGTTGTTGTAAACACTGCCGAATATGGATTGTGTAAATTCAAACTCAAATGTGTTGTGAAGTTTTCATGCTTCGGTTGATTTTCCAATTTAGTTGTTTTTTTGTTTGTTTGTTTGTTTGTTTTTAATGCCGTTATGTTTTATATATTATTAATGTTTGTGTTTTAAAAACACACTGATGATATAATGTGGTGAGTTTTTAAGGCAAGTATAAGATGAAAGAGAATCTAGTCCTTGGCCTACAAACAAATCTGAAATGGCAACCGTGGGGGTTCAGAATGAGCCACCCCGAGATGTGCTTTAGTAGAATGCAGTTACTTTGAATTAAAGGCATTTTAGCTTCAGGCTCAAGAGACTTCTACCCCTCCCTTTAACTACCTAGAGGAATTTGAATTAGGGGCTCTGTCCATAAGAAGAGATTATCAGAGATTACTTCTTTTGACCTATCTATAGGGCAGGACAAACTGCTATTTACTAAATGTCTGCTCTTCTTATCATCCTGTAGTGACCCTTTGAAGGCCCCCAGGCGCCTTACCTCATCCCTAGCTCACGGTGTCTTACATACCCATGCTCTCATTCTATCTCTGAACCTCTCAAGTATATAGGGTCTCTGACTCTCTCATATATGTGGGATTCCCATATATTCATATGTATTAAATTTGGTTATTTTCTCTTGCTAATCTGTCTCATGTCTATTTCATTATTAAACCAGCCAGAGGAACCTTGAGGGTAGAAGAATGTTTGTTCCTCTCCCACACTATTGATGAACAGTTAGAATCTTCTGAGTCATTTCCCTGCACTAGTGAAAAAGATACACACACACACACACACACAGAGTCTGGCACTGCAATAAAAGCTACTTATCAATGATTTTAAATGGGCTGGTAATCCAAGTTGTCCAATTTTTTTTTTGTAAATCTTCTATGGCCTGCAAGTTAGAATTGCAGTAAAATTAAAAGGACAAAACTACAAATCACTTCCATTTGACAAGTGAAAGGGATGATACTCTGCTCTTTTAAAGGGCTATTGGAATCACAAAACAGAGTAAAGCTTTTATTTAAAAATAAACAAATAAATAGCATTCAGTGAAATGGGCTAAGAGCCAAATTTATTCAGTGATACTTACTATCTAGAAAAGTAAAGCTAATACAATTGTTAAGAATGTAACAATGCCAGCATGTAACATTCAAGTGAGTAAAAATGCTAGGACTTATACAGTATCGGAAGTTGAAAAGGTTCCACCATCACTACAATAAGTCAATGTATTGATGTCAGTAATTTTTTTTTATCTCATCAATAACATTTACTAAACTCTATTTGCAACTTCTATTAAATCTACCAAGCCTATATTTAGATAAATGAAACCCATTTTTTGGCTTAAGTCAGTTATTGAACAGAAATTTATCTTTCACTTAAGAGTTTTAAAAAATATATTTAAAGGCAAACTGAGCTTACCTACCTGATGCTTTTTTAAGTATGGCAACAAAGACACTTTTAGCCTTAAGAAGGACTAAAACCATATAATAGCTCCTTAGCAACTGTGTGGTAGAAATTAGTGATAAGACTTTCAAGTCTACTTGGGTAAGGTTTTAAAAAAATCAATCAGGAATTTAAAAACCAAAGGAACTGATGTTTCCTCCACCTTCACAATGGACTAGTATTAGAGCGTGAGAAGGGAGAACCATACACAAAGCATATCTCAAAGGTTAGCCAAGTAAACCGACCTACCGAAAAATATCTTTCTACATTTAAAAGAGCATTGAGAGTTATTACTGAATTACTATATTTACAACTTACTAATCATACTAATATAAAAAGAGCTGTAGATATAATAATGTTATATAGGAATTCTCTGAGATCTGAAAATTATCTGAAGGGTTTTCTGAGGTAAAGACAGACAGACAGACAGATAGACAGACAGACGAAGAAAGGCTGCTCTGTGAGTTATTCCTCACCCTGCCTCTGCCCTGCCATGCACAACTTCCAAATCAGGGTGAACATTTCTACACAACGGCAACTAAAGGTTTTCAATTTTTTATTTTTTGCTAAACTAACAAACATTCCTTCTTAACTATAGGGAGACTTAGTCTGAGACTCAAACTACTAACTCAAATACTGGGAAGATAGGATATATGAATGGTTAATGGTTTAAATGGACAATTCTCTAGTGAAAGGGACCAAAATATACTCAGGGGAAGGGTTTCGAAATAAAATTAAAGTCTAAACTTGGAAAAATAAATTTGGAGGGATGCCACGGCTGATTTAGAGGCAAGCAAATTAAACTTAGTGCATTTCAAATTAATTTCACAGATGGTATCCAATTCTGGTATGGCTGGCAGGGTTCCAGGTTATATTAGAAACATAAAGAAAAAGCAAAAATCTTCAATTTCCTTCAGAGATATGACATCCTGATCTTTATAATTGTGTGTTTATATGTATGTTTGTGTGTATTTGAGTATATGAGTGTGTGTGTGTTTGTGCATATCTAATCAATGTGATATAAAAATTAACAAAGGGAAAAAGTAACCCCGTCTGCTAGGAAATAAATTTTCAGACACTTGTCAAGGGAAATATCAAGTAAATATTTATTGGGTCTGCTTTTAGGAGCTGCCAGATACATCTTGTTATGACAGTGAAAATAAACTTGATCCTTACTCAAGGGGCAAGGATTACATCTTAGTGACGTATATTATAGCCGAAGTCTTGATTCTATATTTCTTGTATTGAAATTAAAAAATAACAGCTGCCTAAAAATATATATATAATGTCTGATATTTAATATTCAATGTTATAAATGTGTACATTTTTACCATTCTGGAGAACTATAGGATATTATTTACTGATAGTTAAATACACGAAGATTATTCACCTTTTGATTTATTCTTGTCCACTGGGATACTCTGCTCTTTTTAGATATTCGCGAGCAGACCCATGGCTGCTAAGAGTCCTTCCTAGTCCCCCAGCATTCTAAAGCTTTGGAAGTTCCCACCCCATATAATTTCAAACACATAAAAACACCCATGTCACATGTTAAATATAACTTCTCCAAAAAGTATTTCAAAAGATTTTCATAATTTTTATAAATTTGAGTTTTCTTAAAGATAAGTTATTTATTGTGTTCTTGTGATTTAAACTTGTCTTTATATTTAATTAAAGTGAATTAAATTGTGCTTAACTATTTGACATTAATATTACATTCTGCAGACATTTAACTATACTTTTATTGATTCTGATATTCCAGATTTTTCATTTTGAAGCCAATGGACTTATTTTCATATCTCAGAAAAGCCACTGACAAGCTTGTGGACTAATGGAGACACAAAGCCTGTAGAGCCTCACGGCTAAAACCGCTGTTCAGTTACCAGTAATGATGCCGTCTTCCCATTGCATTTGGTACAAAACCAAGTTTTGTATCTTGACCTATAATGCTCTACATGAATTCTTCTCTGCCTTCTCCTCTGACCCCATCTCATGTACTCTTCCCATTTTTACCGTGTCCAAGTCACACTACAAGCTTCTTAATGTAAGGACACATTATGTTTTGAAAAGAGAGAAGACAATAGTTTGAGAAAGTATGGAGGTTGAAGGAAGGGTTCTCAGAGTTTTCATGTTTATTTGTATAGGAGAGGGAAGACCTCAGCACGCTTGTAGACAGACAGGAGGTAGTTGTGGAGAGAAAGACAGGGAAAGAACAAAGGGTCTCTGTCTCTTTTTATTATTAAACTACTGCCTAGCTTAATGCCTAGATTAGCCACGGGAGGAGACCTCAAATTAGTCTTTCTTAAAGGACAGTTGCTCGTTATTGATAGGGTTCAGTTCCTCACAGGCTACTGGACTGATGGCCTCACCTCCTCACCGCCTGTTTGCCAGAAGCCATCCTCAGTTCCTTGATATGTGAGCCTCTCCACAGGGCAACTCACTACAAGGCAGATGATTTTTCCTTCAGAGCAAGCGAGAGAAGCAAGAGAGAGTGAGCACCCATGACAGAAACAAAGGTCTTTGTATAACCAAATCTTGTAAGTGACCTCGCATTATTTCTGCCACATTCTATTCATTAGAAGTGAGTTGATAAGTACAGCCCACACTCAAGCAGAGTAATTACACCAGGCATGGCTATCTGGAGGGGAGGATCATTGGAAGTCTTCTTAGAGACACATTCACTATCTAGTAGAAGATTCAGACACTGCCTAAACAAGTAACAGTATAGGATGTTGAATAATACTTTAAAAAGCAGAAACCCTAGAATATTTATCTCTATCTGGAGCAGAGAAGAAAATCATCAGAGATAGTAACGTTTGAACTAAGGCTTAAAGCGATAATAGAAATTCACCAGGCAGGGAAAACACGAGCAAATGAACTGGTACACAGATGTGTATGCATGTTTCTAGGACTTCAAGAATTTCTTCCATGAGTGAGCTTGAAGGAAGTTGTTGGAGAAAGTGGTGATGGATGAAAGTAAAACAGACTATAGCAGACCATGGAGTGTCTCATCCGTTATTCTGATTAGTTTTAGACTCCATCTTATACTTGAGAGAATTTCCAAAAGGGAAAGAATGAAAATGATATTTCAGAAAAATAACTCTAGTAACAGGTGTAGAATGACTGAGAATAGCAAAAAAAAAAAGAAGTCATGTAGATGATTCAGGAGCATATTGAGCCAACCCAGACAAAGATCTGGTGCCCTGAGCTCAGGCAGTGGCCATGGGTATAGAGAAGTGGGAACGAGTTTGACAGATATGGGCGGGGGTTGCTGAAAAGACAGCAGATAAAGGTTCCTGGCTTGCATGACAAGGCAGATGTTGATAACATGAACCATAGATAGTGGATGAAAGAGAATGAATTTCTTTTTGGATATGTTGAGTTTTAAGTATTCTATAAGATATCATAGATACAACATGGATCTATCTTATTTCATAGACAAGGAAAGGGGGATGAAATAGAGAATAATCATCACTTGGGTGGCTATAAGCAAGAGCAAGTTTAGGTTTACAAATATTTATTGACTAGTTGCTATATTCTTGGCACCATAATAAATATGGTACGGTAATGAGCTATACCAAAGTATTACTATATAGATTACATTATACTGGACTTCCAAAATAAACACGGGAATCAAGGTGAACATGATCAAAACACACACCAAGTAACCATATTTGACTCATGTACACTGTTTCCCAGAGTCTGCTTTTTATATATATTTATTTTCTCTTGATTCAATTAGGAATGTAGCCTGTAATTTTGAAACAATTCTACATTTAAGTGGCTGAGTTTTACACACACCATTAATAAAATATTGAAAAGAACAATACTCAAT
>NW_011888835.1:6294713-6310711 GCF_000151845.1 Pteropus vampyrus
ATGGAAATCAAGGCCGAGGCTCAGTAGGTCCCAGGCCCAATGAGCTGGAACGAGCGGTCAGGGAAACTAGCACAGTGTTTTCAATTTGAAACAGAAAAGGGTAAGAACAGGATGTTGCTGCTCATGTCGCTGTGAATTAACTAGATATTCCCAGGAAACAGGAAAGTGAACTATATCAAATATTAGTAGAATCCAAATTACTTGGATTTTGACTTCTGTCTAGTCTCCATTTTTATTAAAGTTCTGACTACAATACCAAGATGAGTCTGATGTAGTTACTCAATCAGATCAGTGCTTCTCAACTCGTAGATGGGGCCACACAATAAAACTCAAACCAGGTACATCTCCAAACTAGTGGTCCTCTGTGGACTACAGAGGTTTCTAGACAGGAGACTCTCTCCTTGTTACCTCTCACTTTCCACTTTCTCCCTAAGGCCTCTCTCACAAAATCGGTACAGTTCCAAGCCTTTTCCTAAGACCTTCGAGCATGAAAAAATTCCCAGAGTTCCATACAAAATGTTTACTAGCTGTAAGGTGCTGGGCAAGTTACTTAACTTCTCTCTAAACCTTAGATTACTTGTCTGTATAATAAGTAGGATGAAAACTATTTACACAGGTTATTGGCAGAATAAAATGAGTGCAAAAAGGATTTTATGCAATGACTACTATCTGGTAAATAATCTCTAAATTGTCATTACTGTTATTCTTGAAAAAAATCTCTTCATCACAGTAAAACTGCAAGAAGCCCAAGACGAGAAGTAGGTAAGAGATATATTCCCACCAAAGAGATGGTAACACCTCAATTTCAGTCAGAGAGATAACAGATTGACCCAGAAGACAACAAAAATTCTACTTAGCTATCCATGGAAACATTCTAGCACCCAAACTGAGATAAATTGGCCCGGAGATAACAGCATGTGTCCCAAGGTCCACCTGGTGAAAGTAAAGCAATGATATCCAATCAACTTTCTATTTCTTCAGTTCTGAGCAAACGAGCTTCAAGACAGCTTTTGCTCACGCTAGGTGGTTCCTGCATATCAGATACAAAAGTAGTGCAAAATTTTGATTCTAAAATATTTGGATTATTTGGCTCGTTGGATTGCAAGTTACATAAAGATCCCCTCTTAAATCTCTCAAAACTCAGTTTTTCTTCCCACCAATGATCTCAAGGTCTTAGAAATATAAAAAACATTTCCATACCTCAAAGGATCAGTGACTCTTAAACCAGCTTGTCTGAGTTTCAAGCTGAACTCAACTCAAAAAGTTTTACTTTCATCAGTTGCTGTCTAATCAATAGTTCTGTTTTGTGTTTGGACATCTCGTTTAGCATCGTTTATCAGAGAGTCCTGGATGAGTGATATCTTAGGAAAACTAGAATTTATGCCTTAAACTGTTAAATAATTTAATTGCATTTGATTTATATATGCCCCTACCTTAATAGAAGATATCGAAAATAAATTTAACCTTTTGGATAACTCGGGAGCATGCTTCGAAAGAAGCATTATTAGAAGTAAAAAAATGTATATATTAGAGAATGTATTAGATTGAGTCAGAAAAAAATGGATTTCAGATCTGGTTCTGCCACCTATAGCTGGAGCCTTACACAAGTTACTTAACTATTGTGAGATATCAATTTTCTTATCTGCAAAATTGGTGACACTAATGCATAACTCCTGGTTGTCATGATAGTTGGATGAAATAATTTGAAAGACTGTGACTTATTATTGCCTGTTACTATAAGCTTACTTGGTACATACCATTTATTGATATAAAATTTTTTCACAGGATGATATTCCACTTAAAATATTATGTTTACGAAGTGGATGGTAACGTTTCAAATAACCAAGTAACAGAACGCAGTGAGCTAAGCACAGGGTTATGAGAGGGAATCAATTCCACCAACAACTGTTAGCTGTTCACTTCTCGGCCTTGGTTTCCTCACCTCGAAAATCTAAAGACTGAACAAGCCGACCTTTTCCAGCTTTGATTTTTCCCAGTAAAATCAATATTTATTATGCCTTCATATGCCCAAATAATTTCAAATTTTGAATCTTCCTTTTACCAACTAAAAGTCTGAGTGATCTAAAGGAAAATTGCCCATGCGCCTGTGTCTCTGCCAGCATGCTCAGCCTTCCCTCTTCCTTACGCTGACGAACCGCCTCCGCTTGAACCCCAGGCTCCATCCCTTCTCACAGCTCTTATCAGTGGTTCTCCCCAACTCGCTCCTGCATCCTAACATCTCTCCCTCTTCACTGGATCATTTCCAGAAGCGTACAAACATGTTGTGATTTTTCCATCTTATTAAACGTTTTAAAATTCTCTTGACCCTAAATCTGCCTCCAGCTACCCCCTATCTCTCTGCCTCTCTTTTAGAGGAAAATTTCTGAATGCTTCTAATTATCTCTAAAAGATTTTACAAGCAACCTTTTGGCTCCTTCACTCTAAGAAAACTGTTTTAACATGATCGTGATCTCCGGTGATTGTCACATTGCTGCTGCTTGCCTTTTTTGACCTCTTAGAAGCATGTGACATGTTTATTTCTCACTTTCTTGAAACATTTTCTTAATTTGGGTTCCAGGACACACTAGTCTCGTTTGCCTCCTACCTCTCTGGCTATACCCTCTCAGTCTGTTGTTCTAATTGTTCTTCATTTCCTGGATCTCTTAATTTTATAGTGTTCCAGGGATCAGGTAATCTTAACTGTACTCATGGTATTAAGTATCCTCTATATTCGGGTAACTCCCACAGTTATTTCTCTGGCCTAACCTCTCCCTTAAACTCTAGATTCTTGTGTCCAACTGCCTACTACTTGGATGTCCAACAGACATTACACATTTCATATGTAAAAACTATATTCTTATTATTTCAAAATATGCTCCTCTCATGGCCTTCTCTATTTCTGTCTCAACTGCATTTCAGTTCTGGATTCATCCTTGACTTCTTTTTCTCTTATTCCATTTGGCAAATCCTTTGGGCTCTCACTTTTCACCTCTTCCCCTGTCACTATGCTGGTCCAATCCTTCAGGATCTTGCCTCTGAATTATTTTAATTGCCTCCACTGTTCTTCCTCCCCGTGCCGCCCCCCTCCCCTTTGATCTTGGTCTCCTACAGCCTATTCTATTCAGAGAAATCCTGCTAAAATAAAAGATCATTGCTCTCCTCTGCTCAAACCAACCGCCACCCCCATTACTTAGAATGAGTGCTTTACATGACATAGCAACCTCACTCCGCCTGCCCCTCCCATCCCCTTGCTTGCAATTAATAATTTCAAACTGTCTAAAATTCTTTTTACTCAGGTACCCAGGGCCTGATCCCTCACTTCCCTTAGGTCCTGGCTCAAAGATTATCTACGACGTGAGGTCTTCTCGATCTTATTTAAAATAGCACTATTTCCTGTCTCTGATTTATTTTTCTCCATAACCGTTGTTACCACCAGCATAGTATGTATTTCACTTTTTTGTTTATTATTTTGATAATTGATTTGCTTGTCTGTCTCATGCATTAGGAGGTGAGCTCATGTGGGCAGCAATGTTTATTTTCTTCGCTGCACTAGCCCCAGGGTCCAGAACAGTGTCTGGCACATATTAGGTACTAAATAAATGTTTGCAAAATGAACACTGAATGAGTCAAAGAAAGAAGAAAAAGGCCTAGGCTTTTCAGAAATAACTGAGTTCACAGACACAGACAAAACTATTATGTTATGGATAGAAAATAATTTGTGGACAAAACACACAAACAAAAAAACCATGTTTTTAACTCTAAAAGGTGGTCTTCTTAAGAATACATAAAACTTTCCTGATTTTGGTACGTTTATCCATTCGTCTTCATCTCGTCTTTTGTGAAACAGCAAGAAAAAAAATCTTGTTATGTAAAAGCAAACCATTGATCACACAAGACAGAGAGCAAGCTGTTAATGAGCTTTAAGTTGTTACAATGTATGTGTCAAGGTACAACTGAAGGCGCTAGCAGAGCTCGTAAATTCTATATGATTTTGAATTGACATGCTTATTTCAATGATTTGCTTGATCTCACTAAACACTTTCCCAGGGACTCAATTCATTTCAACAAGCGTTTATCGAAGGTTGTGTATACCTAGAGAGTCCTTTTTGATAAAAGAGAACTATCTAGGGAAATGAGACTGGGCTTCCTATTGTAATGTAAATGAAATTTACATTACATTCTTCTGCTCCCAACTTTTGTACAGATCTGGAAATATACTGCATAGATGGTAACCCCTTTCCGAGGGACCAAGAGCCCCCTGGGTCAACAAAAGTAAATGATGCCCAAGGAAAGACAGACACTAGTGTAAAACTGGAGCCTGAGCTGTAGGGTGATGAAAGCGGGAGGGACAGAGCTTTGGTGACAGAAATAAAAAGATCTGTGTCCCCAGCGCCAATACGTATAAACTATGTGAAATTACACATGTATTTTAACTCTCCTGAGACCCATCCCTGACATAGGGAAATAGAGTTGAAAAAAATCTTTAGTCCTTGTGGACATATGGATTAAAGATAATGTATGTCCCACACATAGCTGATGTTCAATGATGGCAGGTATTATAAACAAGCAGAAAAAAAATGGATATAGTCCACTTATTGGCAACCCACTTAAGACCCAAAATATTTATTCTGTGATGCTTCAGAAAACTTAAGACACTTTGGCGCTCTCCCCCAACGACATCCCCGATCTCCCCACTTTTTTTTGCCTTCTGTAAATCCTTCCACGTGTCTTGGCTACGCACATTCATGAAGAAGCAGAAGGAACCATAGTGACCTGAACGCTAAAGCCCTGCTCTGGCTCTAAAGAAACTAGACTGAGGAATAAAAGAGATACTAGCACACTTGGTGGAGACCACTGCTAGGTGGTGGTGTGACTCGCTTACAGACCAATCCTCCCACTCATAACAACTATAGACCCTGGGAAAAAAATTCAAATCTGAGAACTCTGAAGGGTAAATAAAAGCAGGCCGATTACAGTGGGAAGTAGAAATTTGGAGCGGCAACAAGATGGGGTGGGTTTTTTTCCCCATGGATTTGCCCCAAAGTTGGGCTTCAGTTGCAGAGTTTTCATGCAGCATGGGAAGCTTACACTGTGAGAGAAGGCCCCACCATCTTTCTGGCTGGAAGAACCAAGGGAAGCCCGGGCAACAAGAGCCAGCACTGGAGAATGAGAAGGGAAGCCCAGAGAGAGCCAGCAGTGTACTCCCCAATTCTACGTATAAAAATTTACAAAGGTTCAGGATGACCCCTTAACCATGCATATGTGGGACATATTTAAAACAACAGTACATATGTTTCCATTTTTCATAAAAGTCTATAAAATGTAAATATACCTATAATGACAGAAGTAGATCAGTGATTGCAAGGCGTGAGGAATAGAGTGGAGGGCAAAGGGCACACAGAAATTTTTGGAGGTGTTAGAAATGTTCACTATCTTGATGGTGATTACAGTTTTAGGGTAAAAACATATATGTCAAAACTCATCAAACTGTACACTTTAAATACATGCAGTTTTATTGTGCATACATTGTCCTTCAATAAGAAGTAAAACTGAAATGATAGATGTCACTTGTTTTTTAAAAAGAAGATATGGTGCCTATTCTCAAAGATTTTTATAATCTAGATATGGAGATGAGATAAAGATAAAACAGTAAAATAAAAAAAAAAATAAGGTAGAATAAGTCCAAAGTTAGAATTAAACAAAAGTTAGACAATCATTTTGAATTTTAAGCTAGAAAATCTTAAAGTCTAATTTGTGGATGAATAAGCGGGGCCTACTCGCCATTGATGATTTTGTTCATGCGAAGGTAACCAATGAATATGATTATTAGTATTCAAAGCACAAAGCAGATCGTAGCTGTCTGCTTAAGTTCTAATTGAAACACATTTGAATATGGACGTAGAACCTCCAGCGCCTCCCCCGGAGCTTCGCACCTCTGGAACCTCTACTTCCCAACCAGCAGGACGATGATGACGGAAAGCTTTCTTCCTCACGTGCGAGGCTTAAAATAAGCCTCCAGAACTTCATAACACCCTGCATCTCAGCATTTTGGTGCAGTCACTGAAAAATGCTTCGTTTTAGGTCAGGTGTTTATTAAATTTTCATAACCGGTCTGTCACTGTGCCAAGCACTTTGAGAAAGGAGAAGATACTTGGCATGAGTCACTGTCCTTGCTTTCATCAGTACAAAACTTAACCTAGCACATATAGAACAATTAAGGAATAATAGATAATAGAATAATAAATGCCAAATGTACTTATGGTGGTTAAATTATAAATGCAATTAAAAGATGAGAGAAGAAAACACTGAAACGGAGAAAGGAGTGAAGGGTCTTCTGTCTGGAATGAGAAAGGTAGATGAGAGCGAGCGTAAGTGGGGGAGAGTCTGTTATCATTCATTTATTCAGTCGTTCAATCGATATTAAGACTCTACTGTGTCCTTGGCACTAAGCCAAATGCTAAAAATATGGCAAACAAGAATGCACAGAATCCTCACCCCACATGGTGCTCCCAGACTAACAAAAGGAACAATCATCAAATAAATGAATGTTAAAATAAAAATATAATGATTAGTGCTATGAAGAAGTAGAGCATGAAGCACTAAAACTAAAACAGGGGTCCAGTTGGGAGGGTCCAAGGCAGTGGCATCTCACCTGGGATTTAAACAAAGGGAAGACAGCCAGGGAGAGCAGGGTTGGGGGTGAGCGGATGGGTAGAGGAACAAAGAGAAGAACCTGTATGAAAAACCGGAGGAGGGCAAGAGCTCGGTGCCTTTGGAAGCTTCAAGGACAATAAGACAAAGTACAGTGCACTGGTGTAAGAGAGAGACGGGCCGAAAAAGGTAAGACATGGGCAGGACATGCGGGATGCTCCGAGGCACGTTCAAGATTCCAGATTTTATGTGCAACGTTGTGACCAACTGGTATAAAAAAAAATGCCCTGCGAGGTCAAATAAACTAGAGTAGTTACATCCATGTTCGTAAAGGCAGGCTGCCTCTCCCGTCCCTCCTCCCGCCAGCAGCCTCTCTCGGTCTCTGCTTCTCTTTGGATTCTCTTCTCCATTCCCAATCATCCTGTTCGCTCTGACTACGCCCGATTCACTCTTTGTCCCTGTTCAAAATGCTGAGAAAGGACATCTGATCAGTCCAGTTTATTACCTTCATTCCTGCTTGGGCAGAGCTTCGTGTACAAGGCCATGTTATACATCGATGGTCAGCTTATAAATTGGTTGCTTTTGGGTCACAAGACCATTCCTAACCCAATTAGCTGTGACCAGGAGTCATGTGGTACAGAAATGGCTACCTAAGACTGCCCCCAAAGTAGAAAGGGGAGTTTCTCTTAGAAAGGGCCTGAGGATGGCAAGTAACACAATTATCCACTCAGCACAGTGAGAAATAAGGTTGTTCAAGTAGAGCAGGAGTGAAAAATGGGAGGAAGTCAGAGAAACTGAGACTTTTCATGGAGATGACTGGAATCGCGTAGAGATAAACAGACTGACATGATGAAAACGGAGTTTCAGAAAGACAGGTATGCTTAGCTTATTTTATCTTTTAAATTGAGACCAGGCATTGAGATTTGAAGGTCATAATATTGCTTTTCTTTTAACCTCTCAGATCAAATGTGATGAAATAGTTATAAAAGTCTAAAGGATGAAGGTAAAATATCAACCTTATTATTGATAAAGCTGGATTACAGAACTGGCTTAGCTTTGCCTTCCCCTTGAACCGACTTCCAGTCCCAGGCAGGGTAAGGGCAGAATCTGAGGGTACGGAGGAGAAGACAGGGTACTGTAGAAGGGCTAGCCGGAAAGAGACAGACAGACAGACAGAGGCAGAGGCAGAGAGACAGAGACAGAGAGTGAGAGAGATCTGTATGTCTATATCTATCTATCTCCTGGGCCCAGTCTCATTCCCTTGGGAAGGAGTGAGAGAAAGGAGCTGTTTCTCACAACCTGTCCTTTCTGAAAATCAAGAGGCAAGTCAGTACTTTCCCCCATCATTATCTCTATTCTGAACACTCGTGATTCTTCACCCTTAATTTGTCTGCTTGGTCCTCTGCCAATACCTAAGATGCCTTCTTCTTCCTCCTCAGCTGTCACTCTTCTTTCAAAAATCTGTTCAAAATTCAATCTGTATATGATGTCCCCCTAAGAGAAATGCCATGACTTATCATATCTTTATTTTTTACCCCTCAGAATGTATGTAATTATTTTCCAATACAGCCATTCTTCACTTTACATCATCATCCTAACTCAACAAAAATGGTTGTAAGAAATTTTCTCTAAAGCAATCACACATTTTTTCCTGACAAAGGACCTCACACTCTGTTTTTCAGATTAGCATCTCTCAACAGGGTGAGGTGGGAGGTAGGGGAAAGAAATAATATCCGAATACAAATGTACTAGAGAGGGCAAGGGAAAGGGGTGGGCGGGGGGAAGGAGAGAGAAGGGGTATAATTTGAAATAGGTTTCCAGGCATCATCCCATTAAATATTGAAGCAGCAGACTCTGTGTAGGTTGGGGCATGGTGGGTGTAGTCAATAACATTATTTTTGAACAAGTATTCAATCATTCTAATGTATTATAAAATCTGAAGACTATTCTTTAGGTATTAACAATAATGCAGAAGACATTTCCGTTCAGCAGTAGTCTACTAAAAGGTTTGGAAAAAAACTTCAAGAGAAGTTATAGCAGAGTAGGGTGCTAATAATTCTGGCAGGTGAATTATTTAGTAATCACTACTCACCTTGAAGTATCAGTAATTGCAAAGTACTTAAAATAAGTTTCTACTAGTTTGTTTGATGACTATAAAACGTGAAAAGGAGGAGTGGAAAATTTAATTTTGGCACAACAAAGGAACATCCATCACTGGAACGTGGTTGTGAGATGATAAACCACAAACAAATATAGTTTGACTCCTTTCATCCCAAACCATGTTTGTTTAATTAAAGCCTTGTGCCCTCATTAATGATGTTTATAAATATCTCCTGACCTTGGCTAAGTGTTTCTGAATACCGGTCTTTGGCTGGCAATGACACTTATGGAAAGGAGACATTAGGTGCTTAAATGGTCCAAAGCAGTCAATCAGGGCATACAAAGTCTCTAAACGTCGGGGAGGAACCATTCTTGAGCATGAAGTTATGGTTTAATTCATGCATTTCCTAAAAATGGAATTCTAAGCGAGCATTTGTGAAGCAAAAGAAACCTTTACTAATGAACCTCCAGGGACCAGTTAGCACAGTTTGTTAAACTGGAATACTAATTAGGTGTAAGAATAGCCTAAATCAGCCTAAATGCTTGTTAGTTTGACCAATTATAGGTGCCCAATAAGTGTTTGTTTAAATTCAATAATTCTGTGTCCAGAGGGACTATTCTGAACATGAGTGGTTAAACTGAAAAATATAGGCTATTAGTCATGAATAAATTGTGCATAAAATGGAGCATTTCAATACAACTACTGGAAGGCCAAGGTCAAGGCAGCGGTGGTTTATGCATACCCCTTCCCTTCGCTAGATCCCACGCAGTGGTATTTCCACAGGTACCTGGAGGAGTTTAAAGCTTTCCCACGGCACGTGTGCTACAATGAAAAGCCAAGAGGCTTCGAGTGAAATGCCTGTGTTACAAGCCAGTCCCCGACCACCAATTTAAAGACAAAGCAAGTCTGGTACCCATTGTGCTCACTTGAGGGGAGTCTTCATTCCATTATGCCCCATTATATCTTTCTGTAATCTACATGTTTTCCTTTCCTACCCCCAAAGACCACTGCATTCTACTCGGCGTGTCCCCAAATATTGATTTTTAGGTTTAGACTAACAACAGCTGCAGCCTGCAGCCTTTGATTCAACCACCACACTGTCCGGACTCCACAAAAACCTCCCAGAATTGTTCACATGTCTCCTAGGTGCTAGAAAATGCAAAGGCCAGCACTTTCCATGACAACAGAAACAAAGCGGCTCCAATCCTGCAATTACACAGTAGCCTGGGGCGCTGCTGGGGGTTGGGGGCAAGCTGAGAGGGATTCCAGTTTGCATTTTGGGTCACTGAAAGCAGAGGTGGTGAGTCATTAGTTAAGAGAAACTACTCTGGTATTGAAAGGAACCACATGTAGCTCAGGGCAAATTCCAAATTTGCCACTTCAGCAGTATTAGCTCAGCTACATGTGACAGAAAATCCCCAAATAAGAGCTTATTTGAGCTGCAGCGGTGACATCCGTATCCCAGCTAGTTGGAAGAAGGAACTGCCAGGCCCTCTTCATTTTTTCTTTTTTCTCCCAGCTTTATTGCAATATAATTAGTATAATTAGTATACCAAAAACTGCATATAATTAAGATATAGAATTTGGAGGTTTTGGACATATGTATATACTTGTTTTACCAACACAACAATCAAGGTAATAAACACATTCGCCATCTCCAAATTTCCTTGTGTCCCTTTGCGTGTGTGTGTTAAGAACACTTAGGATAAGATCAACCCTCTTAACAAGTTGTTAAGTATACAGTACCTGACTGTTAAATATGGGCACTGTGCTGTACAGCAGAAGTCTGGAACTTTATCATTTTGTGTAACTGCAATTTGCACCTAGTGAACACCCACTCCCACGTCACCCTCCCTTATTCCTTTGCTAACCACCATTCTGTTGTCTACTTCTACGCATCTGCCTATTTTAATGCCCCACATAAGAGAAACCATGCAGTATCTGACCTTCCGTAATTGACTTATTTCACTTAGCACGTCTTCCAGGTTCATCTGTGTTGTTGCAAAAGGTAGGATTCTCGTGTGTGTGTGTGTGTGTGTGCGCGCGCGCGCGTGTGTGTGTGCGCGCGCACGCGTGCAGTAATACTCCTCCCCCATTGGAAGTTTCTTTTTCCACGGTTTCAGTTATCCACAGTCAACCTCAGTCCAAAAATACTGAATGGAAAATTCCAGAAATAAACAATTCATGAGTTTTCAATTGAGCACCATTCTGAATGGCATGATGAAATCCTGTGTTATCCAACTCTGTCCCACTCGGTCGTGAATAATCCCTTTGTCCAGTGTATTCATGCTGTACACGCCACCCCTGCTGGTCATTTAGTAGCTGTCTTGCTTATCAGATCAACTGTCACAGTGTCAGCGTATGTGTTCAAGTAGCCCTTATTTTACTTAGTAATGGCCCCAAAATGCAAGAGTAGTGATGCTGGCAATTTGGATATGACAAACAGAAGCCCGAGAGTGCTCCCTTTTAGAAAAAAGGTGAAAATTCTCAACCTAACATGGAAAGAAAAAAGAATCGTATGCTGAGGTGGCTAAGATCTACGTAAGAACACATCTTCTATCCATGAAATTGCCTAATTTATAAATTAAACTTATCATAAGTATGTATGTGTAAGAAGAAACAGTATTTAGAGGGTTCAGTACTACCCATGGTTTCAGGCATCCACTGAGGGTCTTGGCATGTGCCCCACAGGTACGTATGGATGCTACATTTTCTTTATCCATTCATCTACTGATGGATATTTAAATTGTTTCCATATCTTGATTATTGTAAGTAATGCTGTGATGAACATGGGAGTACAGACACCTCCCTGAAATCCCGATTTGAATTCTTGTGAATGTATACTCAGAAGTGAAATTGCTGGGTCATATTTTTAATCTTTTGAGCACTACCCATACTCTTTTCCATAGTGGCTGCATCATTTGGCATTCTCTCCAGTGGTACACAAGTCTCCCTTTTCTCCACCTCATCACCAATACTTGTTATCTCTTGTCTTTCATAATAACCATTCTAACAGGCATGTGGTGATATCTTGCTGTAGTTTTCCTTTGTATTTCCCTGATGACTAGTGATATTGAACATTTTTTTCATGTACCTGTTGGCTATTTGAATATCTTCTTTGGAAAAATGTCTATTCTGGTCCTCTGCCCATTTTTTAAATTGAATTCTTTGTCTTTTTGCTAATAAGTTGTATGAGCTCCCCACATATTTTGGATAGTAATCCCTCATCTAATCCCTTATCTAATATTGCAAATATTTTCTCCCATTCCATAGATTGTCTCTTCATTTTGTTGATAGTTTCTTTTGTTTATAGAAGGCTCCGTCTTTTAAAGACAATCACTAATAGCCTCACGTGTCATTCAAACTTATAGCCCATTGGCTAGAACCTAGTGAAGTGGGCTTGCCAACACGCAAGGAAGGCTGAGACATATCGCCTTTACCCTGGGTGCCCTGCTAAACACCAGCTGGTCCACCGCTAAGGAAGAAGGCAGAGCCAACACTGGATAGAAACTGTAGTCTCTGTTTCACTCCCCCACTGCATATGAAACTTTAGGCAAGAATTTTCTGATGAATATTCTTCTTATTAAAATCAAAATAATACCTCCTTTGTGTGTATTGTTCTAACCTCTCAGCACTGAGACTGTACACCATGAACTCCTTCCTGAAACAATCTATGCTTCCTGTGACTTCCACAGCATGAAACTGTCCAGATTTTCCTCCAACCTCTCTAGCTGTTATTACTTTTTGTTGTTATTGTTGCCTCCTCTTTTTCTTTCTGTCCCTAGTGTTCCTATCTGTCCTTGAGCAACAACTCCATTCCTCACTTTACCCATTCTTCTTACTGTTACACGTGGCGAAAGGAGGT
This sequence comes from Pteropus vampyrus, assembly GCF_000151845.1. NCBI lineage: Eukaryota > Metazoa > Chordata > Mammalia > Chiroptera > Pteropodidae > Pteropus > Pteropus vampyrus. The sequence goes on from NW_011888835.1 coordinate 6,307,331, forward strand.
ATAGAACATATCTACTGAATACTTACTATATGCTAAGGAATATAAGCAGTTTACCCACAGACTATCACTTAATTCTCTTGACAACCACAAAGGTAGATACCATGGTTATTCCCATTTTACATGGAGATTGATGTGATTTGTCCACAGTGGGGCAGCGCCAGGTTTAGATTTTTACTCCGGGACATCTGAATTTACAGTTTTTGAGCTTACCACTATACCACCCCCACATCCCCCCTACCCGCCTCCTACAAAGAAACACATCGAGCCCCACGCATATACTCAGTTGCTTACTGGACAGTTCTATTTGGCTATCTCATAAGCATTTCAAACTCAAGATGCCCCAGAGTAAACTCACTGGTCTTTCAACAATTATTTATTGATTACTTGCAAGAGGCTACAAGTCCAGTAATGAAGCAAACTATAGAATCTCAGAAGAGCCCTCGGTTTACATCTAGCAAGAAAATGGCGGACATCAGTCCTAAAACCACAAGAAACTAAACTCTGCTAACAATCTAAAGGAGCAGAAAACATATTCTCCCACAAAGTCTCTAGAAAAGAGCACGGCTTTGCCAACACCTTGTGCTAGCCTGGCAAGATCTTAACCAGACTTCTGACCTGCAGAATTATAAGCTGAGAGATTTGCATTATTTTAAGCCACTAAATTCTGGTAATTTGTTATGGCAGCAATAGAAAACTAATGCAGACTATTTTAGGTAGGGTGGTTGGGAGAAACTACTCTAAGGAGAGATCTAGAGAAATATCTGAGGGAAGAGCTTCCCCAGCCAAAAGGAATGACCCTGAAATGAGAGGAGCTTGGAATGTACGGGGAGCAGCAAGGAAGCCAATGTGGCCGAAGCAAGGAGAGGGCAGCGGAAGCTGCCAACACCTTGCTCTTAGTTCCGTAAGATTCATTTCAGATTTCTGACTTATAGAACTGTAAGATAATAAACTTGTATTGTTTTAAGTCATTAAGTTTGTGGCAATGTTAGAGCAGCACTAGGAAGTTAATAAAAGTCATAATGTCACTGAACTGTTTTTTCTTCAGTGGAACCCATCTTGGTAAATGGCATAAACAGTAGCTATTTGTTCAAGGCAGAAATATGTGCCACCTTTAATTTCTTCTTCTCCTTAATGCTCTCAAGTCAGTCAACATATCATTCTCTAAATTCTACCTACTAAATATTTATTTAAAGTTACCCACTGTACTATTTCTCTGTTACAAATCATCATCATCACCATCACCATCTCTCTTCGAGATGAAAGAAGAGTACATATCCGTCATTCTCTATTTAGCAGCCAAAATAATCCTTCTAAATTGAGTATTTCTGGTGTTTATTCCTTTCTCCTCAAACTCTTCGATGGCTATTTCACTCAGAACAAAGCCCAAACTGCTCCACGTGTCTTAGAAAGTCCCTGTCTTCAGCATTATTTCCTGACTCTCATACTAAACTTCAGACCCTGAAAAGCATTTAGAAACCTTACTTCAAGGGTCAGCATTGGCCTTCCTTGTCCGTTGCTCCCTCAGAGAAAATGCTGCAATGTTCAGTACCTTTTCCCAGTCACCATCAGGGCCCAAATTATTCCCTTCGGATCGCCCCTGATCTAAATTGTTAGCACCTTGACATTAGGGCTTTGAACTTTGTTTCAAGACACTCATCACAATAATTAGAGTTCTGTCTGTCCCACGAGAGCAGGGCTTTTGCCTGACTTGTTCACTACTCCATTTCTAGCAGCCAGCACATAGTAGGTGCTCAGGAAATATGTGTCACATGGTTAACTAAGAAGCTATAAATCTACAATGGCTCATGTCATTTTTAACAAACATTTCTTGTAAAGTCTTTACTAATGGAGTGTTCAGAAACTTTTTAAAATGCAACAATTTTGTGCCTATCACTCTTTTCCACTTTCTAGACTTTTTTGTCCCCTTTGAAAATGGGCAGTAAGAGGTAGATGGGAGAATGGCTTTAATTTTTCTTACATTTATAATACCGCTCAACATGTATTTATTGAACACCTTCTATGTGTCAATCGCTAAACGTTGAGAATACAATAAATGAATAAAATAGACACAGTATCTGTTTTTACGGAGTTTGCATACTAGTGTGTGTGTATAAGGTGAAGGTAAGTCAGAAAGTAAACAAAGTGAAAATTATATAGAACATAGTAATAAGAGCTAAAGTCAAGAGGGGGAGTGTGTGTAGTGTTAACATTTTGAGTGATCGGGAAACTTCTTGAATGAACCGACATTTGAGCAGGGACCAAAAGCAATTCCGTTGTCTGTTATCAGGTCACAAGGAAGCATGCAAGATCAGGAATTTCATTTCCTAAATTCAAATCGCAGGTTACCAGTTGCAAGCTGAATGCGACTAAACGAGTCAAACCAGTCCCTCTGAGCCAGCCTCCTAATACTACAAACCTCTTGTTAAAGCTTGTTAAGAGAAAAAGCTTAGCAAGGACACTAACATAAAAGAGTTCTAACAGGAATTCTAAGCAAAAGCTGACAATCTGGGAAACGAACTCTGCGAAAGCCCACTACGCACAACACCGCCTCTGGCCGAAGTGCAGCTGGCGATTGGCTACTCAATCCGTCCATCCCGCCCTCCTGGGCGTCCGGCCCAATCCCAGCCGTCTTTGCGCCGAGACAGTTCCCAGGGTCCGCCGAGTGGGCGGTGTCCATGACGTCAAAATGACGCGTTACGTCACGGCGGGCGGAAGTCACGGGCGCTGTTTTGAAATCAGGCCGCCGTTGTCTCACAAGTTCCTGCACACGCCGAGATCCGCAGCAACCCAACGCCCGGCAGACCCCTGAAACCCCTTCTCCGGCTCCGCCGGCCTGAGGCCACAGCTGCGCCATGTCCACCCCTCCGTTGGCGGCGTCAGGGATGGCGCCCGGGCCCTTTGCCGGGCCCCAGGCTCAGCAGGCCGCCCGGGAGGTCAACACCGCCTCGCTCTGCCGGATCGGGCAGGAGACAGTCCAGGACATCGTGTACCGCACCATGGAGATCTTCCAGCTCTTGAGGAACATGCAGGTGGGAAGGAGGGCGGACGCCGCTCTTGAGCGTGCGTGGAGAAAGCTGCATGCTTCTGCGACGGACAGGGGCGCTTGTTTAGTCGTTACGTGGGGCCTCTAGGCGTCAGCTGGGCTGCCCTGGGCAACTCTCAAGTATAGGGTCGACCTCATTTACATTGAGGAGTGTGCTTCAATGTTGTGTCTTTCTCCAAGAGTCTGCGAGGTAAAGGTGATGTTTTCCAGACCGGATTTCAGGACCATTGAAGCCACATTGTCTAGATTCGAACGGGTTCTGTAGTTACTAGGCACTCTTGTACCTTTCAAGGTACATGTGGGCCGCACTCTGCTTTTGATTAACTTTAATCTTTTAC
>NW_011888835.1:6310761-6324220 GCF_000151845.1 Pteropus vampyrus
AAAGTCTTTACTAATGGAGTGTTCAGAAACTTTTTAAAATGCAACAATTTTGTGCCTATCACTCTTTTCCACTTTCTAGACTTTTTTGTCCCCTTTGAAAATGGGCAGTAAGAGGTAGATGGGAGAATGGCTTTAATTTTTCTTACATTTATAATACCGCTCAACATGTATTTATTGAACACCTTCTATGTGTCAATCGCTAAACGTTGAGAATACAATAAATGAATAAAATAGACACAGTATCTGTTTTTACGGAGTTTGCATACTAGTGTGTGTGTATAAGGTGAAGGTAAGTCAGAAAGTAAACAAAGTGAAAATTATATAGAACATAGTAATAAGAGCTAAAGTCAAGAGGGGGAGTGTGTGTAGTGTTAACATTTTGAGTGATCGGGAAACTTCTTGAATGAACCGACATTTGAGCAGGGACCAAAAGCAATTCCGTTGTCTGTTATCAGGTCACAAGGAAGCATGCAAGATCAGGAATTTCATTTCCTAAATTCAAATCGCAGGTTACCAGTTGCAAGCTGAATGCGACTAAACGAGTCAAACCAGTCCCTCTGAGCCAGCCTCCTAATACTACAAACCTCTTGTTAAAGCTTGTTAAGAGAAAAAGCTTAGCAAGGACACTAACATAAAAGAGTTCTAACAGGAATTCTAAGCAAAAGCTGACAATCTGGGAAACGAACTCTGCGAAAGCCCACTACGCACAACACCGCCTCTGGCCGAAGTGCAGCTGGCGATTGGCTACTCAATCCGTCCATCCCGCCCTCCTGGGCGTCCGGCCCAATCCCAGCCGTCTTTGCGCCGAGACAGTTCCCAGGGTCCGCCGAGTGGGCGGTGTCCATGACGTCAAAATGACGCGTTACGTCACGGCGGGCGGAAGTCACGGGCGCTGTTTTGAAATCAGGCCGCCGTTGTCTCACAAGTTCCTGCACACGCCGAGATCCGCAGCAACCCAACGCCCGGCAGACCCCTGAAACCCCTTCTCCGGCTCCGCCGGCCTGAGGCCACAGCTGCGCCATGTCCACCCCTCCGTTGGCGGCGTCAGGGATGGCGCCCGGGCCCTTTGCCGGGCCCCAGGCTCAGCAGGCCGCCCGGGAGGTCAACACCGCCTCGCTCTGCCGGATCGGGCAGGAGACAGTCCAGGACATCGTGTACCGCACCATGGAGATCTTCCAGCTCTTGAGGAACATGCAGGTGGGAAGGAGGGCGGACGCCGCTCTTGAGCGTGCGTGGAGAAAGCTGCATGCTTCTGCGACGGACAGGGGCGCTTGTTTAGTCGTTACGTGGGGCCTCTAGGCGTCAGCTGGGCTGCCCTGGGCAACTCTCAAGTATAGGGTCGTCCTCATTTACATTGAGGAGTGTGCTTCAATGTTGTGTCTTTCTCCAAGAGTCTGCGAGGTAAAGGTGATGTTTTCCAGACCGGATTTCAGGACCATTGAAGCCACATTGTCTAGATTCGAACGGGTTCTGTAGTTACTAGGCACTCTTGTACCTTTCAAGGTACATGTGGGCCGCACTCTGCTTTTGATTAACTTTAATCTTTTACCAGCAAAATACTTTGAGTGTCTAAGGATTTGAAGAATTCAGATCCTACTAACCATTTTTGTTAAACAGCTTTATTTTGGTATAAGTGACATACAATAAAATGCATTTTAAAAAAGTTTTCACGTATGTATATACTTGTGAAACCCATCATCCATCACCCCAAAAAGTTTCTTCATGCCCCTCCTTTGAAATCTTTACTTCCAGCCTTCTATCCACAGACAAACTTTGATTTGCTTTCTGGCACCATAAATTAGTTTGCAGTTTCTAGACATTCATGTAAATGGAATCATACACTATGTAGTCTGTTTTTGTTTGCTGCTTTTACTCAGGATATATCAAAAGTTAATTCCTTTTATTGCTGTATAGTGCTCCATTGAATGAATATATCACAATTTGTGTTGGTGGACATTTAGGTTGTTTCTATTTTGGAGCCATTATAAAAATGCTGCTGTGAATGTTCTCCTGCAAATGATTTTGTGAACATATATTTATCTTGCTTAGACAGATACCTAGCAGTGGAATTTCTGCGTCATATGGTAGATGTTTAACATTTTTAAGAAAGCTTTCCAAAGTGGCTGCACTGTTTTACATTCCCATCAGCAATGTTTGAGGATTCTAGTTTTTCCTCATCCTTCTCAACACTTGCTATTGTTGGGATTTTTTTGTTTTGTTTAGCTTGGCTTGGCTTGGCTTGGCTTGGCAAATACTTTCTCCAAGTCTGCGGCTTGTCTTATTCTTTCACGTTGCCTTTTGAAGAACTGACTTTTTAAATTTGGATGGAATCCAATTGATTATTGATTTGTCCTTTTACAAAGATTTTGCTTTTGGTGTCGTACCTAAGAAATTTTTATCTAACTGAGGTGACAAAGATTTTCTATTGTGTTTTCTTCTGGAGTTTTATAGTTTTAGATTTCACATTTAGGTCTATAATCTACATTAATTTTTTTAGATATGATAGGTATGGATCCAAGTGCATTTTGTTTTGCATTTGGATACAGTTGTTCCAGGACCATTTAGCTAACCCATTTTTAATGCTTGGTCATGTTACTGCTTTGTGAGTGAATATCATTTTTGTTTTATGGATGAGGAGTTTGTGGTTCAGAGAGGTAAAGTGACTTGCCCAGAGCTAGTCAATGCTAGGGTAAATTTGAAACCAGGTCTTCAGACTTTTACAATACTTATTTCTGCGGGTGCACTAAAGCGTGTGTTTATTGCCTTTTTTTTTTTAAGTTCTTGGGATTTTTCTCCCCTGATTTTAAAAGTAATTCGGTTCTGTAGAAGTCTTTTAAGACCATGTTAATAAGTCAGTGTGAAACAATACAAAGGGAATTTAAGAGAAGGTAGGAAATCTTTGGCAATATTAAAAGATTAATATCTAAAATGATTAAAGTATGGATTAAATGATCTCAGAATTTAGCAAATACAATTGATGCTTGAACAGCATGGGAGTTAAGGGTGCCCACAACCCATGCAGTCGGAAATCCAAATATAACTTAAGCCTGCCTTCCACATACATGGATTTCCAATAGCAAATTGAAATGTTTTTCTTTATTTTTAACATGCCGTATGCAAAGTACTGAATTAGGACCGGAACGCTGATAGCTAATATTTACCAAGTGCTTTCCTTGGCCATGTGTACTGTCCTAAGAGCCGTTCTAAGAAATCTTGTTATCCCTGTTTTACAGTTAAGGAAACTGAGGCTTAAAGAGAGAATTTACCTAACATCACACCTGACTAGTGGCTCCTCCTGTTAACCTCTTTATAATACTAATTTGCTGTCAAACAATTTTTAGTATTACAAGAGATACAATAAACATCCATGACCTGCACAGAAAGAACTAAACATTTTCCAAAAAGTATTATCAATAACTAGATTACATGTGGACACATATTCAAAACCAATTTGTAGCAGACTATGGTAGTTATTTCTTTGTGGCTCTTTAATGAGTTCTGTGGTTGAACTCATCTAAGACCCTTTAGGGCATATTATAATTGGCTAAAAAAGAAACAACAGTGTGCTTCTTCATTTCCAGAAGGCTAGAAGTAGAGGTACAAACAGGACCACATGTAATTTATTTACTAATACATTTTTTAAAGTATTCAGATTTTTAAAATTATCTTCTATATTACTAATCAAGAACGATGATGTACCAACTGCTGAGATTACTTCTAAGCATTTGTTTTAGAGAAGTGGGTCCGTCCTTATTAGGTGTCCTTTAGCCTCTTGGGAATCAAGTGAAAACTACAGACTCTCTTCTGAGAAAAACGCATATATGTACATTCTGAATAAAATTTCGGGAGCGGGTGGTTTACTGGATGTCTCCCCGAGGCTCTCTAGATCCCAGGGTAAGACTCCCTATGTAGGAACAGTACAGTGAACATTCTCTCTCCCTTCCCTATCTGCATAGGAAAGTCTTGCTTTGGTTCTGTTTACTATTCTTTACATCTTTAAACAATTTTTTTTAATATATAATACATTCAGAATTCAGAAATTAAAAAAAGACATTATAGTGAACATTCTCCTTCCCATCCCTTTCTGCTAGCTATCTAACCCCTCTCTATAGGCAATGATTGTTAATGATTTTTCTTGTGCATCCTTCCAGATATCCTATGCACATTTAAGCAAATGTCTACATATATTCTTTCATTTTCTTCCCTTTTGCACAGATAGCACTATGTCATACACAATGTTTTGCACCTTGCTTTTTTTATTTGGTATATTTTGGAGTTTATTTATATCCATACAGAGAGTACTTCCTCCTCCTTTTAAAGTGTATAATAATTCACTACATGGAGATGTAATTTATTTAACCAGTTCTCTACTGAAAGGCATTTAGGTTGCTTTTAATCTCCAGCTATTGTGCTGCAGCGAATAACCTCCTTCTTAAATGCACAAGTATACCTACAGGATAAGTTCCTAGAAATAGCTATGTGCTTCTATAATTAGATATATTTTGATGAATTGCCCTGCATGAAGGTTGTACCAATTAATGCTACCATGTCCTGACCAACAACTGGGCTCTAACACAGTGAGTTATATTTTTGGATCTTTGATCATTTATATTTTCCTAGTCTGAATGAGTTTGAGTATGTCTTCATATATTTATAAATTATATATATTTCTGTTTCCATTTTACATTTAAAACTTTGATCCACATGGGATTTATCCTAGAATAAATGAGATATGACCCCAGCCTTACTTTTTCTAAAAGGTTGATTGAATAATTCATTTCCTCCCCCATTGATTTCATATGCTACCGAATGAATCTATTTCTGGATGTTCTATTCCACATAGCTGCCTGTCTCTTATATAATAATACCAAACATATTTATTGAGACTCTACAATGTGTTTACACTTATTCTTCATTATTGCCCTGGCTGTTCTTGCTAGTGTATTTTTCCACATGTACTTTTAGAATCAGCTTGTTTAGTTCTGAGAAAAACCTACTCATGTTTTTAATAGGTTCATTTTAACTCAGATCTGACATCAGTATTATGTGAGTCTTAACTAAGAATATCCTTTTGTGTCCCTATGAGTATTTTAAGTTTTCATTTTTATCTTGGAATTTTTAAAGTTTATTCCTAGATATCTGATTGTTGCTACTACTGTAAATTGGGTCTTTTTCCTTTCTCATTTTCTTTTGTTTTTATATATGAAAGCAAAGCTATTGTTTTCTCTATATTTTGTACCTACCTATTTCTTGGATTCTTTTATTGATAGTAGCACTTTATCCTATCACTTGTAGCGATGGTTATACCACTTCCTCTTTAATGTTTCATCTTTTTTTTTTCGTGTTCCCCCTAATGCATTGGCCAGTCCCCCAGAACAGTGTGCACTGGTAATGTTCATGGTCTCAGTAGACGTCCTATTCTGTTCCTGAATTAAGTGAGAATGCTTTTAATATGCTGACCTTTTTTAACTGAGATAAATGTATTTTTATCATGTTGGGGACTGTTTCTTAAGAGTTTTATATTTAAGAATGGAGGTTATATTTAGTTGAATGCCTTTTTAGTGTCTAGGGGTATGGTCACATACTTACAGCTAAACATCTACACCAGTGCACACCAAGGCATCTTAGGCACTAACACATCTCGTACTCTGTGGTATAGGAACTTTGTCTCCCATGTTTCTAGAACCAAGCTTCACACCTGGAAGGTGTATAATTTTTTGAATGAATTAGTTGTTCCTGTCGTCGAGAAGCTGCTGTTGTATATGAAAACTAATACCCAAACTTACTAAGTAGGTGAATCTGAGGAGGGTGATTCTTTGCATTTCAAAAGGATTTTTGTTTTCCTTTATGAAAAGATTTAATAAGAGTTCTTTTACAATACACACACTTCTAAAGTGAATTTTAAGTATAGATTTATGGGCAAAATAACTCACTAAAGTAAAATAATTCAGACCATACTTTAAAACTTCTGTTTGTGTGTCCTGTATCACTAAATACAGTGATACAAATGTAAGTTCCAGTCTTCACTAAGTAGAAAATATGGGCAGAGTATTAAATGTAGGAAATCCCATACATAATAAAGGCACAGAGTGCTCCTTTATGGAAGATACAATCATTATAGTCCTCATTCTCACCCAAACAAGAAAGCAGGGCTCCTTTGAAATGTTCCTCTGATTGTCAGAGTCAGTGAAAGGTCATCAGTTGGAAAGCTTAAGTGGAGAAACCCTACATTGTGTTGGGTGGTGAACTTTTAATGATTCCCCTTTAAACTGTTTCAGTTATTACAGCCTGAGCTATTTATCACATTTCTTTGAGGTATGGTCCTCAGACTGTTTTAATGCCTGATAATTTCTGAAAATCCTAACAATATCTCATTTCAAATAAGTTTGGATCCACCTCCTTATCTTATACGCCATTACATTATAGGAAATTTGGAAGTGAGAACAGAAGAAAATAAATTATTTAAGCCTATCTCCCTAGTATATCTTTAATCAACTATATATATAAGCCTTTTGAGTCTTTTTTTCATGTTTATAGTTTTACCTGTTTATAATTTTCTCCATTGTTTTCTCCATTGTTTTATATACTTTCTTTCTTTTTCTTTTTCTTTTTCATTTCTACTTCATCTGTTTAAAAAAGAAAAATTAATGAACTGAAGTTTAGAAATACTGGAATGATCTAGCTATTACACAATAGTTTTGTTACTTTAATCCCTGAGATAAGTATACAGGTTAGTGCTTATAATGGAAGTGCCTTGTATACCAGAAAACATGGTGCAAATGTTATAATTGTTAATATTAAGATGACTTCACAGATCAAATTGTGGGGGTAAAATATAAGGATGTACAGAGAAAGGAAGATTTTGTTCATGAGCTTCAGCAAGGCACAAAAGGTATTTATTTAGTTATAAGTTCTAGATAAATAATAGTCACTTTCCATTTATCTGTGATTTTATCATCATTTCAATGCATAAATTTGGCTTTTATTAAATTCCTGAATTAAAAATGCATAAGCATCCAAGACAGAGTTCTGATCACAGCAGTTACTTGTAGTAATTTATTAATGATGTTCAAGTTCAGGTTGATTTTCCCCTATATCTCCTGCCATATATTCCTTTTAAAGTAAAACTTTTGGTGACAGCTTTATATTTTAATGTGTGCCTAGAACATCTTAATTATCTTATCAGAGTTAAGGTATTTTGATAAAATTTTGCAACAGGAGCAGCATACTGCTACTTTTCTTCTGCTGAAAAGTCCTGTCATTTCTTTCCTTTTTTAAAACTATTTTATTTTTAACTTCCTGGTTCAGTTCAGCAGCTTGCTGTCTTTAGGAATATTAAAATTGTACATTCTCTTTAAAGTTATACTTCAAAAATTAGAAGGAAAGGTATTTTACCTCATCAGAGGAGCTTATCATGAATTTTTTCTAGGTCTGTTTTATAACACGGAAACAGTATGCTCAGGAACTAAGACATGAACATGTATTACTCTTAAATTCTCAAAATTGCACTTGATCAAACTGTGAGGAACAATTTGCTTTTATGCAATACTTAAAAATTGTTTGCTAGCTTATAGAAAAACTTGATTTTCATTACTTTATATGTTTATTGTTTTGTTTTGCCTGATAAGCTGCCAAATGGTGTCACGTACCATACTGGAACATATCAAGATCGGTTAACAAAGCTCCAGGATCATCTTCGCCAACTTTCCATTCTCTTCCGGAAGCTGAGACTGGTGTATGACAAATGCAATGAGAACTGTGGAGGGATGGATCCCATTCCAGCAGAGGCAAGTTTTAGTGGTAGAGGGAGGATGAATCCAAGATGTAAGACAGTCTCAAAACATTTGTAATTTTTTCCCTTCTCGCTTTCTATTTTTGCAATATTTCTAGATTTTAAATTATAGCAGTTTTATTTCTGACTAGAGAAAATGAAAAGATATACATGTGTAGAATGAGTTCTGTATTTTCATGTTAATAATTTCTTATAGATTTTAGCATCCAGGCTTATTAGTGAATTTTTATTGTTGAGAGGAGAGGGTTGTCTGTGTCTCCTTTTAATTAAACCCATGCACAGTTTTTCGTAAGAGTTTTAACAGTATTATAAAATATTTTTTAAGTGGTTTTCATGTAAGTTCTTTACAGACAAAAGTTATGTTTGCATCATTATTTAGTTTATTGGACTCATTCTAGTTTTCAAATGGCTTTTTAAAGTTTAATCTTGGTTTATAGATATAGTTTAGTTAATTAGATATATGATATTTTTATAAATGGCCCTTTCCTGTTGACAGGTTATATCTCTGCCACCAAAGGTAGCTGGGAAGCTGTGGATGTTTTCACACTGCATACAAAGAACAGTTTCATGTGGTCAGTGCTTCCTTTTTTGAGTGGTCACCATGTAAGGGATGAATAGAGAAAGAGTAAACTCAAAACTACTTGAAAAGAAGTCAGAGATGTAGGGAGAAGATAGGGTTGACATTGTCAGATGCTGCAGAGAAGTCAGGGAAAATCAGGAATGAAAACTGTCCAGTAGACTTTGCTGGAAGAAAACTGTTGGTACATTTGAGCAGAACTTAAGTGAAATGGTCGCAGCAAGAAGTCAGATCACAGTGGATTGAAGATTTAAACAAGAAATAAGGAACTAGAGCCGACAAGTAGATATCCATCTTTCAAGCAGCTTAGGTAAAAAGCAAGAGAGGAAAGCAGTAGATGGAAGGAGAGATGGAGTCAAGGGTGTTTTTGTTTTTTTCCTCCAAATGGGAGAGACTGGAACATATTTAGATGATGAAGAAAACAGCAGGGAAAGGCTGGAGGGAAGGGGATAAATAATGAAGGCAGGGAGGGCAAAGGAATCTCAGCACACAGGAATGGATACTAATCATCTTTAGGAAGGACAGCTCTGTGTCAGGAGAGAGGAATGGAGGAAAGAGTGGTTGTGGATGTGGATAAGTTTATATTTGTCCCAAGAATTTGAAGAAGTTCAATCAGATGACTGCTGGTTGTACCAGTTATTTACCTCTGGCCTGTTTCTGCATTGGTAATGTGAGATGGTTGAGACGGTGATTCCTGAAGTCTGCCACATCCACAAAGAGCTTCATCAAATAGACTTTATCACAAACTCTGCGTATTTAATTATAATTCTGCCAGAAGTTTCATTGCTATCTAATATTTTTTTCTCCTTAAAAAAAAAAAGCTTTCCCCAAACTAAAAGAAGATATCTAGGAATTCGTATAGACACTGACACTCTGGATAGCAAGCAAATGACATTTATATAATAATGCACATCCATGAAGTTCCTTTCTTTCTCGTGTAGATGAAGGAAAGCCTATTCTTTCTCTCTGGACTATGGATTTCTTAGGTGTGGGAATCACATCTTATGTCATTTTTGCAGTGTGCTACCCAGTGTCTGGCAATTAAATATTTGCTGATTGAATGAGTAGGCTGTTACTTAATGGTATGTGACAACTAGTGTTATAAGGGCTTTTTTTTTTTGCCAAAGAAACTTGAAAATCTAGTGTACAGAATGCACTAAAATGATGAACTTCTAACACTGTTATTTTAGACCATCAACTAAATTAAAATGTATTTTTATACTATTAGAAATATAAAAATTGACCTTAATCTGACTCATCTGTACCAGTGTAACTGAAAATTTTATGTCATGTTTTGACCTTTAACTTTTGTTTGTCATTCCCAGCAACTTATTCCATATGTGGAAGAAGATGGCTCAAAGAATGATGATCGGGCTGGCCCAGCTCGTTTTGCTAGTGAAGAGAGGCGAGAAATTGCTGAAGTTAATAAAGTGAGTTATTAGTCTGTACATTTTTATATTTCACAATTACTGATAAAATTTACAAGGAAGTCTAATGTAACTCAAAACATAATTTGAATTATAGAATTACCTGAAGTGGTTTCTGTAGCAAATTTAACTCATGTAGAGTAGTCTAACCAAGAACTAAAAGGTAAGCAGAAATGCCACGTGAGTAGTCAGAAGAGAGATCACAGGACTCATGTGGTAAAGCTCTTAGAAAAGCTTCATAGGCACTCCGTCACAACCCATTTACTTCTTTTCTAGGAAAAATTCTAGCTTTCTAGCTTACAGCATATTTGGAGCAACAAATTATAAAAATTTACGAATACAAAATGTGAATTTCTCAATACCTGAATAAGAAATTTGTGAGAGTTATCAAAGCATTACCTTACCCTACTCTCCCACCCAAAAAAGTTCTGAAATTGAATGTATTTATTGGCTGAATACTTTCAGTACTTCATAGAAGATGTTAAGATAGTTATCATGAAATACAGTGCACTAGGGAAAGCTGTCAGTTTATTCTGTGATGGAAACATAGCTCAGGCTTACCAAAACCTAACCAACAGCACAATAAATAAAATGACTAAATTCATACTTTCATGTACAAATCCCACTCCCCCACCCCATCCTCTCTTGAAATTTTAATTCCAATTAATAGAATTCAACAGGGTATTAACAATCCACCACAGAGAGGATTTTCTGAGGTATATGAGGATAATCCAGTGCACATATATAATACATAGTATCATTGGATTAGGTTGGAAAAATTGTTTTCCTCATATATAAAAGACATTTAATAAAATTTACATGTTGCTGATTTTATAAAGAACATTTAAAACTATTAATAAGATATTTTTTTTTTATTTTAAGTCTTTTTATTTCTGATAAAGTGCCAACATTTTTCATACTTTTTTCAGGCATAAAATAAGATGCCTTACACCATTATGTTTAATATTATTTTAGAAGTTATAGACAGTACAAAAAGATAAGAAATAAACTTTAGGAAACAGGGATTATAATATTATATAAAAGCTTGTTAAGCTTGTACATAATAGTATAACTCAAGCTTGTTAAGCTCAAAGAAACTCAGTTGATGAACAACTAGAATCAATAAGACTGAGAAAAAGGCTTAAGATTGATACTGTCCTTATAATGCTTAAACCAATTAGGTTATAAGATCCTACTCACGAATGCAACAACAAATATTAAGTAGTTAGGAATTAACTCAATGACACATGTTACTAAACTTAAGGTACATAAAAGAGGTTTTAAATATTTAAAAGTACATATAAAATTCTTGTGTCACCAGTAAATATTCTTAAAATTGACAATCTTGATTATTTTGTAATCTAGTAACACTCCAAATCCAAATAGGCATTCTCTTGAAAGTACACAAAAATGAGATGTTAGTGCAATACCAATCAAAAAACAAATCTAAATAAAATCCAGACGGGAATTTTTTTCTTCAGAGTATACTAAAATATCAAAGAAAATACTGTTAAAGTAATAAAATAGCACTCTTTGTTTTAATAATTAAAATGTAATATGAAGCATAGTTTAAAAACAATAATTTTGAAATACTGACACAAGAATAGACCGATTAGTAAATTAGCCAGAAAAGTAGTCTTCCTGTTGTTTATGGGAATTTAATATGACAGAAGAGGGATTATGTGGAAAATCAGTCTTTAAAAATAGAAACTTTGGGAGAAAATTAAACTTGCTTTTATATCATATGTTGAAATGAATTTCAGAGTTGAAAATAAGACCTACAAAACAAAATATTGATGAGTTAAAAGAAAAATGTATATCAAAACTAAGGAGAAAGAAAAAAAGATGGGTAGATTTTATAAAATAAAACTTTCTTTTTATTTTTTTAAAAGGAGAAATACAAATTAAGACTATTTCCAGCAAATTTGACAGTAATGAATGAGCATAAAGAACTCATAGTAGGAAATTAGTAGGGGATGAGAAGGGGACCGGGAACGTTTAATATAGATCATGAAGAATGAATGATGTTGGGGAGTCCAGAGATGAGGCATTCATTTATTAAAAAGTTATTTTTCTATTGACAATCTATGTATTAAGTCACAATAGATGTTGTGTTTATTTTTTTCTCTGTAATAAGAACTTTTTAAAAATACAATGCAATATATATAAATAAAACACCATTGTAATAACTTTAATTTCAGAGTCTACATGTGACATAAATATAGTTAGTTCTCTACCATAGATTTTATATGTAAATAAAAACTTGTGTAAATTCAGAAAAATTTTTCCTAAACATGTTACATGTACATAATAGTATAACTCAAGCTTGTTAAGCTCTTCTTTTTATCCAATTTGATGGTTTAGAAATAACTTACTTTTGATTATCTTTAAAAGATCTTTCATATAATCAGAATATGGTAATACTTGACAGTGTGAAATAAAAAAAAATCTTACTACCAAAAAATTATTAGAAACAATAAATAGTAAAGTCACAGGATATAAAATCGATATATGACAATCTGTTGCATTTCTATATAATAACGAAATCTCAGAAAGAGAAATGAAGAAAACAATACCATTTATAATCACAACAAAAAGATTAAAATACCTAGGAATAAACTTAGAGAAGGTGAAGGAGCCGAACACTGAAAACTACAAGACACTGTTGAAATTTTAGAACACACGAAATGGAAAGATATTCTATGTTCACGAATTGGAAGAACTGCTAAAATATCCATACCACCTAAAGCAATCTCCAGGTTTAATGCAACCCCTATCAATATCCCAATGTCATTTTTCACAGAAGTAGAACCAAAGAAGCCATAAATTTGTATGGAAACACAGACCACGAATAGCCAAAGCAATGCTAATTAAAAAGAACAAAGCCAGAGATATCACATTCCCTGACTCCAAACTATACTACAGAGCTAATCAAGACAGCATGATATTGGAGAAGAACACACACACAGACCACTGGAACAGAACCGAGAGCCCAGAATTAAACCCACACACATATGGTCAGCTAATTTTCGACAGAAGAGCCAAGAACGTTCAATAGAGAAAGGAAAGTCTCTTCAATAAATGGTGTGGGTAAAACTGGACAGCCACATGCAAAAGAATGAAACTAGACTACTATCTTTTACCATACACAAAAATTAACTCAAAATGGATTAAAGATATGAATATAATACCTGAAACAATAAAATTAGTAGAAGAAAGCACAAGCACTAAACTATGGACCTGGTCTCAGGGATTTTTGTGAACTTGACCCCAAAGGCAAGGGGAGTAAAAGCAAAAATAAATGAATGGGATTATATCAAACTAAAAAACTTCTGCACAGCAAAGGAAACCATCAACAAAGCAAAAAGACAACCAATCTAACTGGAGATAATACCTAAAAACGATGCTTCCAGTAGCGGGTTAATATCTCGAATATATGAAGAACTCACACAAGAACAAGAAAACAAACAATACAGTTAAGTTAGCAAAGGAGCTGAACAGACACTTCCAAGGGAGCCATACAGATGGCCAACAGATATATGAAAAGATGTTCAATATCACTAGCTGTTAGGGAAATACAAATCAAAACCACAATAAGATAGCACCTCACACCTGTTCAAATGGCTACTATCGAAAAGACAAGAAATAACAAGTGGTAGGACA
>NW_011888835.1:6324706-6333296 GCF_000151845.1 Pteropus vampyrus
CTTCCAACTTTGTACCTCCCTTCTAGAATATAAGATTAAAATATGTAATTGAATATCTTTAAAACACTGAGTAAGCTCATGATTGATGTTTTTCTGCCTTAACATGCGTAAGAATGTATTTGTGAAAAATACATTTATTTTTAATAGCTACCTACAGATGGTAAAATGTTGCCCTGACATATAACCACATAGATGATATTAAAAATAAGTTTAAATTCATTGATTTGATTTAATTTTCAACTACTTGTAAATATCCATAAACTTTACTTTTTATCTTTTGTCTATTATTTTAATCCATTCTTTTCTATCATGCAAAATTTTTTAAATAGTTATTAGGTAGTAGGAGGAGGACTTTATGGTTCATAGCAATCTTAGTAATGCACATACATAATTTGCTATAAAATATTAAAATGAATAATTTTTAATAGCCATAACTTTTTTAATACTAACAGACCATATTTAACTGGAAAAAAGAACATGCTTCAAAATAATTGCTAGGAAATGTATTCTTTGGCTGCTTGTTTTTTTCTCTTCTAGGCTTTTGGGAAGCTTTTTGATTTGGCTTTTTTATTATTTTTCCATTGCCTATTAAAATATTCAGATATTTGGGTACCTGCTCTGTGCCAAGCTTTGTTCTCAGTGTGGGAATGTCTCCCGTGACCAGTCAGATGTGTTGTCTACCACAGGCGTGGGTAGGTTTCTTACTTGAGGACACAGGTCTCTAATGGGAGTAAAGTAGCACCCATTTCATAATGTGATAGATATTTACAAAAACAAAAATGTTGGACCATGTTTTTAATATGTTTTTAATATGCCATGTTTTAATATGGCAGCCTTTTCTTATATTTAATGAATAAGTTGTTTTATGGGCCTAAGCAGTCAGTAATAAAATTATATTCTTGGCATTGTCAAAAATATTCAGGATTTTATTACAATGCATATTTTATTTCTTTTTATTCTAAATAAACTACATAAAATAAGTAGCTTTATGTACCCCTCAGTTAACCCTCATTCAGTCATTTTCAAAATACTACTATATCACTGTGTATTTGAAATTATATAGAACATACTGACAAGGTGTTTAAATTTAATCTACATGGTCAGTCTGGTTTCTAACAATGTATGTTCTACCTATGCCTACCATAGTGCCATGAAACGTTGGGGCACAAAATGTGTGATCAGTATTTGATGTCAATCATCAGATGACAGAACGGCTTAGTTTCAGCCATTGATTTCTGGCTTGTTTAAATACTTTTTATTTTCTTTTCATATTCTGGAATCCATAAGTCCTAATACCCAAGTAAAGGATGAACACCTGTTTGAGATTGTGTTTTAAGAACAGAATGAATTCTATTTTACTTAAAACTATTCTGTGGATGCTAAAATGAAATCAAAAGAGGAATGTGGGTAGTTTTTTACAGAGTTGACATATAACTCAGTTCATGCATTTAGAAATTAAAACATTTTTAACCAATTGTCACAGTCCTTGTATGACTATTAAATTACATGGCATGACTTAGCACAAACCTGTTTTTTAAGTATCTACTCACACATTCACCTGTTAATGTAACAAATTAGACACAGCTGATGGATTTTGATAATAGCAGCTGTCAACCTCTGTTAAAATCAATCAGTGGCAAGGTTGTATATATTAAGTTCTGTATCACGTCATGAAAATTTATTTACAATTTAACCACTAATAAGCACAACTGTCAGCTTTGCTGTTGATAGTTTCATGATGTGTTTTGGCTCTAGGTATTTGTATGCTGATTTTTAAAAAACTTTCTGACATCTTTGAGAAAAACTACCCAACTGCCTTATGATTTACTTAAAATTTTTTTACTGTTGCCTAGAGTTGAATATTACCTTGAAAATATCCTACATTTTTTGGTTTTCTTACATTATTTTTTAAGAAGTAATGAGGCTATTTTTTTAAAAACAAGTATATCAGAATTGATATTTCTAAATGAGTATTCTTCAAAGTAGTCATATTGGTAAAGTGATGCAAGCATTATGGCAGCTATCTGTACCCTCTGTTTTAAAGTCTGTCTTTAACTACCCAAGAATATAATTTTATCATTTCTAATTACTTCTTAATTTATACTGAAAATGTGATCACTGAGCTTATTTCACCTGACTTGGCCTTTGACTGGTTTTCAACTGTTCTCAAAATTTAAATCCTCCCTTTGTCTCTTTTCCATGGACATGGATGTGTCACCATTGAAGTTCTTTAGGAGAATCCATCCCACACACCTGACCAGTTAACTCTTTACGTTGCAGGTTAAACCACACCTCAAGAATTTTTATAGGTCTCATTACCCACTACCAGTCCTAAATTTATCCTCCTTCCACCCTTTGCTCACCACCAACTTTCCTAGACACCCCTAAAAGTATTTTCCTTGTTTGCTGCCCCTACCAGAGGTGGTATCTCTATGTTCTGGGGTTCCACAGCATCTGATATTTTTTCCTCTGTCATCTGCTTTACTAGGTTACAGTCTAGTCATCTGGGCATTATCCTCCTCCATGCTGAATTTCTTCAAGGAAGGGATTATTTCATATTCATTGTTCTCCCTTACAGTGTCTAACCCAGTGCCAATATTTATGGAACAAAATGTGTTACCATCTCAGAATTCCGCTCCAATGACAAGTTCTAAAGACTTTAAAAGTGTTAATATGCAAAATACGTCAGAGGGGCTGATCCAAAAAAGGTTTTTAAAAAAATCAACTCGCATTCTTTCTCTTCCTTTTATTCTTACTGAGTAGCTCTTGTCCACTTCGCTTCTGAAAACTTCAGAGGGGAGTCGTGGTGGGTGAAGTCTCCCACAGCGAGGGAGGCGATGGCTCTGGGAAAGGGCAGCTGACTTTGAACCATTTTGAAGCCAGTAATTAGTTCACTAAGCTTACGGTTTTCATCATGTCTGTGCAACTGATTGCCATCTTATGTATGTGAGTACAGGACGTAGAATTGGCAAGGGCCTAATAGATGTATAATCCCATTTCAAAGACAAGAAAACTGAGGATAAGGAATTTGTGTATGATCAACAGCAAGTTAGAAGCAAAGTCAGAACTGGGACTGAGGTGTCCAGCCTCCCAGTATAGTCCCTTTACTCTTATATTCTTCTGTTTTCATGCTACCCTTCATTGCTGGCAGAAGTGTCCATTTCTTGGTCTCTGGGATGAAAAAGACTATAGGCCTGGTACTGGTCATCTAATCATTTGTCATCTCACCCAGTTATCTGGGTCCATTTGGTTAGATAATAGACACAATTGCTTAAAAAACTACCACATACTTATAACAGCACTTAGATGTTAGGCCACCTGAAAACTGAACAAGGAGACTAACTAAAATGCTGACAGTATCTTTTCCCAACAAATTATGTTAAAGTGAGCTTTATGTACACATATGTACTATATGCTGTACACATGCCCTGTACACTATATGGCCATATGTTTTATCTGTGTAGTGTTCTCTTTTCAAATATGAATTAAATTTAATATTAAACATTAAAATGTCTATAAATTGCTTTTCATTTTCCAATAAGAATTTCTTAGTCCTGCCTTTTAGCTACTTACTTCCTGTTACTTCCCTAACTGGATAGAAGTAATATGAGCAATTTTCTTAATCCTGGTTTGCTCTTTAACGAGATCAAAATTAAGATTGTTTGGCTTCTTTAAAATGTGCATATACTACTTTATCTGGAAGTATTTTAATATAGTATCTTTAAAATTATCTAATTAAATTTGTTATTTCTAAATGTAATGCTTCCCAAAGGTTACTGAAGAATAGTGATTATTATTACAACAGCCAGTAACACTTTGACCACACGTTCTCATTTTTATCTTGTTTTACCTAAGCAGACATTTGCCACATCAGATTTGAATAAAGGACACTGAAAAAGAAGTTTATAGACTGGTCTAGTAGAAACCCTTTATAGATACAGAGACATGTGCCACGTGCAGTCAGGGCACCCAGCAAATCGTGGCTGTGAAGATGGTTAGATCCTGGACTGTGCTGTTTGTCTTCAGTTTTTAGAATCAGAAGTAGATCGGTTCATGCATGGGCAGTGACTTCTGCCACATTTTGAAAGACCAACTGCATCAGGCATTGCGTCTTTATTATACTGTATTTTCTGTATTGATGGCTTATGTCCTGTGCCTACCAGTAACATTTGCTGAATGCTTGCTTATATGCCAGGCACAGTTCTAACACTTTACATGAATGAAATCTTTTAATCATAACTCTTATGAGGTAGGTTCAGTTATTATCCCCATTATCCTGATGTGGAAACTGAGGCACAGACAGGCAAGTAATTTGGCCAGCGTCACACACTGAGTTAGTGAAGGAGCTGAGCATAAACCCAGAGAATCTGGTTTAGAGATTGTGCTCTTGACCATTTGTTACACTGCCTCTTTGAAAACCTACATATTTAGGTTTTATAACGATTAAATATCTAGCTTATTTTCTTTGATGGTGGAAGTGGGGTAGTAAAGCGGGGTGGGGGCTGGTGCTATGGCCTCTGCAAGCTGCTGAATTCAGTAAGCCATTCAGTGAACATGTGTGACCAGAAAAGAATTGAGACCCTCTGCCTGAAGGAAATATTTACTTAATTTCTGTCTAGATCATTAGAATCCTAACTACGACATTTTAATCTTCTAACTTCATGGTCTGTATTTCATTTTTGATAAATTCTTTTGTTTCTACAGAAACTCAAACAGAAGAATCAACAGCTGAAGCAAATTATGGATCAATTACGAAATCTCATCTGGGATATAAATGCCATGTTGGCAATGAGGAACTAAACTGATATTTAAATTTCCTGCTTTACACATGTTATACCATTTTTTTCCCTCAAGTATTTTTTTCCCTTTGAAGTTTATTTATCTGTTTGTATTCTAGTCACTAGGATTAAAGTTCCTATTTTTACGTGGTTTTACATTAAAATATTCATTGGCAAGTTTTTTTTAAGCTCTTGATTCCATGAAAGATTATTGCAATAAACTTTGATAAGGTTTGTGTTTTGCTTAATCTTCATGAACTGAATAATTGTTTTATAAAAGCAAAATAAGTTTTGCAAATAAATTTTTAAATTTCATCAGTGTTCGTTTTGCTCATTTCATTACATTTTTAGGAGGAAATTAAAGGTTTAAACATTTTTGCATATGAAAATATCAATCTGTGATACAAATTGATTGAAATTAAACATGTAAGTTACAATTTCAGCTCAATTTTTTAAATTCAGTCTGAGTCCCAAACAAATTAAAATGAGAAAACAGTTAGTTGCTCTAAGTAGATGAAAGCCACTTTTATGTTCGTTGAGTGTTTGGTCTTAATTGGAAGGATCTGTCTCTAAAAGGAGGGAAACAAATCATTTGAGGGTGGCACAAACTGAAATCATGACGGTGTGCTTATCTGCTACCTGCTTTAGGCCAAGAAACAATCCCCTGTCTGACTTTCCAGATACACCCTAATCTCATACATTTCGGAAACAGCATATTTTTTAAGAGTTTTGAAGGAGATAGCTCTGTATAACAAGTGCTTTCACAGACTTGTAGCTGGTCAGCAGTCCTCTCTACAAGTCTACAGGAGCTGGTCTCTCAGATAGTAAACAAAGTATCCTCAAGTAAGGGAGTCAGATTCTTCTCAGGAAGGACTTTTCCAGAGTGAACCAGAAGCCCTAACCTGTCTGGCCTAGGTTCTGGCTCTCTTAAGAGAGACTGCTACTTGACTGTTCTTGTATATGGATAAAGTTTCCCTGGCAGGTTACACAGAAAACCAGTGTCACACAAGAAATGGCTTCCTCTGGGGAGGGGATATGGATAGTTGTATACTATTTGGTACTTTTGGAATTTTATAGCACATGCCTATTCAAAAAAATAGGCAAAACTTCATTTTAAGTTACACAGAGTCCCACCTATGACAACAGGCAGAATCACAAGAAGACAAGCCAAATTATGCCGGCATCTTTGGGCTCTCTAACTGCCTCCATCAGAGCAAGCTCTCCTGAGCAAGCCCAGTGTTCGTTAGACGGAGGAGTCGACTGCCACAGTGGTAGCACTGCAGTTACAAGACAGAAAAAGCTACATGAAGCTATGGCAGCGAGAAGAATTGGGACCAATAACCCCAGTGGTCTGCAGTATCTGAGGGTATTAAAGTTTTTCAGCCTATCACCAACTGGACAGGCAAGATTATAACAGGTGTTCACTATTATGCACGGTAGGTTGCTGGTTACTATTATGGAGTGGGTACTGACAACATCTAAAGCAGTTATGAAAAATGTTTTAACCTAAATTTTTTTTTCCTTTTAAATTTTTATTTAAATTTAATTTTATTATTAGTTTCAAGTATACAGTACATTGATAAGACATGTATATAGTTTGTAAAACGATCCCCCTAATTGCTCTTTCTCCCCTCAGGCTCTTCACCTAGCCAGTACATTAATGCTGACTGCATTCCCTATGCCGTGCTCCCCATCCCTGTGACCATCTATCAACTACTAATTCTTACTTCTTTAGCCCTTCACCCCATTCTCCCAACCCCCAAACCCTCTCCCCTCTGGCCATCACCAGACTGTCCTCTATATTTGTGAGTCTGCTTTTGATTAGTTTGTTCTTTTTATTCCTTAGATTCCACATTTAAGTGAAATCATATGGTATTTATCTTTGACTTATTTCACTCAGCATAATAACCTCTAGGTCCATTCATGTCATTGCAAATGGTAGCGTTTTTTTTAATGGCTGAGTAATATGTTGTTTTAATTGTCACACTCAACTCCTTAGATCATTCCAGGTGCCACAAACTAAACTCTTGGAGGGAAAGTCGAAATTGCATCTTTGGGCCTTCAGTCTATAGAGAGTATCTCTACTGTAAAGCAATAATCAATGCAGCTACATTCAGCTAGAGAGCTGTAGCCCCAAATTCTGGGAGAGTGGTTCTCAGCGCTTAGAACCAACACTGGTTTACTGAGTCACTCAAGTCTACCTGGGGCCAATTATGTGTTCAGGGTTATTAAACACATGGACCCCACTAACTCAAAGCTTCAGCTTTTTCTTGACAGAGAGCATGCCAATAGATGGAAGAGCAAAGAAAATTCAATCATGATGGGTGGCCTTGGGCAAGTTAATCTCAGTTTTCTTGTCTAAAGTGATAGGTGGGATTAGCTGATTTTACATTCTATGTTAGAATTTTAGTTACGAATGTTAGAAACCCAATTCAAGATGGCTTAAGCCAAAGGGGGATTTTTTAGTTCCCGGAGCAAGAAAGGATGTTAGAGAAGAGCTCACAGAATCAAAGAAAAGCTGCAGGAGCCAAGGCTGCAGGAATTGGAACCAAGATTTCATGCCCCAGGATTCTCTATGCCCATCCCTAATTTCTGCTTCTCTCCCTCTGCTCCATTCTCCCTCTGCTCCTATCTGCAGATAGGCTTTCTCTAAACTGTGGGAAAGATGGCCTTCCACTGGCCCCAGACGCTGGGCTGCTTCTCCTACTCTACACTGAGAACTCAAATGCACCCTGCTTAACACAGCCCAAGTCTCGTAACCAACCTTTGGACCAACTGTTGTGTAAATGGGTACTATGATTAGCCTGACGTAAATCTACAGTACCAGCCCATCTCTGTGGCCAGCAACTGGGTGTGGGAGGCATGGAAAAGCTCCAGACCAGGAAACAAACATTATTAGAAGAAAGGGCACCAACCAGAAACATTTGCAAGAAAAACATTAACAGTGGCAACCAGTCCACCGATGTTCTTGGTTATAACACTGTCTCTCAGATGCGAGTTATTCAACTCTCAAAAGCCCAAGGAAAGTTTACAGAAAACCAGAGGCATCACTGACTATTAGGAGAAAACTGTTAATTTTAATTTTTCTGAATTTGTGGACTTCTGTATTGACATTTTTTCTTTGCAGCTGTTCGGTTTTTCTGTTTGTCCTTGTAGCTGTTTCAATGAACTGCAATGCGACCATGTCAGGTCTTGGTCTGCCTGAGTTAAAGCATGGATAGGAAAGAGCTGAGGGAAAAAAGAATGAAAGCACCAGCATCCTAGTAATGACATTATCTTTAAAATGATTTGGAAACCTAAGGCCCTGATCGTTTAGACATTATATCCCTTGGCGCCATTACAAGCCAAAATGTGTTAACTTGACATTTTGATGTAGCTCCAGTTTGAGTAATTCATTTTCTTAAATTCCCAAGGAAGTTTAAGCTAGACAGAGGAGTCTTTCAACCTTAAAATAAAATGTGTGCTTGTCCTAAAGCTCAAAGAGTTTGTAATCCTGAGTGTTCTTAAATCTGTCCAACACAACTGGATGCCCTACATTTTTTTCTATTCCTTTAAAACATTATGGATCAAGGACTGAGTTTTTAAAGGCCAAATTGAAAGGTATTCTAGAAGTATATAACAGGGTAGCAGTCTTGAATTCTTTCATACTTTTTAAACTTAAAGAATTAGAGTTAATAGATTTAATACTGTTTAAGTTCACATTTTTACACAGGGGTGACACTGTGCATGAACGCATTTACACCAGTAGATGTAGGGATGCACTGATGCATACTTTTTTCAAAAAACTCTTACGGTTGTCCATGTACAATTTG
>NW_011888835.1:6334011-6336244 GCF_000151845.1 Pteropus vampyrus
TATATAAAATAATATATAAAAACTGTTCTTAGAGTAGTTTCCAAACAGAACTTGTCTCTAATCCTAATGTAACAGAAATGTATACATAAATTGGATTCATCGAATGAACCTTTGACTAACAACTGTTTGAGAAAGGTGTTAACATCAAGTGTAGGATACGTTTTCTAGGATTTGACATTTTCAGATTTGAAAATTATATTTTGTGAATGGAAATACCACTACTAAAAATGAAATGCTATAAATAGAATGTCATTTGTTTCCAAAGACTATCGATATATTTAGAGCGATGCAAAAATAATAATAGAAGCGAGATATTTTATGGCAAACTTTGGGGGTAAGGTTAGGACTACCCGTGAGTTATCTCAGGGTGAACACTGCGCCTGCAAGCACTGCTGGCGAGTATTCTTTGGGCAAATGGGAAATGGGTTAAAAATAACATTCTATTATCAGCAGTTCTCAAACTTGGCTACACATTAGAATTGACTGGGGAAGTGTTAAACTTCCCTATGCTGAAGTCACACCCCAGATCAACTAAATCAGAATTCTGGGGTGAGATCTAGACATCAATATGTTTTGGGTTTTTTTGGGGGGGAGGGGGGAAGAGAGTGGTTGTTTATTTTTTACCTTTAAACATATTTTTATTTTTGGTGAGAACACTTAAGATCTAATCTTTTGGCGAATTCTAAAAATTCAATACAGCATTATAATCATCATGCTATACATTATATCCTCAGAATTTATTCATGTTATAACAAAGTGTATGATCTTTTACCAACCTCTCTCCTTTTTCCCTGGCAAACACCATTATACACTCTGTTTCTATGAATTTGACTTTATCTTTTAGATTCCACATATAAGTGATATTATACAGTATTTATCTTTCTCTGTCTGGCTTATTTCACTTAGCCTAATGCCCTCCAGCTTCATCCACGTTGTCTCAAATGACCGGATTTCTTTCTTTTTTATAGCTGAATAACATTCGATTTTAGGGGTGGGTGGGTGCGTGTGTGTGTGTGTGTGTGTGTCTGTACTAGATTTTCTTTATCCATTCATCCATTTGTGGACACTTACATTATGGAAAACAGCATAGAAATTCCTCAAGACACCAAAAATAGAACTACCTACCATATGATCCAGCAAACCCACCGCTGTGTATACATCCAAAGAAATGAAATCTCTCTCTCAAAGAGACATCTGCACCCCACTCTCACTGCAATACCATCCACGACAGCCAAGATATGGTTTGTTTTTTACATCGGATTTCAATTCTGTTACAGGCTATTCATTCTGAGCTTTTGTAGCCTTGGATGTATGATGTTGCAAATGTGTAGAAACCCTAATATTTCCCCAGTTACATCTTGGTAAAGCCCTACATCTAACCTGTTTCCTTTAAAATTCTTTTCAAGGCATAATTTTAAATTTTGTTGGGGTAAGAGCTACTACAGAATTTACTCCATGTCATGTTTCTTACCCAAAGGTAGGGCCTTTCTTGTGTCCAAACTGGAGACCTTGAGTATCAAAGAAGTATTAATGTGGGCTCTCATTTCTGCTGGGGTCAGATCTCCATCTTCCTCCAGAATTGCTCAAGCGCTGGTACCCCGTTTTTCTCTCAATCAGCCATTCTCTGACAAGCGTCAGGGAGGATCTGCCTGGGCCTCAGCAGCCAGGCTGTCGTTCGGGGATGCAGAAAGGACCGCTGGTTCCCCACCTGCATCATTTCTTTTTCCAACATCAAAGTTCCACAGATGCCAGTTGCTTCCTGTCTCCAGAAAACTTTCCTCTGCTCCCTCAGTTCACTGAGAACATTGTGCCCTGCTTGGACCCCAACTTGCCGTGCCACAGTCGGGGAACTGTCGCACTGGAGAGGTCAATCGAATGTGGGGCTCACCTTGTGAATATTCCTGCTCTCAGGTTTGCAACACCTAAGTACATCTCCTTCTATATTTTGCCCAGTTTTCCAAAGATTTATAATATGAGCACTTCACCTATACCAGGTATGTAAGTGGGAGCATATTTTCTTCTGGAAGAAAAAAAAATTCAGACACTGGTAGAAAGTACTATAGGGTTTGTTTGTTTGTTTGTTTGTTTGTTTGTTTGTTTTTCCCCCCAGAGAGAACTTGCTTTTATATCTCACAAATTACTTTAACCAATTGAGAATGTACCATTTTCCCGTTTGGATATCTTTTTATGAGTCATGAATTACGAGTTTTGATGAGAGGTGTTCTACTTCAGG
>NW_011888835.1:6336389-6358562 GCF_000151845.1 Pteropus vampyrus
CAAATGTGTAGAAACCCTAATATTTCCCCAGTTACATCTTGGTAAAGCCCTACATCTAACCTGTTTCCTTTAAAATTCTTTTCAAGGCATAATTTTAAATTTTGTTGGGGTAAGAGCTACTACAGAATTTACTCCATGTCATGTTTCTTACCCAAAGGTAAGGCCTTTCTTGGTCTAAACTGGAGACCTTGAGTATCAAAGAAGTATTAATGTGGGCTCTCATTTCTGCTGGGGTCAGATCTCCATCTTCCTCCAGAGTTGCTCAAGCGCTGGTACCCCATTTTTCTCTCAATCAGCCATTCTCTGACAAGCATCAGGGAGGATCTGCCTGGGCCTCAGCAGCCAGGCTGTCGTTCGGGGATGCAGAAAGGACCTCTGGTTCCCCACCTGCATCATTTCTTTTTCCAACATCAAAGTTCCACGGATGCCAGTTGCTTCCTGTCTCCAGAAAACTTTCCTTTGCTCCCTCAGTTCACTGAGAACATTGTGCCCTGCTTGGACCCCAACTTGTCGTGCCACAGTCGGGGAACTGTCGCACTGGAGAGGTCAATCTAATATGGGGCTCACCTTGTGAATATTCCTGCTCTTAGGTTTGCAACACCTAAGTACATTTCCTTCTATATTTTGCCCAGTTTTCCAAAGATTTATAATATGAGCACTTCGCCTATACCAGGTATGTAAGTGGGAGCATATTTTCTTCTGGAAGAAAAAAAAATTCGGACACTGGTAGAAAGTACTATAGGGTTTGTTTGTTTGTTTGTTTGTTTGTTTGTTTGTTTTTCCCCCCAGAGAGAACTTGCTTTTATATCTCACAAATTACTTTAACCAATTGAGAATGTACCATTTTCCCGTTTGGATATCTTTTTATGAGTCATGAATTACGAGTTTTGATGAGAGGTGTTCTACTTCAGGTTCAACCTGTCTGCTGATTTTTATGAGTGCCAACAGAAGCATGGGTTGTTTATCATAAACCTCTCACTCGTCTACACGTAAACTCTGATTTTTGCCTCCAAATCTTCATAAGAATTGGGAAATTCTTCTCGGGTCCTCTGACTCCTGACTGCCGTTTAAGGTAGCGAAAGGCACCTCAAAATAATCAGTGGAAGCTGAGCTGATTCAAAACTGAGACTCATTCTCTGTGAAAGCTGGTGCATTTCTGTTTCAACTTGCACTGCAGATTTGTCTTCTCGGAGATTCAAAACTGGGTTTTCGACTCTTTTATGGCATTTTTACCACACAATCATTTTTACATAGTCAAATATATCTATCTTTTACTTTTAGACTTGTAGGTTCTATGCTCTACCGAGATACTAAAAAGAAGCATTCGTATTTTATTCTAGAATGTATACAGTTTTATTCCCTTTAGGTTCAGATCTTCAATTCACCTGCAGTTTATTTGGGGGTGAGGAGTGAGGTAAAATCCAGCTTCTTTTTAACTCTAAGTGGCAAAGCCAGCTGTTATAATACCATGTAGAGAATAATCAATCCTTTTTTTCTTGACTACTCTGAAATCCTATTAAGTTCCCAAATATTTGGGGGTCTAGTTTTGGGTTCTCTAGTTTATGATTCATATTAATAAACATTTTCAATAAATGATAATACATGTTTAAAAAATAAGCCTGGGTGTTTATCAGTTTCCTTCTACCTTATGAGGACCTGAAGCTCACTTTAATTTACTAACATTTGTAAGACTGTGAACATGTCACCTCAGCATCTCTGCCTTTTCCTGGCAGTATTCAGATTAGCAAATGGCTCATGGATAAATGTAACACAGAATGTCAGGCTCAGGTATTATGCTGAGATACTGACCCCACAAATTTTGGTTGCCTTGGTAACTCCTCAATGTCTTCAAACAGATTTTTAATATATATTTCATTTGATTTTCCCAGTTGTTTTCAGTAGGTTTATTGGTCTGTTTTAAGCTAATTTAGCACAGCCCCAAACATATGTTGTGATGTCTAACCCTTCCTTTTAAAATCCTAAGGATTTAAAGTGTGTTCCCTTACTTGGCCTAAGAGAATTCTAGGTAAACCAGGTTTTTAAAAATATTTCTCCTTCAATGTTGTAAATGCTTTCTGAAATTGAAGTGACATTTCAGAATTAATTTGAGTATTTCTGAAACTGCTGATGCGCTAGTCTTATACAAATATAGAGTGGTAAATCAATGGTGGAACTGCAACTGAAATTGAAGAGATAATGCCACACAGTCAGTAACGTTTACAGACAAAGGGAAAGAAGAAGTCTGTTGCATAATCTTCCATTTTGAGAGGTCATAATAATACTTCTGAGACACTACAGAGGTTGAGTGAAGTCAAAAGGAAAAGAACATTTCTTTGTTGTCTCTTCCACGGTAAACATGGCCACATCTTGTAGACTGATAAACTGATAAATAACTAAACTAAATTTATAATTCACTCATCTAACAGCCGCTTATTGATCACCTACAGCCTCTAGGCACCAGGCTAGGAGCGGGGTATACCAATATAGAAAAGACTCTTCACTCAAAGGTTACAGAATATAAGTTAAAGGAGAGCCGTTCACAAACACAAACTCTAGGCTAGTCAGGGACTTGCCCACACTCACAAACTGGGTGTTCACCAACCAACCCAAAGAACCGATGGACTGCTTTTATTCCTCTGAAACTTAGATTTCATGGTGCCTATAGAGCAGATCACAGAGCTCAAGTTAGAGGTCTCCTTCCCATGAGATAACCACACACACAAAAATTTTCTCTGTAGCTAAAAAGTTATTGCTGTGTATGCCCAGAACTGTAACAATCTAACTTGGGGAAAAGATACAATAAGGCAATGCTATAAAAATGTTCAACTCCGGAAGATGAGAATGTAGCACAGCTTTAATTGCAATAAGGTGAGGGAAATAGTTTTCAAAACAGCTTTGGGAGGGGGAAGAAAACTCATTTGTGAAACCTGAGTGCTTAGAATCTACAGATGGCGTAGCTAACAAATAAATCAATTAAAGAATGCAAAGTGTGAACAGAAACATAAATGTGAATTAAAACCATGCGAACTTGAAGTTATGTATGAAGTAAGTATTTAAACCACTGGCACTAAAATTTTAAATTGAATTCTCTGATGAAACAGAAAAACTGGTATAATTGCCTGAGTAAAGGGTGGTTTGAGAATTACAGCTGGCGGAGAAAAAATAAATGTGTTTCTGTGTTCTGAATAGACAGTAAAAGCATGACAGATGAACTGAAAGGGCTTGCCAAGAGAGCAACAATAGTCCAGGTGAGAAATAACTAAAGTATAAAACAGAGTTGTAGCAACTGAACTTGAATTAAGTAGTTGCAAGTTTGTTTCCTATGACACTCATCCTGGTGCATTCCATGTTACTGGTTTTTGCCCCTCCCCGCAAGGCTGTAACAATGCAGTCTGCGGCCTAGTGAGGTCGGAGAGTTTGAGGCATTTCTTGAAGCTGCTAGCCTCTATTTTTTCCTGGACCATTGAAGGATTTCTGTACAAGTCTTGGGTTATTTACTTTTTTACAGCACTCTCTGTGTTTGTGGGGGAGGAGGATGGGAGTGGGTAGAGAAGGATCTTCTCTTTCAGCTTTTAGAGAATTCTCACCCTCTCCCATAGCTGAGTCCTGAAGAGTGGGCAAGTGTGTGGACCTTAGACACAAACCACCTGCATCCCAGCTCTGCTGCGTACCAGGGGTTCCCTTGGGCAAGTTTTCCTACTTGCTTATGACTTGGTTTTCCCCTCTGTAAAAGGGACAAATAGTATGTTCTCATGTGGATTTTATTTGTTAAACAGCTCTGAAGCCAGAAAATTTTATATTTACAAGAACTAAATACTTAAAATCTACTAATGCCTTACATAACAAACAACTCGATCATGTAGAAGGATGAAATAAGGGTTTAGTACTGTGCCCCCACAGAGAGGGGAAGGGATGTAGAAATGTCAGATGTCGTTATCTTTTCCTGGAATTCAGTCCAAAATAAAGATTGAAAAATAAATTCATCATCATTTATTCCTCCCCCTCCACAAGCCAGTTCTTTCTCCAACTGCCCTCAGCAAAGCAGGACTAACATTTCCTCACACTCATGGTGGAACTGCAAAAACTCAGTTAGACTCAGTGCCATTTTCTCTGTCAGCAAACTCCTCACCCTACACAGGGCCTTTTTAAGATCCTATCTGTTTCATTCTATCCCCTTTGTCCTCTCGGTCTCCAATTTCTGGCCCTTTGTTATTCCAAATGCTAACATCGCTGAGACATACCAGGCACCTACCATGGCCACCCTTCAGAATGCTCTACTTCTTGCCTGTCAGTCTCATAAACTGGCAAAGCCAGCATTAGCAAAGCCTCTTCTTCAACCTGTATGCCCTGTCCTCTCTTCCTCTGGTCTAGTTAAACCCTTCAGGGCTCATCTGAAACTCCGCTGCTGCCCCTGGCATCTTTCCACACGGATTTCCACCATCTCTCAACTTCGGGACTTACGGCTCCATCCCATCCTGCCTTCTGCCCTCATGTCCTGGTGTCACGTGTGTGCTTTGTCTGCCTAGGGAGATGGAAAGCACCCTGGGATCAGGATCAATTCCTCACCCCGCCCCCCACCCCTGCCAACACGATGCTACAACCATCACAGATATCCAGTCAATAGTGGTTGAGCTTGCTTGAATCGAAATCCATTTCAGTTCCTAAGTTCTCACTGATTAGAAAGTGATCTTTTTACTTCGTACACTGCCTTAAGCAGTTATGTCTTTTTTTTATTATTGATGTACAAAATAATACTTTTAAGGTCAAAACAATTACATATTAATGAGTAAATATATATGTGTGTGTGTGTGTGTGTGTGTGTGTGTGTGTGTGTATGAATGCATTTTATTTGGCTCCTATAAAATTAAAGATAAATCAAAATCTTAGAATAAACTTCTATACTATGCTATCAAGAGAACTTCAAACTAATTTATTGGGGGCCCACCATGGACAGAAGACAGTATGTAGGGTAATATATCACATACATCATCACGAAATTATTAAAACAATCATGAAACGATTATTATTATTTCCTTTTTACAGATCAGAAACCTTAAGTACACTCTTAGAAAGAGGCAAATACTGAAAGCAAAGAATGTATTTTTCTTTGAAGAAGAAATCATAGAGAATCAACAAAAATAATAGATTTTGCATGCCAGGTCCTGTTCGTCATGTAAGTCATTAAATCCGCATACTTTCATGAAAGAGGAAATATTGCTCCTACTTCACAGACCAGAAAACGGAAGCCCAGAGAGGTTAAATCACTTGCCCAGGCTGCTCAGCTAGAAAGTCACTGAACTGTGTTCAAATCCCAGTCAGACTCCAGAGCCCCCGTTCTTCGCCGGCACGCTGACGAAAGGAGTCGAAAACACGAGTGCAATGTAGACAGACGCGTGTGATATTAAAATCTCGACGCCTCTGAAAGATTTACACTCTTCAGACCTTAAACTCTCCCTAGCAATCAGCTGAACCCTTTCCCTTAAAAATGAAATTAACTGTGGTAATATTTATCCAGGATAATATTTACTAGCTTGGGCCTGGGTGGTGCGGGCACTTGGTAAATGCTAAGTAACCCTGCCACCGTCACCACTAAATTCCCTGCCGCGTGGTGGGATGACCAGCGCCACTAAAGAACCGGGGCTCCCTAGAGCATCAGAATGGCATTCTGCTCGCTTTCTTGTGTGTTTGGTTTTTTCCCCGTCTCTCACACAGATGGGAACGTAGAACCCTTTATCTTATTCTCTCCTTCTGTAGCACTGCAAAGAACTTTTTGAACAAGCAAGGTCACAAAAAGGAGAAAGAACGTAAGACAGAGCTGACGTCGTCTTCCTTCACAGTTCCTGCCCCCGCCCCATAGCCTCTGCGCTTCCTTTCATCAGTTGTCCTTGTCTCTAGTGGTTACACACTTGCTCAGAAGCCACCAGGCAAATTCGAGGCATTTCGCCATAAGGGGGATCCAAACACATCTAGCAAATCAAAGCAAGACCTTGGCCGAGCATAGCGCTTCTTGATGTGAAGTCTGTTAGGTAAAAATCTAGCAAGACCTGTGCTCTGAGGACACTCAGCAGGGTGTGACGTGCTCCCACAGACCAGGTTTGGCGACCAAAAGCAAAAGCGGAATGAGACAGGAGGGAGCGGACCGCCTTCCTCAGCAGGGCGGTGCTTTCTGCAGGGAGCTGCCGGGGGGAGACGGAAAGCTGACTGGTGATGGGGCCCCACGCCACACGCCTCTAAAGGCGATGGAGCACTCTGAACATCAGCAAGAAGGGACTATGTCCCGGTGTAAGAATAGTTCCTGGCACATAACAGGCGCTCGATAAATATTTATTTAATGAATAAGTGACTCACAAGGAGAGTATAAAGAATTTACAAACATAATACACAACATTTATTGGCTTCTGTGCCATGCGTTTGTATACAATACCTTACCTAATCCTTACAGATACTAATATGAGGTGAGATTTTTTAAAACCCTCTTTTTACAAATGAGAAAACTGAGGTAAAGTAACTTGCTCCAGGGACCTATAAGTAAGTGACAGAAGCAAAATTCAAATTCAGGCCATCCTATCATAAAACACTCATGAGAACAATGCTTGACTGCCAGCCTTGAAGGAACCACTTTGCTTGACTAGGTATATTCCAGAATGTTCTGGAAAGTAAGTACTGAGTCTCTGCCTTCGGGACTTCACACCACTTGTGAAAACGTTATTGTGAGTAACATTTGGGTTCTGAACTTAGTGAGATGCTGCAATCATATGACCTCAGCCTGCCTGGCAAACGTGGGTATGCGTACCAGGCCCCCCTTCCCCGGTAGCTTGCCTAACGCAGCACCAGCCTGTGCCAGACCAGCCGCCACAGCCTCTTTACCAAAGAAATGGGTCTCTGTATCCTGAAGTGCAATCTACTATAAAAACGGAGATTAAAGTTGCCAACTCTACCCCCCTGGACAATTTCCGAGTGAGGAAGAGCCTTTTCGTATTCCTTCTTGAGAAGGAAGGAAGACACATGAGTGCTTAGCTCAGACCCTGCAGGAGCAAAGCCTCGCTGCTTTCTGCCCCTTTGGAATGGGAAGAGGCCAGTCAGTGCCTTTTCAATTCCTCTTACAAGACAGAGAGGAGGTTGCAGAAGCCATTGTTGGACTGACAATGAGAGACGGTTTTCAGAGACAAGTTGATTGCATCCTAAGAAGCAGAAAAATAAAGCTGATTTCAACAACCACCCAAGAGTCTGTGAGGACAGCCACTTCTGAAGGGACAAAGAGAAGGGAAACAAAGGAGAGACAGCTTCGCCAGCCAAGCGCGTCTCCCAGATCTGGGAGGAAAGTGGGTTTCACAACATTGTCATATCAGATCAGTGAGCATCCTGTCCAAGGTCCTGTTAAAGCCTGTGGGCTACTGAAGCACATAAAAAGTTGGAAAATGTTACCAGGAAAATCTGATATGATGAGGCTTAAACCAGCCTAGACAGACGTAAAGAGTTCTTAACCGTAAGTAAACAGACTGTTTTCTGAGCCTTTAAACGCTGCTCTGATAAACCTCCCTCTCCAGAGAAAGGAGGAAATCACTGGCTCCCTAACAAAGCACTGAAAATGTGAGGAGGAAAAAAAATGTGTGTGTGTGTGTGTGTGTAGGTTACATGTAAAAATCATAAATGTATCTTTATACACACATGATATTTATAAAGTAATAATGTAAGATAATACATTAGAAAGTTCAACAAATAGCTTTGGCAATATTCACATTTAACTAAAAGCAGTGCTTCACACTCCCAATTTTTTTCACTTTTAGCTAAAATATACAGAATAGCTACTCTGAGGTAACGTTATGTCACGTGACCTACACGGATCAGATTATTTAATTATCCCCAACTCTCTTAGGTGGTGTTGGCCTTGCTTTTTAGATAAGAAACTTTAGACTCAGAGAGATTACTTAACTTGTGTATCGGTTAGGATTTTTTTTAAGGCGAGTAACAGAACACTTAACAATGGCTTAAACAAAAACTCTATCTTAGTGATCGCCCAGAACCAGGAATCGGGAAGTCTGGGTCCCAGAGTTGGGTCAGGAGCTTAATGATGACATGAAGGCCCTGATTCTCCACATCCTTCACACCTCCATCCTTGACGTGTTGGCTTCTGGACTTCAGGCTTATTGTCTCATGGTCGTCTGGTGGCTGCTACAGTTCTAGACATCACTCATTTACACCTCCACGGTCACAAGCAAGGTGGAGGGGAGCTGGGACTTCTCTTGCGGTAGCCTCCCTTTTCATCAGGAAAGACAATTTTACTCAGAACCCCTTAACAGTCTTCATAAATCTAACTTGGCAGAAATAGATCCCACGGCCATAAGGGACACTAGGCAAGTGGGTATATGGCCTTTTAGCCACCGTCATTTGCCAAGCAGGAAGAGAACAGTAATTGGGCCAACATCAACAGTGTCCGACACACTTAGAAAAGTTAGAGGTTGGCAGAGCGTCTGCCATTTCCGAGAGCATGTGCCTTTCACCCTTCCTTGGGGAGCTGCAGCCCACAACTTCTAACACCTGTGCTGTGTTCTTAAAGGGGCAGGTGAGAGGTGGTCAGGAAGACTGCTGGTGTCCGTGGAGCTGAGACTCTCCCTTGAAAGCATGGGAAATCTGACTCCCTTTCCTGAGTGACACTTGAGTTTGAGGTCTCTAGAGAGCCAAAAAGACTTCCCCTTGGGCCACAGGAAGTCATCCCGGCCTCGCCTGAGCGGAACCCACAGGTCTGGAGTCTAAAGAAAGGTATGGATCCGAGAAGGGCATCTCATAACTGGCTCAACTCAGATTCACCCACTAGGTCAAGGCACTTGTGAGACGTTTAAATGTCCTTTCGTCCTGTGCCCATTACAATGTACGAAACTTATCCAACTCATTCTGCTGTTGGGTTTGCTGGTTTCTGAGTAGTACAGATGTGTTCTCATATCATAGCACACATATTTTATTGTATATCATTAGTAAATTCTATCAGTTGCAACAATTATAAAATGACGTTGGAATTGTTTGCAAGACATCGATGACTTGTAGGAACACATAAGTATCTAATGTGAATTTAAAAAATTTTTATTTTCACTTGCACAGTTACTAATCTCCAAGGGCCCCCCAAGAAGCTAGCACCACATGTAGACTTTTTTGTGTGTATGAACTCATGCACACACATATCCCTACCTGGGTACTCCATGAAGACATAAAGAAAAGAGAGAAAGCAGAATCCTTATCCTCAAAATTTTACAGATTAGAAGCAAAACGAAACATACATAGCAAATACAGAAACAGACTTTGGAATTCTGACTCTTTGAATTCTGACTCTACCACTTACTTGCACCTTGACACTGGTATGTTATATCA
Source organism: Pteropus vampyrus (assembly GCF_000151845.1). Taxonomy (NCBI): domain Eukaryota; kingdom Metazoa; phylum Chordata; class Mammalia; order Chiroptera; family Pteropodidae; genus Pteropus; species Pteropus vampyrus. Next base: position 6,345,753 of record NW_011888835.1, read on the forward strand.
TCGCATTAAGCCTCGGTTTCTCACTTGAGAATGGGACAATTCTACCCACTCTGCACGATCGGTGTGCGATTTAGAGAAAAAGCAGATGAAACATAAAGCACAATGCTTAACACCACCCAAACATTCAAAATCGCTGCTGCTGTTCAGACAATGGGAGGAGAGATTTATTGTTTCACGAACAGGTTGGTTTTCTTGTCCTCAAGAGTCAGTGCAATGTTTTAGGAACCTTAAGGTGGGACATCTAAAAGCGGGACATCAGGCAGAACCCCTAATGTACACGAATGTCCCTGGTCCTCCCAAGTCCCATTTGGCCTTTATGGGCAATCGATTTATCGTGTCTGCGATGGGCAATCCATTTACTGTGTCTGTCATCATACCTAGTAAAGCAGATTTCTGAGTCAGCTTTTGTTAATGGTGCCCATTTTCCGTCACCCACACAGGCAGGGAATTGCCCTTTGATTTTGGACTCTAGGCAAAAGAAATCGTTCCTCTCATTCCAGTCGCTCCATTCCTGAGGAAGAAAACCGTGGAACTGGCTGGCCAAACACCAGGAACATTTTTCTCATGTTTGGAGCTCTCCGTGTGCTTTCCTCTAGTGCTAGTGAGAGTCCGGCTTTTCAGCCTCTTGGAATTGTAGGTTTTGAGGCTTTAGCTGGTGTTCGAGGGAAAGGGGAAAAGTGACTCAACTTGCTTTGATGCTAGTCTGAGGTTCTCAAAGCCTGGTCCATGGAACGGCATCAATAGCCTCACCTAGGAGACTGTTAGAAACAGAATCTCTGGCTACCATGCCCCAGAGCCTACTGAGCCAGAACCTGCATTTTAACAAGATCCATAGGGGATTCATATTGACATTTTGAGAAGCCCAGGTCCATAAACTGACTTCATTTAGGTCAAGGAGCCTTCCGACCTGGTCCAACCTGGCTATCTAGAGCACTATACTGGGATTTGGTACAAATTTCTACTTGGTTAAAATATATATTATTCATTTATGTAGCATAACTATTGTTCCCTGCGCTTACATTTCCCTCTGGGACTGCTTTGTGAGGGGCTGTCTGTGGTGAGCTGGAGCCAGCTGGCACAAGCTCCAAAGAGCCAATTCTTCACGTCCCTTCCCAATTTTGCATTCAGTGATAACATATTGGTGGCAAGAAACTGGCCATGGTAGAAGTATCTGCACTACAGAAATAGGAAAACACTACGAACCAAACCATTTTCCCCGCCTGGACTATCTTGCCACACACCACATACAGCTGGCCTGATTCGGAGGTGCTCTCTTCCTGGCACGATACCGTCATTCAAGCATCTCGTTCCTACCGTCGCTTTCTACACACGCTAACTCTTTTCGCAGCAAAACAGGTGCACTTCTTTACCTTCTCTTCAGGAGAAACAGAGAACCATCAGCGACCACCTAACACCATCCCATAGAAATGCGACAGTGCTGCAGTTTTAATAGACACCAAAATGATCAAGGGCATCTGTTCAAGGTGCTTTTTCATGGCTTTAGTCCCCGTATTTTTATTTAGTAGATTTGCAATCGAACCTGGGATTCTGCATTTTAAAAAATGCACCCCAAGTAATTTAAGTGCAAGTGACCTTTAGATAACACCTTGAAGATCATTCAGTTCTGAGGCACATCCCCAGGGCACATTGCCTGGGGGTTCGGAGCCCTCCCACCCCCCCCTACTGCTCACCACCAAGGTCCTGTGTCTCCCTGGGAAAATGACACTCCACACCCCAACTCTGAACTCAGTTGTACATCGCCAAAACTACAAAGCTTTACAGTAGCCACCTTTTCAGATCCCAAGGAGCAGTTAAGTAGTGTGTCATCTAAACCCTGGATTCACCATCAGAAAATCAAGACCCCACCGGAAAGCTGCAGGTTGCCAGCTGCCCCAATGCATCTCCCACTGAAATCAGTAACGCATTCTCGGAGCCTTTGGCTCAGGTCTCCCAGGCGCAACATTATTCTAATGGATTTCAGAAATTACATGGTCCCTAATGATAACTCATGAAGAGAATACACAAATAGAGTAACAGAGAGAAGAAGTGACTTGCCACGGGCCCTTTTCAGGAGTTGGTGACTGAGTAAGCTCAGCCGCTATTAGCCGATAGAATTAGATTTAGTCTACTGAGCCTCAATGAATAAAAATCAGGGAATTTTCCATTAAAATGCATATCCTGGGCTTCTAAAAAAGTCAGAAGGCCTGACAACACCGGCCCTCCGTACCTGTGTGGCAACAGCACAGAGCTGAGTGACGGCAGCCGGTTTTGAAACAGGCATAAATTCTCCAGCTCACAGGCGGAAGCTCCCGTCACTCCCACTTGACGTGTCTCTCTCACTGGGCTTTGTCCGTGCAGCCGCGGCACCCGAGTCTGCCACCCCGACTGAGCTGCACTTCCTTCCCTGCTTCTCTTGCCTCCCTCTCGAGCTCTCCTCAGAAGGCCTCGGCACAACATCCTCGGAAGTTCTCACGTGAAGACTCCACACTGGCAGTGGCTCTGACCAGGAATTTTTTTTTTTTCTCATCGACATTATAACAAAAGGATGTTGAACAAAACAGCGTTATTCGAGGACCTGCTCTGCTGAAGTGGCTTTCCCAGGCCACCCATCGGGCTCCTGTCTCCTTTTTTCCAGTGCCCAGGCATGGACACAAATGAACTTATAGAGTCCCTGTTTCTAAATGGTTTCCTCACACGTTAGTCAAATGACCCCTGCTTATTTTGAATTCCCTATGTCACAATTCCTCCACCTTTTCCATCTCTGCAGCAGAGAGGGGCTGATAGACAGCTATCTTTCGGTGCTCTAAAAACAGACCCCTATAGTGTGGGAATTATGTTTATTTAAAATTTGAAGGAATGTAAACGCGCCGTCTCTGCAAGTCACCCTTCTCCTTCTTTTCTCCTTTTTAGCACTGTTCCTTTGGGAACCAAAAATTTTGGCCTTCATCTTGAATGAAATGACCTTATTAAAATACAAATGAAAAGTGAGAGTTTTCATCTCAGAATACAAGTCAAGCTTCCCTGTCGTCTAAATCCTACATGCTGTTTCCTGCTGTCTGTCTGGGCTTATCTCCTACACTCTCCTCTCTGCCCTGACCACACTCCTCATGTACCTGCCTCAGGGCTTTTGAACTTGCCTTTCCCTCTGCCTGGAATTCTCTCTCCCCAGATAACTGCTTGCTCATTCCCATGATTTTCTAATCAAAAGTCATCCATCGGAAAGTCCTTCCCTGCCAGCCCAGTTTATAATAAATATCTCCAAACATTTTCTTTTTCTCACCCTGCTCATTTTGTCTTCACAACTTATCTCAGCATTTTATTATATATTTCTTTGCTTGTTTGTTGTCTGCCTTCTCCATTGGAATGCAAATCCATGAGCTTTGTCTACATTAAATTTAAAAAACAAAATAAAACAAAACACTACCTGTATCCTCAGCGCCTAGAACTTCACTCGGCATGTAGCAGTATTGGGTGAATGAATGAGTGAATGAATGCTGAGTGACAGCAGGGGAGGAGCATGTGCCTCTGTGGGAAAGGCACCAGTCTCCAGAATCGTGTGTCAGGAGTCTCTGGATCTAATCCTCTTCCTAGGATGTAAAATGATTAACTGCAAATGAGAAACCTCAGAAACCCCCTGTTCTGCAGCAACTGTTGTTACTGACTCTTGGTTCCCCATCTATTCCACAGCTGCAATCATTTTCCAGAGGGGCTCCTCCCATTCGTTCTTGACAAAAGAAGACTTTTGCCAAACGGTCCTTGGCTCTCATGTGCTGAGTGACTGCCTGGGGCATCAGAAAGGTCAGGGTCCAGTTCTTGCTTTCTAATTCCCAACACTCCTCAGTCAGTTTCAATTTGGCTTCTCCATTGGGCTACCACATGCACTGAGCAGGAGGCTGGCAATTCAGGGGACCAGTCCAGAAGTATGAGAGACTTGGCAACATACTTAGTGTTACATTCAACCCCAGTGCCAAGTTCAGAATTTAATTTACAGGCATACCTCAAAGACACTGCAGGTTGGGTTCTAAACCACAATAAAGCGAGTCGCATGAATTGTTTGGTTTTCCAGTACATATAAAAATTGTTTACACTATAATGTAGTTTACTAAGTGTGCAAAAGCATTACATCTAAACAATGTACAGACTTAAATTTAAAAATCCTTTATTGCTAAAAAACAACAAAAACAACAACAAATGCTGATCATCATCTGAGCCTTCCTGAACTGAATCATAATCTCCCTGCTGGTGGAGGGCCTTGCCTCAATGTTAGTGGCTGCTGGCTGACCGGAGTGCTGGTTGCTGAAGGCTGAGGTGGCTGGGGCAATTTCCTAAAATAAAACCACACTGAAGTTTGCCACACTGACCAGTCCTTCTATGAACAATTTCTCTGTAGCATAAGATGCAATTTGATAGCATTTTACACATAATAGAACTTCTTTCAAAATTGGAGTCAATCCTCTCAAACCCTGCCACGCTGCTTTAGTAACTAAGTTTATGTAACATTACAAATCCTTTGTTATTTCAACAATCTTCACGGCATCTTCACCAGTAGGCTCCCTCTCAAGAAACCACTTTCTTTGCTCATCCGTGAGAAACAGCATTGGCTGAAGTTTTATCACGAGACAGCAGCAATTCAGTCACATCTCCGCTTCTGATTCTAGTTCTCTTGCTATTTCCACCACATCTGCAGTTACTTCCTCCACTGAAGTCTTGAACCTCTCAGAGTCATCCACGAGGGCTGGAATCAACTTCCAAACTCCTGTAAATGCTGATATTTTGACCTCTTCTTATGAATCATGAATGTTCCTAGTGGCATCTAGAGTGGTGAATCCTTTCCAGAAGTTTTTCAATTTACTTTGCCCAGATCCATCAGAGGGATCACTATCTGTGGCAGCTATAGCCTTATGAAATACATTTCTTCCATAATAAGACTTGTGAGTTGAAATTACTCTTTGATCCATGGACTACAGAATGGACGTTGTGTTAGCAGGCATGAAAACATTAATCTCGTTGTCTATCTCTATTAGAGTTCCTGGGTGACCAGGTGCATTGCCAATGACAGTAATATTCTGAAAAAAATCTGCTTTTTCTTTTTCTGAGCCGTAGGTCTCAACAGTGGACTTAAAATATTCAGTAAACCATGTTGTAAACAGATGTGCCGTCATCTCGGCTTTGTTGTCCATTTACAGAGCACAGGCAGAGTAGATTTAGCACAATTTTTAAGGGCCCTAGGATTTTCAAAATGGAAAATGAACACTTGCTTCACATTAAAGTCAACAGCTGCACTAGCCCCTAACAGGAGAGTCAGCCTGTCCTTTGAATCTTTGAAGTCAGGCATTAACTTACCTTCTCTAGCCATGAAAGTCCAAGACGACATATTCTACCATGTAAAGCTGTCTTGTCTAGATTGAAAGTATGTTGTTTAGTGTAGCCACTTTCACTAATTATCTTACCTAGATCTTCTGGGTAACTTGCTGCAGCTTCTCCATCAGCACTTGCTGCTTCGCCCTGCATTTCTTTAACCTGGAGATGGCTTCTTTCCTTAAATCTCATGAGCCAACCTCTGCTGGCTTCAAACTTTCCTTCTGCAGCTTCTTCACCTCTCTCAGCCTTCGAAGAATTGAAGAGAGTCAGGGCCTTGCTCTGGATTAGGTTTTGGTTAAGGGAATGTGGTGGCTGGTTTGATTTTCTACCCAGAAAATTTTCTACTAAAACTTTCTCCATAGCAGCAATGAAGCTAATGTGCTTTCTTATTATTCATATGATCACAAGTTGCACTTTTAATTTCCTTCAAGAATTTCTCTACTGTATTCACGATGTGGCTAACTGTTTAGCTTTCAGCCTAGCTCAGCTTTTGAAATGCCATCCTCGCGAAACTTAAACATTTCTAACTTTTGGTTTATAAATAAGGGACATGCAACTCTTTCTTTCACTTGACCACTTAGAGACCACTGTCAAATTATTAATTGGCCTAATTTCAATATTGTTGTGTCTCAAGGCACAGGAAGGCCCGAGGAGACTTTGGATTTAGTTCAATAAATCTTTGAGAGAGACAGGGGAACAACTGATCGGCGGAGCATTCAGAACGCACGTGACATTTAAGTTTGCCATCTTACATGGGTGAGGTTTGTGGCGTCCCCAAACAATTGCAATACTAACATTAAAGATCACTGATCGCCGTTCACAAAAACAAGTAATAATGAAAAAGTTCGAAATGTTGTGAGAATTACCAAAACGTGACACACAGACATGAAGTGAGCACATGTCACTGGAAAAAATGGCACTGATCGACTTGCTTGATTTGGAGTTGCCATAGACCTTCAATTTGTAAAGAATGCAGTATTTTCAAGCACAATAAGGTGAAGCGCGACAAAACAAGGTCTGCCTGTGCGCCCTGCCGCTGGACTCTGCCGCAAGGGTCGAGCGGTGCCCGAAACACAGAGCGAGCTCCAGCCTTCTCCCCGCCTCCCTTTCCGCTTCTGTTCCGCTTCGCACGCCACTTGCCTCCAGCGCAGTGTAGTCTGGGAGCGGATTCTGGAGTCTGCGGCCCATGTTCAAACCCCAGTTCTGACGATACTATTTATTTGCCTTCCTCAAAAGCTGGTATAAATCTCTCTTCGGAGCTAACACTGAGCAGGTACCTTGGTTCTGGGTCAAGTACCAAAAAGGCTTTAACTGTCTTAATCCCCACAATTCTACGAGGGAAGCACCAGAACTAACCGAGGTTTTACATGTTTAAGGAAACTGAGGCACAGAGTTTCGGTAACTTGTCTGAGGATAATATCCAAGCAAGGACTTGAACCAGAGCCCAGGTCATAACCCGCTCACTGTATCATCACCATCGTCAGCGCCAAAATGATCACGTGTGACGCCATGAGTCACTCTTCCTCAAGCGCCCCTCTGGGACTCCGCTGCTCCACCTTTGTTTAAAGGAGCCAGGCTGTGTCCCACTTGTGTAACTGGCAGGGCTCAAAACCAAAACCGGCCACCGGCCCGGGAGGAGCAGGCCTTCCATTCAGTAACCTTTTCTCACAGGAGGACAAGGTGTGGTACAATGGACAAAGGGGCCCCTGCTTTCTCGGGAGCATGTCCTTAGGAAAAGTCGATCTAACCCCCTGACTCATCCATGTTCTCAATCACTAAAGACGACTTTAGATCAAAGTCTCAAAAATAATCATAAATGAATAACATTTGTTCTCCTCCATCCAGTGATTCTGTAATCAACATCCAATTTCTGATGGGTTTGGTTTTCATAACCTCTCTGGGCTCTGTGTGCAGGGCTCTGTGGACCCACTTCCTCCAGCCCAGAAGTCCCTGTTCAGAGCTATGACACCTGGCTTCAAGCAAATAACATAGTCTGGTCACCCAGCAGCCTTAGGTAAAATGTCATTTCGTCTCTACGTTCTCGCTAATGTTTCAAATACTACCACGACTAACATGCGTTGAGCCACACGTTCTTCTAATCATCTTCCATTTAATTAATAACTCCTTTAATCCTCACAACCACCCCATGAAGTAGTTACTATTATTAATACCCAACTGCCAAAGGAGAAGGACTTGTCATCTCAAATCATTCGAGCTCTTCCCTTGCTGAGGTTTCTCAGAGACCTTGACTGCTGGCCTCAGCACCTGCCAGGGCCTCGGGAATCGGCAAGGGGAGGGAGGGCTGCCCAGGATTCACAAAGAGGAAAACGCAGGGCGGCCTCTTCCTAGCTTCCCTGCAAGAAGAGGCTGCCCAGCTGCTGCCTGGGGTTCAAGTGCCACCTCAGCGCTGACAGAGGCAGGGGCTGTTTCTCGCGGAGCCTGCGTAAATCTGGATGCTGCAGACATGACAGCCCTCTCTCCTGCGGCCCTGGCATCTTCTCTCCCTGGTGAGATGCCCTTCTACTCTGGAATGTCAGTCAACGACAGAGGCTGTTGCTTCAATTTTCCTGTCCTTCTTTTCCCCAAACACTCTGAAAGAGTCAGATGCTCTGGCCCCATCTCAGAGAGGACGCCTTGAGTCGTCATTAGGATGTGCTGGAGGGACTGATGGCAGAGGTGGTGGTTTATGGAAGTCAACAAAGCTTAGAAAATGAACCAACAGGGAGCTGTGCTCAGCCTTGCTCTTTACCCGGCTCTGTCCTTTGATAACTCGGGGAATGAATTTTCAGGCTCATGGGATAGAGAAGTGGGTATGTATTACCATCCACTCAAAGAGCCCTGAGGACCGAGTCTCAGGGAGCTTTGCCTAATGAGGCTGCCAGACGACCCTCCCCTTATGTTTACTCCCTCGGGACGTAGTACACATTGCTGGTTTCCTGTCAGTAAAGGCAACTCTCAGAGTTACATTATTTTTGCAACAAGAAGGGTCAGAAAATTTTCAAAAGTGACAGAAATTCACCTTTAACTTTGTTCAAGGGAATTGATTTTTCTTTCTTTAAAAATGTTTTCGGGGATTTGAAAGTTTCTTAATCTCAGTAGTGTCCAAGTCAAGCTGAGAGAGTTCATGTGTTTGGTCACCACATTCACCAGTTACAAATGTGCACCCTGCTTGATAAAGCAGGGGGTCTGCTCTGGTCCTCACGAGCAGCAGAGATGTCAGACTTCAATGAAGGCAGCCTTGTCCTGCTGGCTCACACTGCAGTGCGAGCCAGGCTCACCACTATCTCTTACCTCCTTACAATCAAGGAGCAGTGGCAACTCCTGTCTCTTTAGGTTTAAGAATCTCTTCTTTTGATCTCCCCTAGACTCTGCTAGAGGCTGATATCTGCACACTTCACTGTGCCAGTGTGCCAGATACCCCAAGGAACTCCTTCCTGATGCCAAAAACATCTTCATAATTTATTTGCTTTGTTAGTTTGGATTTAGTTCAATAAATCTTTGACATTCATATGGATATAATCAAAGATCTTCAAAAATTTCCAAATGGGAAAAGGTTGTAACATATCCTTTGTGCCCTGGATTCTGGTGTTTTTCCTAAGAAACCTAATTTCATTCTGATTTTATGATCTCTGTATCCCTAGTATCTGAAATTTTGTCATACTATATTTTATTCACTGTGTTGGGCATTCCATGAACCATTTCAACATGGAAATTCATGTTATTCAGTCCTAGGCAATTTGACATATTACTTTGTAATAATTTGACCGTTTCTACTTTTTCTCTTTTCTTCCAGAATTTCTACATGTTTCATTTTTTAAATATTCTACTGGATTTCTAATTTCCTTATATTTTTTCTTGAATTTTCTTCTCATTGCCTTTTTGTTTTTCCTTCTATAGTGTTTCTTCATCTTATTTTCAAACTTTGAAATTTTTTTCAAACTTTGAATTTTTAATTTTAGCAATCATTTTTTTTTATTTCCAAGAGCTTCCTATTTTTTGATTGTTTCTGTTTCCAAAGCAGGGAAGCAGTATATTCTTGCACCTCCCTGAGGTACGTGTGTGTGTGTGTGTGTGTGTGTGTGTGTGTGTGTTTTCTTTAGCTCCTTACATTTCTTTTCCCGCTCATAACACTCTCATATTAGTCCTTTTTTTTCTGTTTATTATTTTGGTCCCAGTCTTTCATGTTGAAGATTTTCCTCAAACGTAAGGCAATATTTGAATAAGGTACTGAAATTCAATTTTATGTGAGTCGGTGGGGCTTGCTGACTGACAGGCTTACCGTAGGGTGATTGAGCAGAGAGTTGCTTTTGCACTGGAGGGTCTCTGTGTATTAATACCTACATGGCTTTTCTCTACAGCCGTCCGGTTTCTGTACTGACAAATCCCTGCCTCTTTTTATTGTGGTTCATGCTTCTCTGCGGAGGTCTAGGGCTGGGGAGAGAACGAGGGCTGACACCCTGCCGTTCTGCGGGCTTTCCTTTAGCTCCCCCTCAGCCTTTTTCAGGCTCACCTTCTTCCACTTTTCCTGCTATGCCTAGCTTTCTTTTGTGGTTCAATTCTGTTTTGCTTGGTTCTGTTCCTGTAGTTAAGTTTCTCTAAAGGATAATTTTTCGTGTGTGTGTGTGTGTGTGTGTGTGTGTGTGTGTGTGGAAAGCGGGGGAGAAAACAGTTGGCTAAAAAGGCTGGGGAAAAGGACTTGGGAACCAAGCTACATAGTACAGCATTGTCTGTCAATCCACCTGTGTTTAGTCTTCTGCCTCTCTCCCACGTCCTAAGGTACCGAGTGCCTAAATCATGCAGCACTTGCATCTGTGGGCACTCCGCCTTGCTAAGTCAGTCACTATCCTTAATCCACTGCCCATTTTTCAAAAATCTGTTACCAGCCTTTGCGTCCTATTGCCTCTTCTATTGTTCTCTTGGTTCTTATTAGTTTCCGCCTTATAAACGCCCCCTTCTCAGTTTTAGTGACATTTCAAGCAAGAGAACATGCAGTCTTCCATACTTAACATGAAATGCTCTTGCCTTTCTCTACATTGCCATTCCCAGGCCAGCGAATGGCATACATTTCAGGTCTTTTTGTTTTTAACAAAGAAATCAAGTCATTATTCTATCTTAAGAGTTGCTATTCTTCTACAACAAAACTCCACTGTGATGTGCTTACCGAGCTGGCAGTTAAGTCTACGCAGTAGATAAATAACTCAAACCTTGCAGGAAAAAAATTCCAACGTGTGCCTCACTCAGCAAAAGGGCAGGTCATCACATCAGGAATTTTTATGGGTTTCGTGAGTGATTGATACCTCCAAGGTTATTCCCTAAATACCATTCTTTAGGCCCAATTCAGAGGTGGGTAGAAGAACACAAACACATTAATACCTGTTTCTCTATATCAAGTCAGATAGCATTTGATGATGCCTGTGAAATACACTGAACCTCTGATATACAAGTGTGTGTGAAGGTTAGACAAACTTCTTAAGGACTTGCAATACAGGTACACGTACACACACACACACACACACACACACACACACACACACACTCATTTGTCCTAAGTCCTAATAAAGGTAGCTAGGTACACGGGAAGCCAGCTCTGGTTCCCACAGCTTCTGGAAGGAGGCTCCCATTAAAAGACAGGCATTTACTATCTACCCTGAGATTGTCAGTTTTGTCTCCATGGCTTGTAATCTTGCCTCTAGGCATCGTTCCTGATTGTTCTTCACCTGTAATGTGTCCCTGCCAAACGGGACTGCATCTGCTTTCCACACCCTCTTCTTCTGCCAAAAAGGACACAGCTGCAATCGATAACAGACTGCTTCCAACTTCTGAGGTGGTGCAGGGTTCCAGACGATGAGGGGCTTTAAACACCAAGTCTCATAAGGAAAACTTAGAGCCTTTATTTGAAGATAAAACCCTCATGTTTCCTAACCATCAACAACGCTCACCTCTTCTGATTCTTTTTCTGGCTTCATCCCAGGATAACGGCTACATCGGGAGACAAGGGCAACTGCGGAGCAGTGGCAGAGAAACGCACACGGGAGCCCATGGCTGTCACTAGAATGTTTTTGAAAATAACCCTGACCACTGCTTAAAAGTATCATATTCCTAGTGTAATGAATCTTGTCTACTTACTATAATAAATACTCTCATCTTTAAAAAAATTAGAATAGTTATTTTTACTTGCAGTTATCAAAGTGGAAAACGAAAGATGTAATCCAGCGGTGAAGTTGAGAGGAGTTTGCAACTGGACACCAAGAGCTGAGACAGAATCTCCTGGAAGCCATGAGGTGGGGAGGAAAGATACAGAGGAGCCTTGTCACCCACTCGAATGGCCAAGATCAAGTGTGTTTTATAGAAAAACCATCAAAAAAAAGCTTCGCTGATAAGATTTTTTTTCTGATACAATTGGATATTTGTGTCATAACCACATCTACATCTCCAGTCTTGGTGAAGGATGTCTTTTTTTCTTTTTTTCTTTTTATAATAGTTTTAGTTGCCTGCCATTCAAATGGGAATGACACACCATTGCATTACCAATTCAGATCAGGTCAACAAAGCTTGATGAGGCACCTGATTTTACATACAGAAGGCAGTGCACTGAACTCTCTGCTCCCTGAACAAGCACAGGAATCTGTTCTTTTATTATTAACATCAGGTCATTCTGAGGTACGATACCAAGGGCTCCATTTTAAACTATGTTTAGTAGCTTCTGAGACAGCCTGGAAAATAACTGGTCAATTAGACACATAGCCTGGATGGACATCTAATTGACAATGAATGCAATTTTGATACTATATCTGTTTAGGAGATTATCTACAAATTCCTTTATGCATTGGATGGCTCTAAATTGTTATGTGGACATCTGTTTTTGTTGGCTGCAAAGATGCTATTTCCAATGACAATTTTATCATTAACTGAAATCATGGCTTCACCCACCTTATTATACGGTAAATTTCTAACATTCTCATAAATATCTGGGGGTGGGGTGATATTTCTGGGTGAAGGATTTCTTATGAAATGTGTCTTATTCATTCATCCAAAAGAACATAGCTGTCCTTGCTGTCTATATGTATACTTTTCCAACATGGCTCATTTAAAATTGACCCTGGAGTAGGAAAGAATTCCTGTCCTCATCCTGCCTAGTCTCTGACAGTATTGGGGTTATTTAAGAAATTATGATGAAGCTATGTGTTTAACAGCCCAAAGAGATCCCAGAAAAATCATCAGACAAACCTACATTAAGAGATATTCTACAACACACTTGATCAGTACTTCTCAAAACTGTCAAGGTCATCAAAACTAAAGAAAGTCTGAGAAACTGTCAAAGTCCAGAAGACCCCCAAAAGACACAACTAAATGAAATGTGGTCTTCTGGATGGGATCCTGAGACAGAACAGAAGATTTTAGGCAAACACTAAAGACATACAAATAAATGATGGCAACTGAGTTCAATAG
>NW_011888835.1:6358612-6364567 GCF_000151845.1 Pteropus vampyrus
CCACACCCTCTTCTTCTGCCAAAAAGGACACAGCTGCAATCGATAACAGACTGCTTCCAACTTCTGAGGTGGTGCAGGGTTCCAGACGATGAGGGGCTTTAAACACCAAGTCTCATAAGGAAAACTTAGAGCCTTTATTTGAAGATAAAACCCTCATGTTTCCTAACCATCAACAACGCTCACCTCCTCTGATTCTTTTTCTGGCTTCATCCCAGGATAACGGCTACATCGGGAGACAAGGGCAACTGCGGAGCAGTGGCAGAGAAACGCACACGGGAGCCCATGGCTGTCACTAGAATGTTTTTGAAAATAACCCTGACCACTGCTTAAAAGTATCATATTCCTAGTGTAATGAATCTTGTCTACTTACTATAATAAATACTCTCATCTTTAAAAAAATTAGAATAGTTATTTTTACTTGCAGTTATCAAAGTGGAAAACGAAAGATGTAATCCAGCGGTGAAGTTGAGAGGAGTTTGCAACTGGACACCAAGAGCTGAGACAGAATCTCCTGGAAGCCATGAGGTGGGGAGGAAAGATACAGAGGAGCCTTGTCACCCACTCGAATGGCCAAGATCAAGTGTGTTTTATAGAAAAACCATCAAAAAAAAGCTTCGCTGATAAGATTTTTTTTCTGATACAATTGGATATTTGTGTCATAACCACATCTACATCTCCAGTCTTGGTGAAGGATGTCTTTTTTTCTTTTTTTCTTTTTATAATAGTTTTAGTTGCCTGCCATTCAAATGGGAATGACACACCATTGCATTACCAATTCAGATCAGGTCAACAAAGCTTGATGAGGCACCTGATTTTACATACAGAAGGCAGTGCACTGAACTCTCTGCTCCCTGAACAAGCACAGGAATCTGTTCTTTTATTATTAACATCAGGTCATTCTGAGGTACGATACCAAGGGCTCCATTTTAAACTATGTTTAGTAGCTTCTGAGACAGCCTGGAAAATAACTGGTCAATTAGACACATAGCCTGGATGGACATCTAATTGACAATGAATGCAATTTTGATACTATATCTGTTTAGGAGATTATCTACAAATTCCTTTATGCATTGGATGGCTCTAAATTGTTATGTGGACATCTGTTTTTGTTGGCTGCAAAGATGCTATTTCCAATGACAATTTTATCATTAACTGAAATCATGGCTTCACCCACCTTATTATACGGTAAATTTCTAACATTCTCATAAATATCTGGGGGTGGGGTGATATTTCTGGGTGAAGGATTTCTTATGAAATGTGTCTTATTCATTCATCCAAAAGAACATAGCTGTCCTTGCTGTCTATATGTATACTTTTCCAACATGGCTCATTTAAAATTGACCTTGGAGTAGGAAAGAATTCCTGTCCTCATCCTGCCTAGTCTCTGACAGTATTGGGGTTATTTAAGAAATTATGATGAAGCTATGTGTTTAACAGCCCAAAGAGATCCCAGAAAAATCATCAGACAAACCTACATTAAGAGATATTCTACAACACACTTGATCAGTACTTCTCAAAACTGTCAAGGTCATCAAAACTAAAGAAAGTCTGAGAAACTGTCAAAGTCCAGAAGACCCCCAAAAGACACAACTAAATGAAATGTGGTCTTCTGGATGGGATCCTGAGACAGAACAGAAGATTTTAGGCAAACACTAAAGACATACAAATAAATGATGGCAACTGAGTTCAATAGTTGTGACAAATGTCTCACAGGAATGTAAGATGCTAAGAACAGGGCAACCCAAACGCGGGGTGCACAGGAACTCTCTGCACCAGCTTCGCAGCTTTTCTTTAACTCTAAACCTATTCTAAATTTTAAAAAAAATTAAAAAAACAAATTAAAAAGAGATCTCATGAAGAAGGATTTTCTAATTCTCTCTGGGAGGGACATTCGACTCTCGATGAAAACTGTGTCTCTAATTTAATTTCTGTGCTGTGGCTACCAGTACAGACCTGGTCTTAAATCACTGTGGACAAGTTACTTAATTTCTCTGAAGGTCTGCCTCCTTATCTGGAAAATGAGAGTAGTGATGTCTACCTCACAGACACCTCCTGAGAATCTTAGGAGACAAGGTTCTAAAATGTTACCACAGGGCTTGCAAATAGTGTTTGCAGAAACAGCAACTGTTGTTACAAATGATAATAATAGAAACTTGGATTTTCCTATCCTGCAGCCACAGGCTTCCAGTTGGAGGTCCTAAAGAACAGTGTTCAGTTTCCTTGCCAACAGAGGGTTACAAGAGGCTGTTGGAGGGATGGGGTTATGAGGCATGCCCTATGTAAATGAGGATGATAGGTGGGATCTCTGTGAGGGGAGGAAGGGAGGGAAGTTGGTGAATGCAGAAGCCTCTGCTAAACTGAGAGGAAATGGCTTAGAAGCTGAATATAGATTAGTCACAGATTATTACTTGACTTAAATTCACTGACATATTTTAATGGCAGATCAGGGTGGTCGGCGTAGAAGGCAGAGAGAAGTGGGTAAATAAAGCTGCCCTTGTCTGCTCTTCAAGCATGTCTTCTGTGATGGTCTACTCGCTATGGCATGGCCATCTACATGCTTGTAACTACAATAGGTCATTGATTTTCACATTTGATTTGATGCTTGCCTGGTGGTTTGTGATTTGAAATTCTGTTCTACTCAGAAGGAAGCTCCAAATGATGGTCAAACATAACAAATCTTGAACTCTACTCAGAAAACGACAGCCTCTGAAATTGATGACCTGATGGTCAAGGGCATGTTGTGCTCTGTTTCCAAAGCTCTGAGAAACACCAGCTCTTTTAAAGGAAGAGTGGACATAGCCTCCACTCTTCTAATCAATTGACAAACATAAGTTCTTCCTGGAAACCTTCTGTCTACCTCTTATGTATCTTATGTATCTACTAGAAGATGATTACTCATTTGGGTCAGTACCTTACATTTGGCAATTGGCTTATTCCACATCTAACTAGTCTGCTGTAACAATAATATATGAAAATCAGTTGCCAGAACCAATATTTCAAAGAGTAGGTCAAAGTTATTTTGACCTACATTTATACCTCTCCTCAGTTTTCTCCTGTTAAATAGTAGAAAGGCTCTGTGATTGGCCTCTTCAAGACAATGTTGTCACCTGGGTCCACAAAGCCTAGTCTTCAATACCACACATTTATTGATCTTTAGTTCAATTCATCCTAGTAAACGCATCGCAATAGTATTGCTTTGCACCACTTTCTGCTGATTTTTAATATTGTTCTCCTCAGCCAGGAAATATCCCATTCCTTCCTAGTCTATTTGAAATGAAAAGCAGAGCAGAGCTCACAATCCCAGAGGAGATAACACAGGATGGAGGAGAGAGACGTGAGGTTCCACCTTTCTCTGGCCTCAGCAGGAACCACAAGGAGAGGGAATGCTCACTCCCTAGAGCTGTCAACACAGAGTCCTGGTGGCCAGCATACTTTCTAGAGATTACAATCTTACTTCCTTTTTACAGAGAAGAAAGGACTCAGTGTAGCACTGCCCAATTTTCATTACAATCTCTGCAAAGTTGACATATTTGGAAACACACAGCTCTATTTCAAAATAACACTTTTTTGAAAAAATTTTATTTATTTTCTGCCTTTTTAAACTAAGGTTCTCCTTTTGGACTAGCCTCGGTCACTTCCACTTCAGTAGGAGGACATCTCTCAATGAACATGGCTAAAGCTGAAGGCAACCTTTTGTTTGCATTTTAATTCCTGTTTGGCTGAGTACCAGGAAGCAAGCAAGAGCCTTCTTTAATCGATTCCTGCAGTGGCCAGGCCAGATATATTTCATCTTCTGATTGGGTCCTGAGGGCTGAATTTGCAAAGAATGTATCCAAAGCCATTAAGCCAACAGATGAACGAACCTATTTTCAAAACGACCGTTTAAGTAGTTAGTTCAGTTACTTATAGGGAATTGAATGGAGAAGCTGCAGATCAGAGCTCATCTACCTTTTACACCAAGCTGTCACCACTACTCATAGCCAGACCAGTCACTGTGACCACTTGCAACTGGAAACACATAAAGAAGATGCCCACCTGGCATTTGCCTCCACAGCAATGCATCTAAGTAGACACTGAAGCTGCAAACACTAGAGCTGTCATCACGTGGAATTTCAATGCAAAGTGAGTGGTACTTAAACAATTTCTACAAGAAAGATGAGAATTAGAAGGTGTAATTTCATCCCGATAACATAAAAACAGTGTAAATGTCAGTAGAGTACCTTTTCCTCACGATCAAAACTTTCTGCCTTGATGCTTGGTATAATTAACTTCATGTTAATTATGATTTGATTAACAAATTGAATCTGATGTCCTGTCTTCTGTCTTGCATTCTAAGGAAAGCTAGGACCTCCTCACTCGGCTTTCTCTTGGCTCACATTCCAAATCGGCCTCCAGGAGAACTTGAATGCCTTTGAGTTTTCACTCATGGATTCAACCCCACACGACAGTCATGTTTAATGCCCATGTCTCTCACACAGAAAGCACTCACATTTATACTTCTCACCAGTATTCTCCGGAATATTCTATAGAAAACTAGTCTTGCAGATGTCCTTGAAGAAAAAGGGGAGAGGAGATTCCACAGTTAAATAACTTTGGGAAACAGACGTGCTATGTTCTCCCCGTCAAGACTCACGATGCCGGGTACGGCGTGCTAATGGCTCGGAGAAGTCTTGCAGGAAAACAACAGCAAGCCAATTCCTTCTTCTAAGCCAATATACTAAATTCTGTTGCCACGTGCAAAACAAAGCTATGCATGTGATTTTAAAGCACATTCTTATTTACTAGTATGTGGGATGTCATTTGATATGTATCTGTTTTAAACATGTTCCCCCTTTCTTCTGTTTCTCATTCCCCACCTCAAACTGTTAAGCAATTATGTATTTTTGAAAGAAATAAGAGATAAATGTCAGTAGAGTACCTTAAACATCTAAGGGCATTTTATATAACAGCGAAACACACCACATAAAGCAGAGGAAAGTCAATCTCCTTGTTGCTTTGTCTACAAATGTCAAACAACCAAACACAGAGTTTGATTGATTTTCTAAATTGTGCTGAGTGGACTGGCAGTTTTTATGTAACCAACGTGCCACTTAATCCTTCTCTTTCTTAAATGTAGCCTCGTGTTCAGCATCAAACTCTATTTTCATGGATTGTAAGGATGTCCACATTAGGAACTAGTCCCCGCTCGGAAATATGTCACTCCATTATGTAAAGAGGCATCTGTTTGTTAGGTAGATGTTCTGAGTAGAGAGTGTCCACATGGCATGTGGAAAAGACAAAGATCAAACAGACGTGACCTCTGCCCTAAGAACTATAGAAGAGAGACGACCCTTACGTGCAGCTATAATGAACAACAGGAGTCAGGATCATCACAGGGCTTCCTGGACATGTGGCATTTGATTTGCACGTAGAAGTAGAGAAAGGATTTGAACAGGCTGAGAGGAAGGGAGCAGTGTAAGCAAAATCACAGAAGTGGCAGCATCGTGGTCTGTTTGGCTAAAGGTCAGGGTGTGATGGCCGAGGGCACGTGCTATGTTTGGAAACTTAGGCTGGGGCCAGCTTCAGGAGTCGTGGATGTTTGGCCATGAAGGCTGAACCTCATGAGGTGTGTATGGAGGATTTGGATTTATTACGGCTCTCTCAGAGAGATGAAGAGCAGCGGCTACGGGCAGAGCCTTAAACCCCAGTGCCACTGCTTTCTGTGCTGATTACTTAAAACCTTGCTAAGTTCAAGTTGCCTCCCCTGAAAAATGAAGAAAACAACAGCTCCTTCCTCCTAGGGCTGATTTGAAAGTTAGATGAGTTTATTCATTTTTGCACTAATATTTATTGAGCACCTATTGGACACTCTTCCAAGTGCTGGTGACACAGCCGAGACAAAAAAAGACAAACTCCATCCCTCAGGGATCTTATATTCAATAGGGGAACAGAGAGTACACCAGATAAATTAAACAT
>NW_011888835.1:6364617-6371996 GCF_000151845.1 Pteropus vampyrus
ACACTAGAGCTGTCATCACGTGGAATTTCAATGCAAAGTGAGTGGTACTTAAACAATTTCTACAAGAAAGATGAGAATTAGAAGGTGTAATTTC
The DNA here is from genome assembly GCF_000151845.1 of Pteropus vampyrus. Taxonomy (NCBI): domain Eukaryota; kingdom Metazoa; phylum Chordata; class Mammalia; order Chiroptera; family Pteropodidae; genus Pteropus; species Pteropus vampyrus. The sequence continues at coordinate 6,364,712 of NW_011888835.1, forward strand.
ATCCCGATAACATAAAAACAGTGTAAATGTCAGTAGAGTACCTTTTCCTCACGATCAAAACTTTCTGCCTTGATGCTTGGTATAATTAACTTCATGTTAATTATGATTTGATTAACAAATTGAATCTGATGTCCTGTCTTCTGTCTTGCATTCTAAGGAAAGCTAGGACCTCCTCACTCGGCTTTCTCTTGGCTCACATTCCAAATCGGCCTCCAGGAGAACTTGAATGCCTTTGAGTTTTCACTCATGGATTCAACCCCACACGACAGTCATGTTTAATGCCCATGTCTCTCACACAGAAAGCACTCACATTTATACTTCTCACCAGTATTCTCCGGAATATTCTATAGAAAACTAGTCTTGCAGATGTCCTTGAAGAAAAAGGGGAGAGGAGATTCCACAGTTAAATAACTTTGGGAAACAGACGTGCTATGTTCTCCCCGTCAAGACTCACGATGCCGGGTACGGCGTGCTAATGGCTCGGAGAAGTCTTGCAGGAAAACAACAGCAAGCCAATTCCTTCTTCTAAGCCAATATACTAAATTCTGTTGCCACGTGCAAAACAAAGCTATGCATGTGATTTTAAAGCACATTCTTATTTACTAGTATGTGGGATGTCATTTGATATGTATCTGTTTTAAACATGTTCCCCCTTTCTTCTGTTTCTCATTCCCCACCTCAAACTGTTAAGCAATTATGTATTTTTGAAAGAAATAAGAGATAAATGTCAGTAGAGTACCTTAAACATCTAAGGGCATTTTATATAACAGCGAAACACACCACATAAAGCAGAGGAAAGTCAATCTCCTTGTTGCTTTGTCTACAAATGTCAAACAACCAAACACAGAGTTTGATTGATTTTCTAAATTGTGCTGAGTGGACTGGCAGTTTTTATGTAACCAACGTGCCACTTAATCCTTCTCTTTCTTAAATGTAGCCTCGTGTTCAGCATCAAACTCTATTTTCATGGATTGTAAGGATGTCCACATTAGGAACTAGTCCCCGCTCGGAAATATGTCACTCCATTATGTAAAGAGGCATCTGTTTGTTAGGTAGATGTTCTGAGTAGAGAGTGTCCACATGGCATGTGGAAAAGACAAAGATCAAACAGACGTGACCTCTGCCCTAAGAACTATAGAAGAGAGACGACCCTTACGTGCAGCTATAATGAACAACAGGAGTCAGGATCATCACAGGGCTTCCTGGACATGTGGCATTTGATTTGCACGTAGAAGTAGAGAAAGGATTTGAACAGGCTGAGAGGAAGGGAGCAGTGTAAGCAAAATCACAGAAGTGGCAGCATCGTGGTCTGTTTGGCTAAAGGTCAGGGTGTGATGGCCGAGGGCACGTGCTATGTTTGGAAACTTAGGCTGGGGCCAGCTTCAGGAGTCGTGGATGTTTGGCCATGAAGGCTGAACCTCACGAGGTGTGTATGGAGGATTTGGATTTATTACGGCTCTCTCAGAGAGATGAAGAGCAGCGGCTACGGGCAGAGCCTTAAACCCCAGCGCCACTGCTTTCTGTGCTGATTACTTAAAACCTTGCTAAGTTCAAGTTGCCTCCCCTGAAAAATGAAGAAAACAATAGCTCCTTCCTCCTAGGGCTGATTTGAAAGTTAGATGAGTTTATTCATTTTTGCACTAATATTTATTGAGCACCTATTGGACACTCTTCCAAGTGCTGGTGACACAGCCGAGACAAAAAAAGACAAACTCCATCCCTCAGGGATCTTACATTCAATAGGGGAACAGAGAGTACACCAGATAAATTAAACATATAGATCATGTTACATGCTATGAAGAAAAAATAAATCAGGAAAGGAAGATTTAAAGTCAGGTTGATATGGTAGACTGTCCAGAGAAGACCTCACTGAGCAAGTGACTTCTGAGTAAAGAACAGAAGAAAATGGGTATGTAACTGGAGATATTGGTTGTAAACATTCTAGGCAGATGGGAAGCAGCATGTGCAAGGTCCTGAGGCAGAAGTGTGCCTGGCATGTTTGAGGGAAAGTGAGGAGGTGCAGTGTAGCTGGAGCAGAGTAAGAGATGAATTCATGTAGGTTACAGTGGGTGGGAGGGCAGGTGGAAGGACCACGGAGGACACTTAAAATTCATAGTAAGGACTTTGGCTCTTATTTTGAGTGACATGGGAAGCTACTGAAGAGTTTCAAAAGGGGTGACATGATCTTATGTTTTAACAGGATCCTTTAGGTTGCTGGATAATGTGTACAAAGTGGTTAGCAAAGGGCTTGAGATATAGAATGACCTAAAAAAATGTTAACTATTATTCTTATTTTTCTTAATATGGACAATATAGGGTCTGGAGGACACTGGGATCTGCAGAACCCCAGAGTCTGTTCACATCCTTTTCCCAGCTCTGCTTTATGAGAAGGGCTTTCATGATAGTGACAAATGGGCTGCCCACCTTGATAACAGGACCAGACAGATCTGGCTGCTGGGTATGCTTTCCCTGGTGATGGCACCTTCTGGGTTTGCAGGGTGAGGTGATCACACATATAAATACCAAGTTACTGTCAAGCTGCCATGCGTCTACCCAGTTAAAGTGTGTAGGCAGGAATTGGCCAGGAAAACACTTATACAAGTGCCAGAAACTCTTGGATGCTGTACTGGGTTATTCCCAAGCCAGCTGATAACAACCTGCCATCACCAAGCCCACACACCGACTGGAAGCCCCAGAGCTACCAAAGGGCTGCAGGTGGCAGCCTTTAGTGTGCTTAGCCTCTAGCAGTCTCTATTTGTTCCTCCCTATTCTCGAGAGCTAATGCTCATGTAATGAGTTAAAAATAATAACTATAGAATAGGTGAGTCATTTTCATACACATTCAGTGGAAGTGTAAAACTTTCTGCAAGGTAAATTGGGTAATAGATAACAAAAGTCTTCAAAATGTTTTACCCCTTTACCCAGTAATTCCACATGTGGACAAAAATATGACATGATCTATGCATATAAAAAGTTAATTTAAAATGGTTCTTCATCACTTAAAACATAGAGGCTAGATTTTGTGTTTTTCAAAGTGGTTTCAAATGCTTACTCTTTGCGATTGTAGGATTCAGGGTAGTGCAGTCCACTAGACAATTAGTGGTATGAGCAGGAAATAAAAGTGACTCTGGAACAGGGTCACCAAGGAAGATGTGACGGGCAGGAAGGACCCAAGCTGAACCTCGCATGGCCTTTAAATCACCATCTGTTCTCTCACTTGTTCACAAGGCCCCTGGCCTGTGTTTCCCAAGCACGCCCCACATCCTTCTTCTCCTCTCTTCTGACAATTAGAGTTGCTGAGTCACATTTGGGAAGCCACATTTCAGGGAATGAGAGCCTTTTTCCTATATATATTCCAAAACGCATCCTACGCAATGTAAATAGGTATGAAAGGGTACAAACAGATGATACTGAAAAATATTCCACCATCAATTCCTTGGGATGATGTGGCTGAAGTCACACAAGTGTCTTGAGTGCGGAACTTCTCAGAGCTTTTACTATGCAGCAAAAAACTCCAGGAGGGAGGCGTCATGGGCGGAAGAGCCGTTCAGGTTGATTTGACTAGTTTTTGTTTTGTTTTGTTTTGTTTGTACCTATTACATTCCAAAAACCAAGCGTCCTGTGGAATGCAATGTTGGGAACTTCTAGATTGGTCAGAATACTGGACCTTGCCAAAACAGGAAGAAACCTCTCCAGACCAGCCTTGCTACCAAGATTTCAGGAATGTGACCTCTAAATGGTGCCCTTCTCATCACCTATGATCAGAGAGTATCCATTAGTCAACAAAGAGCCAAACTCACAAAGAACTGTGATGGTGCAAGGAACCAACAGCTATGAAGAGCCATCACACTCAAGATCTTAAACCCCTTCTATAAACAACACATGTGCCAGTCGCCAGAAGATTTACATGTGTAGATGACAAGACTTCTGTGCTAACTGTCAGTCAAGAGAAGCCTGGAGAATTCTCAAGAGGATTTTTGAAAAAATGCCCAGGCAGATGTGCATCTGGAACAAAATCCCACATTCCATTCTCACCCTGACTGTTGTCTTCAGGCAAAGGGCCACATATCTAAGAGGACTGCAGGATTCACCTTGTACTATCAACAGTAAATACGTCAATCACAATCAGAGAATGCCTGACAGACTGGAATTCACATTTGCATCAAATCCGAAATGGCTGCCTACAGCTGCCTTTGGCTTAGTGTCAGTCTCAGGACCCGGGATGAGAAGTCTCTCCCAATCACACAGTTACTTCTACTTTTCAGTTAACATCTTGGGGATGGAGCATCTGGCAGCCCCGACACTGGGCCCTGCTATATTACAGCATCGCACTGCAGCATCCTGCATCCCACATAAACGACAAGGCAAAACGAGAACAGCGTACGCAGGCCCGACCAGCCCCTTCCCCAACTTTAAACAAGCGAAGCCACACAGACGGGTTCTGCCTGCTGCTGGCATGCTATCAGGTTTCTGCAGAGTTAGTGCCCATAAATCCAGCCAAGGCCAACTGAGAGGATCTGAGCTTACAGCTAGAGTGGCAGCCGTGTTTCAAGTAAAAATTAAACTTCCTTAAGAAGGTAAGCCCAGTGGCACTGTCAGGTATGCAAGGGCTCAGCACATCGTTAGCCATTATTACAATTCAGTTGTTCTCTCTTATTAGGCTTAGGTCAGTATAGAGAATGTGTATTTTTTCCTATTTGAAAGAAAACAGTGGATTGGATACTTCCTGCAAAGCTGAGCAAGCCTATTTCTGAGCCAAGAGTCAAGTGAAGGAGGCTTACGTTTTTGCTTTCAAATATTTTCTCTACTTCTCTGCTTCTCCCTCTTCAAAAAATACATTATTCTCGTGGATATATGAATATGTCTGAACTTGTCAAATTATATATATTAAATATGTACAGCTTTTTGTATATCAATAAAAATAAAATAAAGTAAAATTGACTCAACTCATAAAAAATGCGATTGTTATAAAAAAAAAAATTGACCCAACTCATACAAAAATAAATAACTATACTTGCATATCTCTTTCTGTATCCAAAATGTGTTTATAAACCATACAAAATGAGTAAGAGGAAATTATATGTATTGAGGGTCACATGCTATTGCTGTATCTAACCTGCTTGATTCCTGTGAACTTTTTCCAAGGAGTCATTTTAAGGACTTTCACGGGCATCTCAGATAAAGTATTTACTTTGGTGGTAAAAATTTTCTTGGGGAGCCTTTTCCAGACAGCTAGTTCATTCCATCCGAGAGAATAAGCCCAACCCATTAAAACAAAGGGATACAGGAAACAGAAGCCGTCCACGACTGAAGGGGCCTGGTCACTGGGGTGGGATCTGGGAGTGAAGACTTGTCCTTGGGGGACAAATGGACACTGAAGAGATTGCCTTCATGCCACACAGGGCCTCAGAGAAGGTTGGAAGGTAAGCGCTGTGCCATGGGGTCAAGCCCAGCGTCACAAAGCCGACCACACGAAAATGAGGAGGCCTGTGGCTCCAAAGCAGGGAGGCAAAGTTAAGCCACGTAAGGTAAAGTACCAGGTGTGCACTGGAAAGGAGAGAGCGAGCACGGACAAAAGGTATGCGAACGCCTAAGGAAAGATTACGAGAGCAACTAGGAGGGCAAAACCTGTGCATTAAGTAAATGCAGAGGGAGGTGAGAAGTATCCTGTGACACACATGTTGAGAAAAGAGAAAAGAAAAGCAACTCAAGATCAAGAGGCCGCAGGAACTGGGCTGACACCTTGACCTAGTAAGGCGGGACGGGCAACCAGGATTACACCGTGGTTGTCTGCTTGTAACCAGTCGTGATGCTTAATGTAAATATTTAGTAATTGGGGCAATACTTAATTTGTAGGATAAATCAATTATTCACAAAGGAATACTTTTTTATGTAAGAGTAGGTTTACAGTCCCTTTTGGAAATTTCCAGTTCAAGGAACTGAAACAGGACGAATGAGCATGGGCCTTCCCCACATGGGGCGGCTGGAGCGTTGCCCACACTGAGGCCAACTGCCCCAACTGGAGGCCAACTGGGATCTCCTTGCACCTCTGCCTCTCTAGTAGGAAGAAGCAGGGGCTGGACAGGGACCCTGAAGCAGGTGGATACATCCTCACGTCCAGTGTTCCTGGGTCTCACAAGGAGGTCAGCTGTTTTCTCTCCATTTATGGAAACTGAGGCCAGTAAAGGTTAACTAAAGAGTTTAAGAATACAGGAGATGCTGGGAAAACCAAACCAGAACCCAGAACTCTCACTCCAATCCTTTTGTAAAAAGTTAATATTGAAACCAGTGCAAATTTCAACAGCCCACTTCATAGAGACTTTGGGATCAGGAAAGAAAAAAATGCCAGTGGACGCCAGCGGATATGGCTCTAATAACACTGGCATCTTTCCTGCTCCACAGAGAGCAAGGTCTACAAACGATACTAATGGGAGTATAATATGATGCTAATAGCAACGGCTATCATTTAAGGAGAACTTATTTCAGGCCAGGCATTGTTCTGAGCACTTGATATAAATTACTTTATTTAATATTCACAACAATGATTGATATGAAATAGATGTTATTATTATCTCCATTTTACAGATGAACATACTGAGGCATAACATGTTTCATAAGCCAAGAAAGGTTACATAACATGCCTGATGTCACATAGCAGTGAAGGTCAGAGTCAGGCCTGGTGCCGAGACTAACTGCAGAGCCTGGAATCTTAACAATTAGGCTCCACTGTGTGGATACCATTGCATCTTTAGGCAAGATCTACAAAGTATACTAAATTTATTCCTTTCACCCTCATAATCTAAGCCTTTAGATCATCAGCATTCATAGTTATATGCCACTTGTGCCATATAAACAAGATTCATCTAAACTGCAGGAAAAAAAAAAAAAAGACCCTGAGCTTCTGCAAATGAGGCCCTTGTTCTACTTGGCTCTGTGTTCTTATGGCCTAACAAAATGCCTGGCATGCAGCAGGTGCCCATTATGCATCTGGTAACTGGACGAAATAGCTACTGCTGGAAATGTGGCTTACACCGTCAAGGCTTACCCACAGAGGAAGAACCCTGACTCTGCACGCAGCATAGTGAATTGTGAATCAGTTGCCTACACGTCTGTCTCCCCTACTATGAGCACGGGGACTGTGTTTTATTTTTCTTCTTATCTCAAGTGAAAGGCAAAGGGCATAGGACACGGCTGTGCTCCATCTCTTTTTGGTGAATAGGTGAATTCGGTTTGTAGAGCCTCCTGCCTACCTGCAGAGAAAGCTGGGTTTAAGGCCGCCCGTTAT
>NW_011888835.1:6372046-6374197 GCF_000151845.1 Pteropus vampyrus
TGCCTGATGTCACATAGCAGTGAAGGTCAGAGTCAGGCCTGGTGCCGAGACTAACTGCAGAGCCTGGAATCTTAACAATTAGGCTCCACTGTGTGGATACCATTGCATCTTTAGGCAAGATCTACAAAGTATACTAAATTTATTCCTTTCACCCTCATAATCTAAGCCTTTAGATCATCAGCATTCATAGAGTTATATGCCACTTGTGCCATATAAACAAGATTCATCTAAACTGCAGGAAAAAAAAAAAAAAGACCCTGAGCTTCTGCAAATGAGGCCCTTGTTCTACTTGGCTCTGTGTTCTTATGGCCTAACAAAATGCCTGGCATGCAGCAGGTGCCCATTATGCATCTGGTAACTGGACGAAATAGCTACTGCTGGAAATGTGGCTTACACCGTCAAGGCTTACCCACAGAGGAAGAACCCTGACTCTGCACGCAGCATAGTGAATTGTGAATTAGTTGCCTACACGTCTGTCTCCCCTACTATGAGCACGGGGACTGTGTTTTATTTTTCTTCTTATCTCAAGTGAAAGGCAAAGGGCATAGGACACGGCTGTGCTCCATCTCTTTTTGGTGAATAGGTGAATTCGGTTTGTAGAGCCTCCTGCCTACCTGCAGAGAAAGCTGGGTTTAAGGCCGCCCGTTATCAGATGGGTGTTGCCTGGGCCCTCACGATCCATTTTGATCTCATCCTGACTGTAAAGTGGGATTTGCTGAGTCAAGTCAACCAGCCCCCACTGAAATAACAAACACCACAGTGTTCTGAGTGTTGAGCAGTGCGTGTGGCAGAGGAGAAGCGAGTGACAACAGGTGCTGAAGTGGGGGATACGCCCTGGGAGGAGAGAGTTTTTAGACACTAACGAAACCACCAGGTGCTCTTCACAGGAAATCCTCTGCTCTGAGCAAAGGTGTGGAACTCAGAATGTCCCCTGGATGCGCTGCAAAGTGGCGAGAATTAAAGTTGGAAAGAAATGATGGGATCCGTCTGGAGAAGGCTATTAGAGACAGGCAGATGTGGTGGGTGATCAGGAGCCCGGGCTGAACAGGAGAGTGATGAAGGAAGTGGTAGGATTCTAGGAACAGTGTGCAGGGTTTTTACGGACGGAGCAGAGATTAAAACAGGGACCCTCGTACACGAAGTTCTGGAAATCAGATGGACTCGTTTTGGTGATACATCCAGCAGCATGGCTAAGCGAAAAGAATGTAATTTTGAACAAAGAAGGGCCTTCTCAGTGCCACAAATCACCCTTTCCTACTAATGATGTCAGCCCTAATATATAACACGTAATCTTAGAAAGGGATTTGCCAATTTTTTATAAAGACAGAACACGGTCCCTGAGCGATCAGTGATTTTCTGACATTCATTTTCCTGGGGGACGTCTAGTTCAGCCTCTTCCCTCAAGTTCTGCAGCTATAAATTTAGACATAGATTATCCTAAGTGTCCTCCTAAGGGTGACAATCGACATTCTAAGAAAAATGGTTCCATGATCAAATAAGACTGGGGACCACAGCTGCAGTGGAAAGAGCTCTGGATAAGGAATCAGAAAATCTGAGTTTGAGCCCCTGCTTGCCATTTCTTGGCTTTGAAAAGTCATTTATATCTCTTAATTCTCAGTATTTTTAAATCTGAAACATACAAACATCAATCATTAATCAAATGAGATAATGTATATGATTTTGGGGGGAAATATATAAGAAGTAAAACCACAAAAAGAATTTAAGAAGAATTCATTGGGAAACTCTGCTTATTCATTGTATGGACTGAACTGTGTCCTCCCCAAACTCATAGTCTAAAGCCCTACCTGCCGATCTGAGGAAAGGCCATCTGAGGGCGTAGCAAGAAGTAAACCAAGGAGAGAATCCTTCCCAGAACCCAATCATGCTGGCGCCCTGATCTTGGACTTCCGGCCTCTGAGACTGTGAGAAAATACATGTCTGTTGTTTAAGCCATCCACTATTTTGTTATATCAGCCTGAGCTGGCTAAGATATCCATATATGTTAATATTATTATCCATGCTTCTATTTATATTGTTACAGTTGATGTAGGGCATTCGGAAATGAAAGCTGGCATAAACCTGGGAAGGAAACTGCTCTTGTCATAAAAATCCTCTGTGGGAGCAAAGCTGGTTTTCAAGACTTGGGAAGAT
>NW_011888835.1:6374477-6401029 GCF_000151845.1 Pteropus vampyrus
GAGCTGGGCCAGGAGCGCTGAAAGAAGCGACTGTGCTTGTGACGAAAGCCTGCATTTTTCTATTCTGAATTTTCCCTTAAAATTGTAGGTTAACTTAATCTCTGTATATATGATGTCATGAAGCAACTATTTCTTCATGGGCCATTTTTGCTAGGGAAGACTTGGGGGAAGCATTTATTATTATTTATTGAGGTAAAATTCACATAACATAAACATAAAATTAACCATTTTAATGTGTCTGATTCCGTGGCATCGAGTGTATTCGGTGTTGTGCCACCGTCACCTTTATTTCCAAAACCTTTTCAACATCCTCAGAGCAGACACCCCCATCCATTAATAGGTACTCCCTATCTCCCCTGCCCCAGCCTTCGGGGAAACCACCAGACCACCAGTTGGCATTTTTTCTTTTCTCTTTTTTTAATTAAGACTATATTTTTAGAGCAGTTCTAGGTTCCCAGCAAATGGAGAGGAGAGCACAGAGATTTCACATACAGGCCCTGTTCTCATATGTGCATAAGCCTCCACCGTTTTCAATGTGCCAGAGAAGTGTATTCGTTAAGACTGATAAACTTACACCAACATATCATGATCGGCCAAACTCCATTGTTTACGGTTCACCCTTGGTGTTATACAAGCTAGGGGTTTAGACAAACATATAATGACATGGATCCATTACTATAGTATCATAAGGAGCATTTCACTGCACTAAAAATCCTGTGATCTGCATATTCAGCCCGTCCCCTCCTCCAGACCCTGGCAACACGGATCGTTTTACTGTTTCAATCATTTTTGCGTTTCCCAGAATGTCATAGAGTTGGAATCGTTCACTACGTAGCCTTTTCAGATGGACTTCTTTCGCTTGGTAATACACATTTAAGTTTCCTGCACATCATTTCATGGCTTGATAGCTCATTTCTTTTTAGCACTGAATAATATTCCACTGTCTCGATGTACCACGCTTGTTCATCCATTCACTGGGGAAGCATTTTAACTTCTCTGTAGGTAGCTGACTTAGTAGCTAAACAGGACACATGAAATGCTACTCTGGACATCACTCCCCGCCTCCTCCCACCTTATCTTAATCCATGTTATTAATTCATGGGTTCATTCATTGATTCATTTTCTCAATAAATACTTATTGTTCATACTAGTGCCACAGAATTTCACGGAGCTTACAGTATAGAGGAGAAGGCAGAGGATGATAAACAGCTAATTATATAATTAATTTTGTTTAAATACAATTAAGATAATGGCTATAAAAGAAATATCGAGTACTCTGAGTGTAAAACAAGATATGCTAACCCAGCCCAGGATGGGTCAGAAAAGACGTGCTGAACGCTTACTGTTACAGCTGAGAATGTGAACTCTGACGGGGTAAGAAGGGAAGGAAAAGCAGGAAGGGCATCTCGGGGAAAAGGCTCAGATTCGGGAAGGGGCAAGATGAATGTGAGAAGCCAGCAAAGACCAATGTGATCAGGGCATGAAAAGCAACTGGGAGCCCAACACAGGACAAACCTGGTGCTGCAAGCAAAGATCAGGTGATTTACGGCCTGTGAGTTTTGGCAAGAAACTTACACTTTAAGAGCAAAGGGAAGCCATGACTGGTTTTAAGCTAGAGCAGGATAGTCATGGGTCATCTGCTTCCTATGATATCTGCTGTTCTATCAGGGCTTTGCTCTCCAAAGCAACATAATCCTGGTTAGAGGAAAATGGAAAATGCTATCTGGCATCTGATGATGTCATGTGCTTGCCTAGACAATTTGGGGATTCTGTTGTTCTTATCTAGATATTTCTTTAAAGGCAACACACTGGACAGCTATTGACTATGACAGGAGAAGAGAAATTACTTCATGGCTATAAAGTGTTTTGTAGATAGAAGGCAAAATGGAAAACATTATTAAAATGATTCTGAATGAGCAGTAGCAGATGATGGAGTCTCAGGACAAGCTTTTCTTCTTCGGAGTTTTCTCCATATCAGGTCATCTCGTCCTGCTGCTACAGACCATCCGAGGGAAGAGAAAATCTCCAGCATGAGAAGGCTTTATTTGCTTCACTTTAATCTCAGATAAATGAGATCCTATGAAGACCAATCAGGATGGGCACTCATTCCCATTTAACACAGCATGCAATCCACCACTAACTGTGTGAACTTAGGCAAGGGGCCTTAACTAATTTTAGCTAATTGGCCTAAATAATTAAGCCAAGCCTTAGATTCCTCATGAAGGGAAAGTCACTCATTCATTCAAGTGCTCACTCAATAATTTGATAACTATTTGCTGAATACCAGGCTAGACCTGGAGACACAGCGGCAAGCAAGACTACGTTCCTGTCCTCAAGAGGGAAGGATATGCAAATGGTCGATTTAGTTATGTTGAAGAGGTAACACATTTCTATAAGAGCACGCAAATAATACTAATACATTTTATAAAGAGAAATTACTTTTCATCATGAATGAATTACAGACTCACAGGAAGTTTCAAAAATAGTACAGATAAATCTAATACACCCTTCACCTAGCTCCCCCAATGGTGGCGCCTTACATGACTACAGTACAATATCAAAGCCAGGATACTGACATTGGTACAACCTATGGAATTTATTCAGCTTACACCAATTTTTGCCTGTTTTCAGTTGTGTGTGTGTGTGTGTGTGTGTATTTGCATATGTATGCATGTGCAGTTCTGTGCAATTCTATCATATGTAACAACCACCACAATCAGGATACAGAATTATTCTATCACTACAAAAGGACTTCTTCATGCTATCCTTTAGAACAAAGGATATATATGTGTGAAGCAGACTTGAAGAAAAATGAAAGTTTTTGCCCTCAAAAAACTCACAATTATTTGAACGACAGGGTGCTTTTAAATGTTTAATTAGTTAAACTGGACTAAAGTCAATACTCCTGAGTCTCAGCGGAGACCACCACGGGAAAGAGGAAGAGAGCTAGCATTCCGAGGCCCCTTATACTAGGCTTCTTGTTGCTTTACCCTCTCACTTGTGTTTCTCCAACAAATTCCCTCTTCCATTTCTGTGGCCTTGCCCCTTGCTGAACCCACTAACTGGCTGAGCCAGTTCTCAGCATGGGGCATTTTGTTCTCTAGACAACCCGGTTCTTAGTGGATGCCACAAAAAAGTCAGTGAGTAGAGATGGGACACAAACCTCCTTACCCAGAGGCTCAAATTCTCAGTCTCACTCCTAAGCACCACCAAATTATACACTTCTCACTGACAGGTACCATTCCACAGATTCATATCCTCAATGACCGATAATGACAGAATGCGCCAATGGGAAATACTCAATACAGGTTTGCTGCTCTGACCTTGGCAGTGATTTGCAGCAGGAGCTATAGAATCAGCCTTTCTCAGAGCTGCAGACAGAGAGGCACATGGGATGGGGTGATGGGGGAATGAACTTTGCTGTGAATCTACTTTTCGTCAGGCACAGCAAAAAGTCCATTGCATTACCTCCCTGAATTCTACATTAAATTTTGAAGTACATATCATTTTCCCCATTTTATTGATGAAGGTACAGTGGCACAGAGAGGTCAACTAAACTGCCAAAACCCACGTGTCAGTTTAGCTCCATCGGAACCTGCATCTATGACAGCAGAGTCCTGCTCCTGCACGGGGAGGCAATTCCAAGAGAGGGACACTTCCTGTCCAGCAACAACTTATAGTCCATTGTCTAAAACTCTATACCTGGCACTCCATTCCTTTTGGTTTATGCCATGAAAAGGCACAGTGGTACTTAATGCCTTTCACCTTTATCAGTCATCCTTACTCCAATAGAAAATAATTTATAAACTTCGTTCCTAAACACTGCTAAAAGTGTTAGTAGATCTGAAAAATGGAAAAATAACTAAAGGATTTATCAAAGACAGGTGAGTAGGACACTGAAGACAAACTGCCTATGTCAGAGAGTAGGCCAGTAGGCCAGTCCACAAATTCAGCTCCGGAAGGACTGACACAGAAGTATTGATTCCTCTCACAGAGGTCTAATCTGATTTTAACTGGCTTATCATAAACCACTTAGCAATAAATTATCATTTCACCTGGAACTTTTACGCACAATGGGTATGGTAACTGGCTGCAAAAATGTTTCCAATTCTCTGTCCCTTCCTGAATCCATGCCCTTTCCAGGGGGTTCTGAAGCTCTTCCTATCCCTTTGAATCCAGTCGCCCTTGTGATCTGCTTCAGCCAAGAAAATGCAGACAGTGAAAGCCTGCCAGGTCCAACCTATGCCTTCAGGCCCTCAGTGCTTCCTTTTGCTCTCTTAGACCTTGCTTCATCTGGCGAACAATCCCAGGTTAGTCTGCTGCAGAATGAGAGTCCAGCAGAGCAAACCAAGGCCATCCCCAACCTCCAGGCCCCAGATATCCTGCTAGCTGACCACAAACATATACGTGAGCCCAGCTGAGGCCGGCCGAGCTTAGCCTCAATTAGTAATACCACCTCAATGACCCATAGCTGCATGAGCAAAACTAAATGTTTACTAATACATGCCATTCACATTTGTGGTTGTTTCTATGCAGCACTACTGTGGCACTAGATGACTGATATAGCAAGAACTATAATCCCTTTCCTATACTGGGAATCTAATTTTCTCTGCCTAGATGTAGCAGGTCTGGGCTTCATCTGAGTTATGCTAGATTTCTGCCTTGTGAGGGCGAGCAGCACCCCTTTGGTAGAAAGACAGTGATGTGTTTTGCCCCTGAGTACAATACAGCCCACAAATCTCTTGTACGCTGCTCTCTGGTGGGGCTGCAAGCAGGCTGCTGGCATCATCTTTCAACCTGAAAGAAGTTAAATCGAACACTAGCTTCTGAGCCCCACCATTTCCCAGCCGATCCCCGCAAGAGGAAGAGCTGACTAGGGAATTTTGGCACCAGGTTCCTAGTCTCACTGGCCAGAGCCACAATATTGCCACATGCAGATATCTGTGAGGAATATTTATAGCTGGGGGAGGTAAAGCCTCAGCACAGTCTGAATTGTGATACTCCCCACCGTCAGTAGATGTCATGTGACTCCATAGTTTCTCTGACCCTGATAGATTTTTTTTTGTAAAAAATATGGCTTCAAATAGAATATTGATCTTTCTAAATTCTTTTTCAAAGGCTGAAATTTTCTCCAACAGACAAGGAAAGAATGCATTATGATGATCTATTAACAAGCATTTCACCAATTAATTCTCATTGATACTTTATGGCTAAATCTAGCAAATCAGCTAGCCTGTGTACCCTAGTTACTGATTCCAAACACAAAGCCATCAATAACTTCGATGACTACTTGCTTTCATTACCCATCCTCACAATAATCTAATAAAAAGCTTTCATTTCTAGGCAAGCCGCGAACACAACTCAACAACTCAATACCGCATTGCTGCACATCAGCTGACTCAAACTCGCCTTCAGCCAATCGATATAAAGACTAAGCTCTCTCCCTCCAGTGGAAAGCTGAGTCCAGGGACCCAGAATCAGCAAATCAGTCTGGGCTTGAATAAACCTAAGAAAGGCTATTTGTATGCTGTCTCTTAAAATAAAAAAAACAAACTAGCATTTTCCTTACCCAAAGTCTGCCCACTCTAGGGCTCAAACTGTTCCACGTAGGCTGCACTTCAAGAAAAATGGATATCAAAGCAATACTGTTCTGGGGCTGGCAGGCACCTGTGAAAACTGGGCAGACGTGAGTACAGACAACCAGACCCAGCTTAAATTTTATATCCAGCTACATGCATGAGACCTACTCAGAAGCTTCCAGAAATAGATATCCTTCCACTCACGATCTGTGTTCTCATTTTTTAGGAAGAGTAGTTGGAATAAGCCATCCTTAAAAGTTAAACTGAAAAAAAAATTAAAAATGAATTTCAATAGAATAATATTCAACATAGCAATTAGGTTCTGTTTAGACTCAGTTCTGATTAAGAAAGCAGCTATTTCACATCTGCCATCTCTTGCTAAGTTCAGGGAATGCATTCATGGAGTCGGTATTGGCCAAAAGAGCCTACTAGATTTAAAGGGTTTGATCTTTTTCTTTCTGAGTGCACATGGTTCAACTGGTGGCTGTTAATGCACCTCCATTGTAACCGTGATGCAATCATTTCCCTCATGAGGCTGGAAGCCCCATAAGGCCAGGGGCCACATCTCCGTATTTCAGTGCTGTATATTCAATGCCAAGGGGGAGGTGTCTGACATACAACAGATCTGCAACACATAATTGCTGAAAGAACGCAAAAGCGAGTGCATGAATGAATGAATGAATGAATGAATGCATTACCAAACTAATCTGCACATCAAGGATCATGGTCATAATCGTCACTCTTCTGGGACACAGAGTTTAAGGTTCACCATAATTATGGCAGCTTCCCTGACCACTCAGCCTGCAGGGACCTCTTCCACTATGACGGGTGTAATTGGCACTTCACCCAGATCCCTTTACAAGACTGGTGGCACCCATCCTCCAGTTTTTGAGAGTGACAACATCTAAAGGCTCACAGATGAACCGTTCTCTGTAAACTGTCCTCAGCTGACAAGAGCTGCCTCATCCATAGACATCTAGGAGGTTACATAACTTCTCCCTGGGAGTGGCCGACAGCCAATGACAGAATGACTCAAGGATGCAAGGAGGTGAAAAGTCTAGTTCCCTCTCCTCAAGGTGGAGCAACTCTGCATTGTCGTGCAGTCACCACAGCACCCTGTAGGAACAAGGTCAGACTAGGTTTTAGCTAAACTCTTATCTTTTCTTGGCTTTGTCCTGTCGTATCCTGCATACTCACTTCTTTTATAGGTTTCTCCGGAAAGCACACCCTTAATCAATTAATTGCACAAGAATCCCATTCTCAGCACTGGCTGGTAATGAAAGCCCGATCCCCAGAGGGAGATGAATTATTGAGAGTCCTTGGCATGTGTCACTGCGTTTTACCTGGCACGTGCACTTGCATTTTTCACCTAGAATGAATTGGGCTGTGACACAGATAGAATAAGCGCATGCCCTGACATCTGTGTAATATCCCTGACACTTTAGAAGTATTGAGGAAGTATTAATTATAAGAACTGGAGAACTGGAGAAATGTAGAGGAGAGAAAATGTAGATTTAGATAGATTAATCATCAGTTTAAAGCAAGATGTGAACATCAGAAAGCCTTCTTCGTGGTGTTTTAAAAGACCCCCATCTCCTGTAGCTGGAAGGCCAGTTTTGCTAAAAATTGAGCCCCGAACCTAATTGTAAGAGTTGGAAAACTTCAGAGTGGATAGAATCTCAGCCTTGACAAGTCTCCTCCAGTTAGGACACTGATGGGGGAAAAGTTAGACCTTGATACTGAGAGTAAGCCTGGGAGAGGACCCTGAGGATGCTGTACAGGGAGGTGAACTATAAAGCTGGACATGATTAATTTATCAACAGGGACACCTCACGTGACACAGGAATTAACATCTCGTTAAGAGCCTGAACGCTATTCTCGGTACAGTGCAGGGATGACTCAGAAGCTTACAAAAAGTACTGGCCATATTAAATACAGAAAAGATTCCAGAATTTCAGTACCAAAGTATAAAGGAAATGATCGAAATCTCAAAGAAGTGAGCATACAAGAATGGATCTACTCTATTTGACCAGGAACCCATCAGCTGACTATATCCCTCTGGAGAGCTTAGAGAATAATTTCTTTTTCCAAGGTTCTGGTGATAGCAAGAGCAGTGTGTTGAGAAGCTCATTAGTGTCTGTTCTCTGTAGATGAGAACTGACAGAAGGCATGCTGTTATAGAACTGGGGACCCTGGTAGCAATGGGGTTCAGGGTCTAGAATGACAGAAGTCAGTGGCAGCACTTAACCATAAGAAGTAAAGTAGAATAATTACCTTAATTGGCATGCAGTTTGGAATTGTTGCCAGGAGGCCCTGAACACAGGGATCTACAGATATGGCTAAGAGAACACAGTGTTATTAAGGGCAAAAGAGATGCACAAGCAGCGAAGATATTGCTTAATATATGTAATAAAAATAAGGATGGATAAGCAGAAGGCTGGGGTCAGCTGCCCAAAGAAAAATCACGATCCTTTTCAAAGTTTCTACAGCTAAGCCAGTTCTCAAACCTAGACTCCATCAACTGAAGGAGAAGAAGTACTCTATAAAACCACAGCAACATTCAGGTATGTCCTTGGTGAGTCTGGTGCTCCTTGCTGAGCCAACTCCAAGACTCACACTGGTGGCAGCTGGCTGTGGTTTCTGGCATGGCCTCTTGAGGCAACTGTAAGCACAGCACCTGTGGATTGCTTGCTGAATCTTAACAGGTGCCCCCAGAGGGGCACAGGCTGGGGCTATACTTGGCCTGCAGCTGAACCCCTCTCAAGACTATGCCTCTGAACACCTATTTCACAAAGCCATGCTAACAAGACTGAGAGACTTGGGAGCTTTGCTTAGTACACAGAAACAGACATGGAAAGGCAGCCAAAATGGGAAGGCAAAGAAGCAGAAACCGTATGAGAGAACAGAACAGACATCCAGGAATAATGAAGTCAAGCAATCTAATAGATGCAGAGTTCAAAACACTGGTTATAAAGATGCTCAATGAACTTAGGGGAGGAGTAGATGAACTCAGTGAGAACTTTAACAAAGAGATAAAAATATAAAAATGGAAATGGAAATTATAAAAGGGAATCAGTCAGAAATGAAGAACACATTTCCGAAATGAAGAGTATATTGAAGGGAATCAACAGAGTGGATAAAGAAGAAGATTGAACCACAGATACAGAGGATGGGGAAGCTAAGGACACTTAACCAGAATGGCAAGAAAAAAGAAGCCAAGATTATAATAACAATTTAAGGAGCCTATGGGACACAATTAAATGTAAAAATATCCATGTCATAGGGGTATCTGAAGGTAAAGAAGAAGTTGAAGAGCTATTTGAATAAATAATGATGGGAAACTTCCCTAACCTGGTGAAGGAAATAGACACACAACCCCAGGAAGCTCAGAGAGTCCCAAGAAAGAGGAACCCAAAGAAGCCCGCACCAAGACACATCATAATTAACATGCCAAAGGTTAACTGTAAAGAGAGAATCTTAAAAGTAGCAAGAGAAAAGCAGTTAGTTACCTACAAAGGCGCTCCCATAAGACTGGGAGCTGATTTCTCAAAAGAAACTATGCACGACAGAAGGGCGTGGCACAAAATATTCAGCATGATAAAAACTCAGGATCTACAACCAAGAATACTTTATCCAGCAAAGCTATCATTTAGAGTGGAATGACAGATAAAGAGTTTCCCAGACAAAAATAAGCTAAAGGAATTTATCGACACCAAACCAATATTACAGGAAATGTTGGAGGGATTTCTTTAAGAAAAAAAAAAAAATTTGTATCAAAAACGTGAATAAAGAATGGTAATAACTATATACCTGTCAACAAGTACCTCAAATGGAAAAGAATTAAATGCTCCAACCACAAGACAGAGTGGCTGAATGGATAAGAAAACAAGACCCCTACATATGCTGCCTACAAGAGACTCACTTCAGATTGAAAGACACACTCAGATTAAAAGGGGATGGAAAAAGATATTGCCTTGATAGACCTAGAGGGTATTGAATGAAGTAAGTCAGATAAAGATAAATATCACATGATCTCACGTACATGTGGAAGCTAAAGAACAAAATCAACAACAAAAACAGAAACAAACTCATAGATACAGAGAATACCTTGAGGGCTACTAGATGGGAGAGGAGTTGGGGGGATGGTGAAAAGGGGCAAAGGGATGAAGAAGTACAAATGGATAGTTACAAAATAGACTTGGAGATATAAAGTGCAACATAAGGAAAACAGTTAACAATGTTGTAATAAATATGTAAGGGGGAAGAGGAGCACCAGAGTTAGCGGGGTGATCACTTTGCAAGTTATATACATCTCTAATCACTATACTGTACAACTGAAACTAATATATTATTGTATGCCACCTATAATTAAAAAAGACTCATTGAATTGTACAATGTAAATATGAACAACTAACTGTCTATTATATTTTAATAAAGCCAGAGAAAAAAATTTAAAACCACCTAAATTTCCAGCAGGATACTAGATATCCATACAATAAACTTATACAGAAAAAAACCCCACAGCAAATGTATAAATTTCTCCCCAAAGTGACCTACAGTTACATCCTTGAGTAACAATATACTGGGAAAATGTTCAGATCTTTTGAGGGCTGTTAGATGCTAGACTCATACCAGGACCCAGAGTGCTCCCACAGTCCACGTGGCAGTGTAAGGTTTCATGGGGAACCAAGAATAAGTAAATTACTGGTAGGAGCAATTTCACAGTGTGTCCACTAGAAACACGGAACCACCTAGAGTTATTTGCCTGCTTATCAAATGTACTATCAAAATAAACATATTTAACTGTTCGCAGAAACCTCTCAGTCAAGATAGTAATTTAAAAACAATATGAAATCCCAGGGAAGGGCAGAGAGAGGTATGATGCCCTTGGCCCACCAGTAGAATACACACAGGTCCAGGAACCAAGGGATAAAGCACAATGGTCCTGTTCCCCATCAGCCTTGGCAACCGAGTTAGGGATTTGTTCTTCTCATCCCTGTAACTTTAGTCCATGTGGTTACAGAGGTCCTGGTTCACAGAGAGATGTTTCCATCACGGATACATTAAAAGTCTCACTAAACTTAAAACAACTGATCCTGCCCAATCACTTTGGGCTCCATGTTACTGGTAGACCAATAAGAACAGGAAGGATCTGCCATGTGGACAGAAGTAACTGACCCTAATTGTCATTAAGAGATAAAAGTGCTGCTACATAATAAGAGTAGGTAAGAATATGTTTAGAACTCAGAGGATTAAACTGGGCACTTCTTGGTATCAACATGTTCAGTTTTAGTTGTAAATAAGCAAGGACAGCAGCCATAGCCAGAAAAGGGCCTGGGAACCAAGAACTTAGATCCCCCAAAGATGAAGATCTGAGTCACTCTACCATCCAAGGCATCTTGACCAGCCAAGGTGAAAGGTGAGAGGTGAGAGGGAAGGGAATCTAGAAAAGGCAGTGGAGGAGGGATGATGTATATCATTTATGACCTTGGGATATTATTTTCACTAAGCTCCAGTCTTGAAAGTTTCCCTTGAAACTACGATCAACAGAATCTTAGAGGAGCTTTGTGTGAATGGAGTGAACATAATTTAAGAATTAAGTGGATCTGAGCAATGCAAGTAAGGGACAGGAATAGATGACTGAGGTCCCATCCATAACCCCTTCACAGAGGCAGGGCACCCAACCACCAGAAACTGTGAGCAATGGCTACTGATAATTCCTAGATGTATCTTTCTCTGGAGAATTGCCATTTGTCAATGGGCCTCATCTTGAATGGAGTATCTTGGACCTCACCTCGGGCAATGGTCCACATGAATGACTGACTGATGCCTCAAGATAAAATAACTCACACTTCACAGCTCTCCCTGAGGTCAAGATGGGCTAGACTTCCCCAAAAACCACATCTTTGCTTAAGATTCATCCTCCACTTTATCCTGCTTCTCTAACTCCCTCACAGGTTTGAGAGAACAACCTCAATAACTCACCTGCACACGAATCCCCATCTCAGGCTCAGCTTCCAGGAGGTCTGACCTTGACTTACCTCTGAATTCCTGTGGTTATCACCATTAGTCAAGACCATCCATTGCAGAGTTTTGCACAGTTGCCTTCCCCTCCCGTGTAAGATGAGCTAAGTCTGTTTCCTCCAGTGAGTGCTCTCTTAATGTTTCTTTTCCCTTTTACTTTAACCTGGAACTTTTTACATTAAAATGAGAGGCTTGTCTATTACCAGCATTCCTCCCACCCGTGAATCTTTGATTCAATTCAACTTTCTGTTTTTCGTATAAGCAAGGATTTGAAAAGATGAAAGGACATTTTAAGGAGAAATAATACCTCCCACACTAAATATTATGACTGATTAACCTGTAACCAAATACTGTGAAAGGTGTACCTTTTAATCAAACATATTTTGGCATCACACGAAACACACACACACGCACACACACACACACACACCTGAATTCATGGATTACTTGACAGTGTGCAAGTGTGAATTGCCTCTTTTCACTCACTTTTATTACACAGTTTCCTGTTTGTAAATACAAGCTGGGGGCCACCCTGCAATGTGCTCGGTGTTGAGGCAATGAAGTATGTCCTCGGAACTATCAGATATTTTGGAAAAATACTTGATTTCAGACCTTGTCTTGTGGAACAATGGCTGTATTAGTCAGGGAAGGCTAACCACTGTCACAAATAACCCCAAATCTCTATGGCTTAGCACAATAACAGTTTGTTTCTCATTCACATCACAAGCAGAGGATCGTTCATGGAAGATTTTATGGGCCAGTGCAGGAAACACCATCCCTCCCTTCTTCCCACACTGTGGCACGTGCCTCCACCTAAATGAGA
Source organism: Pteropus vampyrus (assembly GCF_000151845.1). Lineage (NCBI taxonomy): Eukaryota > Metazoa > Chordata > Mammalia > Chiroptera > Pteropodidae > Pteropus > Pteropus vampyrus. The sequence goes on from NW_011888835.1 coordinate 6,386,904, forward strand.
AGGGTCTGAGAAATGTCACTTAGTACTGTGGCCAGGAAGAAAGGCAGAGACAAAGATATTGGTGAATATCAGCTTTCTCTGCCGTGTGAGATTTCCAGTTACGTGCTGTGCTCCTTAGCGTCTTCAGGGATACTCAAACGAACCCTTGTTAGAAGTGTCCCTAAGGAAGCTGATTCTCTTTTCTTCTCCAAAATACATAACTATCTCTACCAGTTGCAATGCTAAGCAGCTAGTTCACCATCTCTTCCTGAGACAAACAGATCTCAGCAGTACGTGTTTCTAACAAACACCATTCTGGAAACAAAATACTACAGGTTAACTCTTTAGGCTCTCAAGCTCTTGCAGTACATTACATATTTTTTGTGCCACTGATCATAATAGTTGTTAATGGATTGATAAACAAAATTCGCGACTGTCAACACTGGTAAGAACCTCTGCTATTCTCACACCTCTGTTTCAACAGTTTCATACAAAACAAGTTTCTACTGATTGAGAACAGTCTGATTTAATGAAACTGTTATTTCTTTTTCTCCGGCCATATCTTTACATGTGCCCTCCATAATCGTGTCTGCCATCATGGGAGGTTAAGGTTGGCACCCTGCATTTGGTTCACCCTGACAATGTATGCCCAGTCTCCTCTTTCCCCTCTGTTTGTTTCTCATTTGGTTTTATACCATCCAACCCCACTGCCTAAGCACTCTAGGATAAACACCCCAATTGTAGATTATCTTCCTGGCCCTGGCTCCTTAGATCTTGCATGTTAAAAGAATGAAAATGATAGGAAACTCTCAAGAATGTATTCAATGTATTTACTGAATATCTAAGATATGCCAAAACGCATGATGAAAAAGAGGGTCACAGGTCTACCATCACAGAGTTCACAGCCTATCAGAAACCCCTCCCTCTGAAAAGTAAGCACTCAGGTAGAAACGTTGTGAGTTGTGATAAAGGCCATGAGGGAAACACACAGCGGAATGCAACATGGACATGTTCAAAGACAAGCAGCAGCTTGGCGTATTTGAGGAACCGAGCCCAGAGCAGTGTGGCTGGAGCACAATGTGCAATGTGTTAGGGTGAACAGGGTTCAGATCTGGCTGCAGCGAATGGTGTTTCACGTCTCACTGGGACCTGGAGTAGAAGACCTCGCCTGTGAGGCTCTAAGGCTTTGGAAGTTCTCACCTGACTAACATGGACAACTGGCATGCCCTCCGTTGGGTACACCAGTCCCCATGAGAACAATCCCAGCAAATGAAGCATGGAGATACTTCATGAAGCCTGTTGGTTATCCTCCCCTTTGCTCTAGCCTCCCCAACCTGCAAAGGCCCATCAAGCACATCTTGAAATAAATATCCATAATATTTACCCTTCATATCGGGGCCTTTACTACTATTTGCAAGGAATCTTTGATATTTGCTTATGAGTTGACTGATGTCCCTCTCACTATAGGGTCTGACATTGTTATTGCTAAGGAGGCTTGCTTCATCTAATAGACTGAAAAACGCCAGGGGACAGCTTCGGTTACTAACGTCAGAATAGCTCCTCAGCGCTGGAGCCTTTGCAGTCTTCCTTGAGGGTGATCGCTGTGTGTATTCCACCTATCATTTCCTCATATTGTATTAAAAAGAAGGAGATTTTTAAATGCCCCTGCAGGAGACAACCCCTAAGAGGGCTCCCGAGGATCCCCACCTCCTGATGCTCATGCTTGCACATGAGCCCCTCCCCTTGAATGCTGTTGGCTGGGCTTTTTGATTCACTCCTAAGAGGAAAGTACGACAGAAATAATGAGATGTCACCTCCAAGTTTAGAATCTAAGACTGGCTGCCATCTGGGTGCTTGCCCACCCACTCTCTCACACTTGCTTTAAGAAAAGCCAGCTGCCATGCTGTCAGCTGACTCGTGGAGAAGCCCAAGTGGCAAGCAACTGAGGGAGAACTCCAGCCAACAACCAGTGAGGCACTGAGGTCCTCGGTCCAATCACCCACGAGGCACTGCATCCCGCCCAGAGCCACAGGAATATCCTTAGAAGCAGATTATCCTCTATCGAGCCTTCAGCTGATTCCTCAGCTCCAGCCCACAGCATCCCTGAAACTTCATAAGAGACTTGGAGCCACATGCACCCACCCTTACAAGTAATGGGGACTATGAGATAATAACTGCTCATGAGGTTTTTGTGTGTGTTTTTTAACATTTCATTTTGAAATAATTACAGACTCAGGAAATTGTAGGAATAATAGAGAGGGCTCACGTATACTACACCCAGTTTACTCCAGCCGTTACGTCTTACATAACTACAGCGCAATGTCAAAACCAAAAACAAAACCAGGTACCATCTGTGTGTAGAATTCTATGCCATCTAACCCACTATTTAGATACGTGTAACGCCACAGCCGCCGAGACACGGGGTTGCTCAGTCAACACAAGGATCTCCTTCCCGCTCCCCTTCCATTGTCGCATCCAGCCCACGCACCACCCCGAAGCCCTGGCCACCACTAATCTGTTCTCCATCTCCACAATTTTGTTATTTCAAGAATGTTATATGATTCAAATCATACAATATGCCACCTATTGAGGTTGGCTTTTTCATTCAGCATAGTGTCCTTGACATCCATCTGTTTTTTGTTTTAAGCCATTAAGTTTTGTACCGATTTGTTATGCAGCAATAGATAACTAATACATCGCTCTTGTGGGAAAAATTGCTTCCCGGTTGGAGTGTGGGCTGAAAACAGATTTCCCATTGGGTACAGAAACATGAACTCTTATTGAATATCTCTTATAAATGTTTATCATACCACAGAAATTTATAGTAACCTCAAACTCATGTTCCTAGGATGGATGAGTCGGAGAGGGTTATAATTGCATAAATATAAACAGCATTTCTCAAAATGTGTTTCAGCAAACAATGGTGCCACGAGAGGTATCTCCTAGAAGAATACTCCCATCAAGTTAAGCACAGAGAACAAATTTAAGACATGTAGAATGATTACGGTTGGTTCCTAAGTGTGTGTGAGAATCACCTTAGGTTCTTGGGGAAAAATAAATATCCTAATATCCTTGAGCCTCACACCTAGGGACTCTGACACCATAGTCTAAACTGACAAGATCTGAGATTTTTAACAGCTTTTGAGGTGATTCTGAGGCAAGTGACCCAGGACCACACTTGGAGAAATACCCTTTCAGCATTTCCCGTTCCCGCGGATTTTGCGAGTCTCAGAACGCACCCCATTTCATCCTAGCCTTGACAGCGCAACTTGTAGTCTCAATATTGTTCACTGGATAGTAGGGAACGAACAGGACTGAGAGTCACACAGACACGAGGCATAACCTTAGCTCTGCCACCTCCTCCCTGTGCAATCTTGAGATAGCTACTTAAGTTATCTGAGCCTCGGCTGCACATTTATCTCATACAGTTGGTATGAGGCTTTCAAAATACTATATAAAGTACGCTGGTGCATGGCAGGAATTCTATAAATCCTGGCTATTTTTCTGGTACCATTTCCTTCCTTCTTTCAGTTTAATTATTTGGAGTCCTGGCTGCTCCATCTTCTGGTTCTCCAGCAAACCTGTCTCTCTCTCCTCAGCTGCTGGTAGCCTCATGCTCTGCCACAGTGTCTGGGACACTGATAACCAGAACACATTTTGTTACTGCTTCTGCCACTGTGTTCATGCAGCAGCTCCATGGCATGCCATGTCTCCATATGCATCATTATTTGTGGGTCAACTGCCAATAAAAATAACCACAGGAAGTATCTAGAGCCTGATTTTGTTTTCTAATACATTTTCTCCCTTTGTAAAGGATACCATTATTAAAACGTTTTTAATAATTTCTGGTACCAGTTACCTCTTTGTAAGTGTCTCTTGTTGGTAATGAAAGAATGAACATTAAATGCTTTTACATTAGTGCTGGGGGAAAACAGGAATAGCTGTGTTAGGAAAAGCAGTTATTTAATTATGAGCATTTCATGGAGCCGTTAAGGTATCAGAACCCCACAGCTTGCTTTACTAACACTGCGTTTCTAAATCGAGCCTGTGCTGGTTTCCTTACATTTTCAACATTTCGTTTCCTGGGCAATTTGAAAACAGCAGGCCAGTTTGGGGATAAACATTAAAATACAAATACCTCAGCTCTAGCGATTTCGCCACACAAAGCACTTGCAGTTTTTAAGCATATTTTTAAAAACACACATAGCTTGGGGACTGCTGCGCCAGAATATCTTACTCAGAATATGTTGTTAACGTGTGGCAACACATTTAATGTTCATGCTTTTATTATTTACCATAAAATTTAGTGATAGACCTGGCCCAGATTCAGAGGGAGGGAAAGCTGACAAGCTCCTGCCCTGATAATGGGCTGCTTCCCCTCAGTGGAGAACGTGGTTTGCAAAACACGTGGACTTGCTACTTGTGGGGGCTTCGATGCGACTGCCTTTCATGAGAGGCAGTTGTCAAGAGCTATTTGTATCATCGTGACTATTACTTTTGCACATACAGTTATGGCCAAGGATACTAAAAAGCAGGACTCATGTATGTTTGCAATTTACAAAAGGTTTCCCCCTCATGAGCTGGCTCGACCCTCACAACGGTTTAGTGGGGATGAATGTCACTACTTCCATTACATAGATGTAGAAACTGAGGCTCAGATGAATTGAGTCGCATGTCTAGAACTTCTGATTAGTAGTAAAAGAACTTGAACTCAGATGCCTGACCCAGTTAAAGCAGTCAGCTTATCTTGCTTAGAAAATATTTCTCCAAAATGTCAAAATGATACGTTTTGCATAAATAACGGGTTCGCATGCCGGGAATAAGTCCAGCAGCTTACCTACTTGGGAACGTGCAGCTGGTTTTAAATGTTCAGACCTGCGCATCCTCCACTGAACTCCTCTGTGCCCTTCCAGGCCCAGTTTCTTCTGTGTGCCTTTCCCCAGCTCCAGTGGGCAGATCCTCCACTTTCATTCATTCAACAAACAGTTCTAAAGTACTTCTGTGCTGGGCATTGTGTTCCGCTCCGGGCAGTTAGCAGTAAGAAGGGCAGACATGGTCTTGGGTTTCAGAAAGTTACTGCCAGGTGGGCTGGGACAGGCAGTAAACTTAAAATTGCAAAAATAATTTTTTAAAATTATGATGATGATAAAAGTTACAAAAGATTTTTAAAAATGGAGTTTTGAGTCTGTGCAATAGGATTTCTAAGCTAGGTGGAGAGGGGCGGGGGGGGGGGGCGCGTGTACTTAAAGGGCCGAAGGTGGGTTTCTCTGAGAAAACAGTATGGATTACAGCGAGTGGCTTATGTGTTCCTTCCCCCCTTATTCTACATAGGCCTTGATGACAGGAACCATATTTTATCTATATTTCTTTCATCTCAGGGTTTGTATAGAGGCTCCATTATAGCTGTAGTTGTTTTGTTGTGCTCACTGAACCAGGGAGTCAATTACCTTCTCCCTAAAACCCAAAGGGAATGCGGGATGATGCCAGCTTTCCAGCTAATTGTTACTTGGTGTTCTAGGGAGATTAAATAACCAAGAGATTTCTTGCTAGTATTTCCTCAATCACTGCCTCTAGTGATATTTCTATCACTATTAATTATATTACATCATATTTATATACTAGTGCACATGTGTTTAAAGTACATATTTCCTATGTCAATGGGGCTTTCTATATTAAAATAGTAATTATTATTAATAAAAATAGATTAAGATTAATAATTATGGAGCATTTATTTTGTGCTGCACTCTCTTCTAAGCCCTTCGTAAATATTTCCTAATTTAATATTCACAGTATTCAGAGGACTTATTATTTCTACACTTGACAGATGAGGAAACTGACACAGCAGAAGGTTAAGTAACTTGTTCAAAGACCCACCCAATACACAGTGGCGGCATGACCTTAACTAGGCAGTCCACATGGGAAGCCTGCAATCTTAGGCAGTATTCCGAAGTACATATTCCATGATTTGTCTAATCTGGAGCCTCCCTAGTTCAGTGGCCTTCTTTATTCAATACTGGATTGCTGCCAAATTTTACCACTTCATCTAAAAAAGTCACTTTAGAGATGGACGTGAGTCAACACATCCCAACGTCATAACCTCAGAGGACTATTTATCCAATAGGAGAAGCTGGCATTTCCTGGAATCTATAGATAGGGAGACACAATGGTTATAGTCATCATATCCTACCAGTTAACCATTTGGCCTGAATTCACCCATTAACACAATGGTTGACCAGTTGGTTGTTTGACTAAATAGGTTTAATGGGCAACCAGAGGGCTTGAGATGTTTTCATTGTTCAGCCTGTTCCATGGAATTCAGAGTTATCCTTAAATAACAAACCTCTAGCAGTTTTTGATAAGTATAAAGTTCCATTGTTTTTCAGTTCCATTGACTTTCCCCTTCACATTACACGAGCCCTATGTAAACCAGAATCTCTGGATCCAGCTCAGCTGCTCCCCATCATGGTACATGAGTCTGTTCTCTAAAGGATTCAAGCCCATGCAGATGGGAGGATCACGCAGAATTTCACGGCCTGCCTTCTCTTTTATACACCTGACTAGTTCAGTACTAGATTTTCAAAGACAAGGAATACGAAGGCAAAAATAGCTTTGGTCCATTCATTCGTTCATTCACTCATCTCCTTGGAGAGCAATCAGTGCTTACTCCTTTAACATCATTTTTTATTTAATTATATTTTATGGTGACATTGGTTAACGAAATCCAGTAAGTTTCAGCTGTACATTTTAACAGTAAGGCATATATATATTTACATTGTGTTTACCTCCCATAGTTAGATTTCTTTCTGTCACACATATTTGACCCCTTTTACCCCATCAAGCTCCCTGCTCTCCCCTCCCCCTTTTACTATCATTTAAAATTAATGGACTCATTTAATTTTCACTTTATTCACATGCATATCAAATTCTTTTGCTTTCTTAGAATCGCACTAATTCTGCAAATACTTCTTGCTCAGATTTTCTCTTTATAGGCTTTTCCTAATGTCCTCCTTTCCTGCTATTCCACTCATTGTCTTCAGAGCATCCTGCTGCTCAAGTTGGGAATACTAGAAAATACTTTGTCTTAGTTTTCAAGAGTTTGGGCTCTAGTTTGGACTCTGATCATAAGCCAGTTATATGATTACCATCCCCTCCCAGTCTTTTTCATCGGTAAAATGAGGTGTGGGAGGGTGACTGGACCATCGTAAAGGAGTCTGGTAGCTGCAATATTTCTCCGTTCATATTTTTCTGATTTTAGTTAAGTGCTGGAGTTACGTGAGGTCAGAGTAGGTGGAGGGAGACTTGGGGATAAGGTGGCTAGATATTTCCTTGTGTGACTTGGCCAGATTGACGTAAAAAGGAGAGAGAAACAATCATTCCATCCTCACAAGGACAGCGTCTGAAAAACAAATTTCCCTTCCCTCTGGGATCTCTTAACTGAAAGAGCACTGGTGGCAAGGATAAACTGGAACTCAATGTTTGCCATGACCACACTTGACCTGGTTGGCATGTCTTTTCCAAGTGACTGTGTCCTATCCAAGTGACTGTCAACTAAGAACAGGTGGAGGGAGAATTATGTATGTCTCTAGATGTGGGTTGTTCTCCCTGATATTAATCACTTGTCAGTGGGTTTGTCCCTGAGCCCACAGTTGGCACTGGGGATAGCATAAGAAACTAAAAGGACTGGTTTTGTTTATTTAATATTTTAAAATTTTTACATGTTTCCTGGCCCAGCTATAATTCCTGCTGAATTGAAGGCTATCCCTCACACACATCCCAGAGCCTCCTAGCCTGTTAGCTCTGACCGGCTTCCCATTTCCTTCCATTTCTGACTCTTCAAAAGACCTTATCTGGAGCTCAGACAAGGACAGCACATCAAAACAGACACTGATATCTACACTTTTGCTGCAACCACAGGCATCTGTTACTGTGGTGGAATTCATTTTTTCAAAACCTTCTCAGTAATCCGAACCAGAAGAGAAAATCTGGCTTTGGAGTTGACGGCCAAAGTCCTCCAATAACTCATCTACATCCCCAATTAATGTTCTTGACATGTCCTGTATTTTAAGTTAGAGTTTTAAATTAATTATTGAAGAATTTTTGTGGCACAATATGACAACCTGTTGCCAAAAAATCTGCACTCTTATAGTATATTATTTCTAAGCACTTTGTCTAGTATGCGAAATCCTCTATGCCACCGACCAAAAGCAGATTTTCCCATAAATTAAATTTTAAGAAAAGATACTTGTAATTTTAGATAGTGTTTCTTCTCTAAAAGGATTTCAGAGAAAAATCTTTTCTTATTAACATTTAACAGTTTAGCCTATTTGAAGAATATCTTTCTTTCTTTAAATATTTACTGAGCCATTAAACATTTTAACACACTATCTTATTTAATCTTTATAAAAAGTCCATAGCACAGTAATTTTTTATTTCCTTTAAAGGGATGAGAAAACTGAGGCCGAATTAATATAGCAGTTTGTACAAGGTCACAGATGGAGAAATGAGCAAAGCCAGGATCCTCAAACTCTAGTCTTTTGCTTCCTCTTATGAGACTGGTGAACACTTCTAGATGTTACTTCTTTGAGGCTTTTTGTTTGGTTGGTGGACTGGTCTGTTTTGCTCTATACTGAATCTTTTTTCTGGAGGCTTAAAGGAAGAAACAATGATTTCACAAGTTTCCTCCCAGTCCTATGATCCTAAGATATTAACTCCCTCCCTTCCTCTTTCCTTCCCTTCCTTTCTCTCTTCTTTCCTTCCGGCCCTGTTTATTGAGTAACTATTATGTACAGCCTGCAAAACATAAAAAAATGAAAGTACACCACACCTCCTCAGAGTCCATTACAATATGCTCTCCCAGTCCTATGACAGTCTCTGGCATTTATCCAGGTAACCAATCATTCATAAACTGAGCAAATATTTTACTGAGCATCTACTAATGTATTATACCAAGCCTTGGAGATTCAGCAAATAACTCAAGCTTTGTCCCTGAACTCATGGAGCTTATGCTCTGGTGTCTCTATCTGGGTCTCTCTCTACCTTCTTTTTCCTTTCCACATGTTTATCCGATAAGGGTTCTGCTGAGTCTTGAGGGACTGCTAGGTTATGAGTTTAGGGAGCATATTTTGTAAGTGGAAATTGAGGTTATGAGGTGTTCTGTCAGCCACTCATTTCCACTTATTTGATAGTGCCTATAGCAACATGGTACCTAAAGGCATTTTTATTTATTCAGTTTCTTTTCATGTTCGTTTTATTTTTATTTAACTTTTTACAAGGGCTTTTTACACCACCCCCAACTTGTCTATAAGCTCCCTGAGTCACTTCATGATGACTCTCCACACAGTACAGGCTATAAAAATATTCACAGAATAAATTCCAAATCCATTTCTTTGTCCCTTGTTGTTGTTATGTGTCTATAAACAAGAGGTACCAACTCTAAAGTCTGGTTATAACAGGCTAGCTAGTAAATATGAATAATACGTACATCCCAAGCAAGTTCCCCACCCCAAGCAGCAAATACCACCAGAGAAGGATACTACCAGTGACTATATCTTCTTGGTAAGTATAGAAAGTGCTCCGTTAGAAGTCATGCAACTCTCCAAAGTGAATGTTAGATGTTTCTTCCCTTCTCTATAAAGACAACGCAGAGCTAAATATGGAGGACACGGCGGGAAGGGGCAGTAGAACAAAGGTTGCCACATTTTTCTTCATCTGTGCCTTGCTTTCCTTATTTCAGAGGTATTCTTAATGGTAAAAGATGCTGTACCTACACTTCTAGGGATAACTGTAACCATCAAATAAGATAACATGTTAATTTATAAACAATATTTATGTTGTGAATAAGGTACAAGTCACATATTATGCTATAGACAGATTTTAATTTTTATTTTATTTTGCACTTTTAACTTACCAGGTTCAAGACCCATTCCCTCTAGGCTGTGCTCCCATCTCTTATAACTTTATTACATCCAGATATAAACACTTAATAATGGTTTACGTATCAACTATCTTCAGATACTAGTAATGTTTAATCATTGGGTACCCAAGAAGGAGAATAATGGTGGAACAGAGACTAGTTGACACTATGCTTCCTGCAACATAGACAGGTATCTGAGCCGCCAATCCACTCCCAAGGCCAATCTTGTTAGAAGATCAAACTTTAGAATGTTGCAGAACATTCAATGCGTTGATGTTTGAAAGGGAATGCCCATAACAGTTAATGATTTTTGCGGCCTAATACCTGTGCTAGGTACAATTCTAAATGTCTTACGTGGGTTAAATTTTCACTGCAACCCTGTGAAGGAGACATCCTGATTTTATAGAAGAGAAAACTGATGCATAGAGAAGCCAGATAAACTGTTCAAAGGCATTCTGCTTGCAAAAAGAGGAGAACCCAGGCAGTCTGACCTTTGAGCCTATCCCGCCGGCCACCATCCCACACCGAGTACCACTGCAGTGGTGGCTATAGAAGAGTAATTCAACTTTTCCGTGAGGGCAGCAAAGACAGCTTACTGTGTAGACTATAGGTACCTGGCCAGTCACATTTGTTTTCAGTTTTTTTTTCTTCCAGCTCCATATTTTCATGCCTTATGTCCGTCCTCTCATGCCTTCATCTTTTCTGCACTGTACGCCCTCTGCGATTAAACTCTCACCTTTGCTTGATGCTTATTCATTTTCTGGGAGTTAGCTTAAGGCTAACCTCCTGTAGAAAAATGAAGATGCTTCCCACTGTGGGTCCCCATTGCCCAGCATACACACTCCTGCTGGTGCATTTATCTCCAGACACTGTAATCACCCCTTTGTCTGTCCGTCCACCAGACAGTCGATCCTTGAAAGCTGGGATGAGCCTTTTCATCTCCATTTCACTGGCGTCTAGCATGGTATCTGGCACAGGCGGAGAGATTCGTATGAGCTCAAGTCTTAGTGGGATAGAGGTAAACTGATTCTATATTAATAAAAACTACGTCTAGAATCAGATTCGCTGACAAATTCATCTCCACAATTCAAAGAAGAATTCTAAAAAAAGAATTCTGGAAAGCATTAAACATTCCATTTTCTTTTGTGGTTTTCCAAATCAGGAAACTACCAGGGAGGCATATGATAGGATTTAAAAATTAAGTAATGAAATACATCACTCAGCCCTTATAATCAGCACTCCGCCATGCGCAGTTGGCGCACAGAGTATGCGTTTCCTGTCTCTCTCCCTTTCCCGCCTCTCATGCTCACAAAGGGAGTCATTTCCAGTCCAAGCACTAAAACCTTTATGATGCAGAATCTGGAATATGGGTGGAGAGTGGTAAGCCCAGAAAGAGAAGACGGGAGGAGGAAAGACTAAGCCAAAGCAACTACGTGAATACACCTAATAAAGAGCAAGGCTCCAGGGAGAAGGCCAGAGGCAGGAAAGCAGGCAGCCTGGACTGGGACGGAGGACTGGAGGCTTGCCCTGCACAGGGCTCTGGGACAGCTGTGAGCGAGGGAACTGGAATGTGTGGTGGAAGCTATGAGAAATAAGATATGACATGGATATGCCTTCATTTTTATGAGGGATTTTTATGAGTAAAAAACAATTTTTCTTATTATTTGAGGTTACTCAACTGTAGTTCTTTAAATATGACTCCTTGAAGAAACAGCCACTCAGGCCTCCAGGATACTGAGCATTGTATGTACTATTTAATTCCAAAAGATTGACCATGCCTCCATGGGTGCTTTACAAAAATGCTCGAAAGATAAGTCAAAAAGTTTCCCTTTGCTCAAGGGCAATATCCAGGCATGAGATGAATTTACGTTTTTTGGGTTTTTTTTCCAAGTTAATCCAGTAATGTTTTAGTATTCCTTACAGAGGGCATTCAAGGAAGCTGACTCCGTTCTACCCTTCACCTAGCTTTGCCTAACGCTAGAGGCATCCTGGATGTAGAGAGATTGAACCATTCACTACAGAACAGTATTTCCAAAACTTTGCTGGTCCTGGATCCCTTTGAGAATCCAATGGAAAGTATGAACATTCTTCAGAAAAATAAATACACATAAGAAAATACACCCAAAATTTTGCTTATACATTGAAAAGACTCATGACTATCCTGAAGGCTGTCCATGGACCTACCATGGACCTATCCATGGGTGACCACGTGGACCCAAGCGGAGGCAGTTAACCTACTGTCCTTAGATGGATTCATTTACCTACCAAGTCTAACTATGTTAGGACATTTCATCTTACTTCCTGCCTCAAATAAGCAACATCTATAGCTAAAGTGACTCTGGGTAAATCTGGGATTTTGCTTAATCCTAACGTGATTCTGGTATCTAGAAATCCCACATATGATCCTTTCAGTTGTGAGTGGAGACAAGATCACTTAGTGGGTTCACAAGGACAAATGTTGTCTTTATCATTTCTGAGATGGTTTAAACTCACTGTACTGCCTCGGGCATTGTTTAATAATTCATCTACAGTTTGGAGTGGCAGGTTTGTGATAAACAGTTGAGGTTGTTAGGTAAGAAAGGTCACCTGTGAAGGAAGAGGTGGTTAGAAGAGGTCGGAGATAACAGGTTTCTTCAAATTTCCTGGACGAAAGCCCTCGAGGGTACTCATGCTGCTCTACCAGGTTCTCTCTGCAATTGATGAGTGGTTTTCAAAGCCATCCCCAGCTAGAGCGTTCTGCAGTAATCTACTCGGGCAGTGCTTACTTGCTGCCAATAATGCCCATAATTCAGACTGTCCACCTGAATCATCCCACAAGGAGTGTAAGTAAAGACTTCTTCTTCCCCGCCGCCTCCTCCTGCTCACTCATCTCTCTTTTTCAGGAACAGGCCGGTACTACGGAGGGCCAGCTAAATTCATCTCCAGACCCGACTGCCAAATCAAACGCTAAAATTCCCTCAACCTCCCTGAAGAAATTTTCAACAAATAACATAATTCCAACCAGATGTCAAATACTTTTAGAATACAATTTCTCACATCTTTCTACTATTCTCTAATCATTTTTTATGGGGAACATTTATAAAAAAAAAAATCGTGCACTTAAAAATTATATGACGCAGCTGTTTTTGCTATAACTGAAGCATAAGTCTTTCTTTTCCAATGAGATATGAAGAGCAAAAAAATTATTCTTAATGCTTAATGCACAAACAGGACAACACACTATTAAGTCACAGTAAGAACTCAATATTGTTAGATAATTCTATTTATATCACCTAATAAAACAAGGTTTGAGTGAGTTAACAAAAGTATGTTGAGTCTGTTAGGCACTAGATACTGGACCACCACTGAGAGCTGAGTTTTCTTCTTAAGAGACAGGAATTAGAAGCAAAAATGTCAACCACAAGTAAAACAACCCAATCATTTTTACAAAAACAAACAGAAGAAAAACTTTAAAAAGCATGTGAGAGAGAATTAAAAAAAAAAGATACCACTGTCTAGAATAAGAATATTCAGAATATAATCAATCCGACTGAAAACAAAGGTTTCCATTTTCCATGTAATGTCAGGAGGCGGTTAAATCTCATCAAGGATAATTTCTTCCCTTTTAACCACACCGTGAGTGTACATGCGAGTTAGGACCCAGCATCTGCAAAGACTTTAGTCGTTTCAAGTTGAGAAAAATACATTTTCTTTTTGCTCCTACCTTCAAGGGAGCAGCACCCAGAGTGTTTGACATCTTAAGGGAGAGAAATGAAAACACCATTTGTAGTGGACATTGTCATTGAGTGGGTTGTGCAGTGTCTGACACCCACTGCCCCTCCGAGAATCCGTCCCTCTGTGGCAAAGCAGAATTGGTGTGTCACTACAGAGACTGCAAACTCCTGATACACATTTTACAAGCCTGACTTGCATCTAGGTCTAAGCCCACGACTTGGACTCTATCAATCGGATTCCTGCACACTTTTTAGTTTTGAATTTAATGTGGCAAAACTAAGCAACGATCCCAGAGACAAGACCCCTGGCAGTGAGGCTGTGGTGAAAAGCTTATCTGGGAGCAGCGACAGCAAGTGTGCTGATGGCGGGGCAGAGCACGGAGCACCGGCCACAGCGGCAGTGCGAACTGCAACGCCCGGTACATCGTGGCAGGGGCAGTACCGCGGGTTCAGGGGTTCAGCTCCATGGATGATCCCGATGGAGCATTGTTTCTGGTTCTGATGCCTTCTGGCCCTGATCT
>NW_011888835.1:6402254-6419059 GCF_000151845.1 Pteropus vampyrus
TTTTTATATGTAATAACATGAAGAAGGCTCTAACAAGCTTCTCAGTGTCCTTGCACAGATAAAATATCCCATCAACATTTATTTAAGAGTTAATAGTACTAAGTTAATAAAGCTACGTTGTCTTTTATATGGATTAATTCATTAGTAGCCTTATGCAATATTACAAAATAGTTCTATTTTATAGATGAGGAAACAGGATTAGAGAGATTTACCAATTTCATCAAGGTCGCAGAGACCTTAAATGATGGAATTAGGACTCAAATCGAGGTAGTCCGGCTCCACAGTAGTCCAGTACTACCTTTTTAATAATTAGGCCAAAGTGATGACTCCGCATAAAAGAAAACTAATTTACCCAGTCAAGTTGAACTGAAAAATAAGCCTTGGCGTGGTGGGGGGCATGCAGACTCGAGGCACTGCGGGGTGGGCAGGGGGTGCTGTTAGGAGGAAGGGGGCTGCTGTATCTCCATGAGTGGTGACCACCGCCCTACTCCAGCGCTTCCACTGCCACCAACTGCCTCCTCGGATGGAAGTGGCTGGCACACAGGGGCCGTAAGGAGGACTGTAATGTTTTTTCAGAGGAATCGTTATGTTAAACAAAAACCTCTTCACAGAGCAGCTGGGGCTCATTATCTAGAAAATGAACCCAAGACACTTGCTCTGTTATATCCCTGCCCCACTCCCTGACGCTGCAGAGAATGAGACGGGCTTGCGAGCTTCCCGGAGGCAGGGCATGCCTGCTCATCGAAATGGAGTCCGCGGCCCTCCCTCCGCTCTGTGGAGGCCCTGCCCCCATCCTGCCTGCTCACGGCCAGCCTGACGCACCAGTCACCAGGCCGGGCCTGGAGAACTCTTCACAGAGAAGCACAGAGGTGTGTTTCTGTCACTGATGCTCTATCCCTTAAAACATCACTTATCTGAGTTTTATACTTCCTGACTCTGAAAAGGATGAGTATTTGGTAGTGAGGGTTGGGTTGCAGGGTATTTGTTTATAGGTCGAACATTTGGCTCTGTCTTACCAGCGACAGTATGCAGACATTATCCTCCAATGCAGTAGTCAACAGTAAACCAACTCACCTTCCCAGGACTACCTGGTACTGACTGTTTCCACAGTGAGCCAAGCAGTGGCTGGGAAGAAATAACAAAAGCTACCTCTGTGTGGTACTTACCTTCGGCCAGGCATGGAGCTTAGTGCTTCGTATACTTTATATTAATCCCCCTAAAGAAACTGTGACGTGAGTACTGTCATCCTCAGATAACAGAGGAGGAAACCGAGGCTCTGAGCAGTTAAGTAACCTTCCTACACTCCCACAGCTAGTGAGTATTTATCACCAGTAACGTCATCATGGGCCCACGGTCCTCCTGATCTGTCAAGATATTGCTGCTTAATATAACTGACCAAAAGAGAATAATAATGCAAACAAATATTGCTCCATCTCTAACCTCCTTTCTAGTAGGATCAAACGCCAGGGAGAGAAACATGGTACTGCAAGTGTTTGGGGAAAAATGGAAAGCAGGAAATGGGATTAGGGCGCTAATGAACTTTCAGCACTTGACTTTCTTGCAGAAACATCTCCACTTGGTTTTGGGAACACCCTCACTCCTGATTTTCCTCCAACTCCAACTTGCTCCTTCTCAATTTCCATTTCTGGTTCCATCTCTTCTGCTAACCCTGAACTCTGTCGCCCACCCTCTTTTCTCTCCAAATTCCTTCTCTAAGTGATCTCATCCTCTTCTATGGACTAAAATAACATTTTTGTTCTGATGACTCATGAATCTCTATCTCCAGCTCTTAATACTCCCCTGAGCTCTAGATTTATACATTCAACTGCCTACTTGACATTCCCTCTTAGCTGTCTAATAGACATCTCAAATTTAGTATGTCCAAAATAAAATTCTTGATTTACCCCCAGCTGTCTTCCTTATCACAGTAAATGGAATCACTACCACTGATTTTCTTTGGCCAAAAAAACCACATTTCCCTACTTTTCCTCACTTCTTCCGATCTATCTGCAAATCCCGCCAACTCTTAATTATAAATATTTTCAAGATCCCATCACGTATTGCCATCCATCTCTGTGGCTACAGCCCTAATCCAAGTGACCAGTATCTCAAATCTGGGCTGCAATGGCCTGTCTCCCCTCTTCTCTTGCGAGAGTTCACTCTCCACGCAGTAGTGCCAGAGTGATCTTTTCAAAGCATAAAGCAGATCAAGCTGATCCATTGTTTAAAAGCCTCCAACAATTCCACTGGGCCCAGAATAAAACACAACCTCCTCAACATGACCGACAGATACATCCTGTGCCCGCCGCTCAGACATGACCACATGCTTCCCTCCTCACCATTCACCTGCTTCCTTGGCCTTCTTTCTGTCCCTCTAACAACACGCTGCACTCATTCATGTCACTGTCCTTTGAACTGCTGTTCTGTCTGCACAGAATTTTCTTTCTGCATATCTTCTATGATTACCTCTTTCCCCTCGTTCAAGTCTCAGCTCTAATGTGGTGACCTTAGAATGTCTTTCACTGGCCATTACAGCTACATTATCTCCTTCCATTCCCTCCTCTCAGTTTCACTACATTCCATCACCCAGTTTGATCATTTTAAAGCGCCTACAATATGTGATTATTATTTTGCGTTTACCATTTGTTGTCTGTCTCTGCCTCCCAGAATGTAAGCTAAAGGAAGCAAGCCCTGTCCAAAAGAAAATGTCTCAGGCAATGAGCAGCTGAGCTGTATGGTGCCAGAAAAGAGGCCGGGCTACTACAGAGACTGGACAAATTATCTGATATCCCCTCATGACTGAGCAACCCATTAACACTTGGTAACTAAGAAACACTCAGATTAAAATACTGGTTTCTGAAATCCTTTCATTCTGGTAATAGTATATTCTCGTTAGAGAACAGAGATATTCTAGCCACTTAAGTAGACTTCTAATTTCAAAGGAACAAATCAGCACTTTTACCCATAATCGCTTACAAGTCTGAATGTGTATTCTAGTTACCTGGGACAAAACTATCTGATGACAATCAAATTTCAGGGACCTACAAATTTCAGGGACCTAAGATGTGAGATGACTAGATCTCCCATATCTTAGTCAATACAAATATAAGTAACTAGAACTGGAGTAACGCTGTATAGAAAACCTAAAGCATGTGGCATTGGCTCAGTGTTCACGTTGTGAGAGAGCAAGCTGGAAAGATCACAACCTACTCACAGATGACCTACCTTGTAAAACCGTCACCTGTGATAACTTAAAACAAAGGCAGTGTACCTTGTGGACTTGCAGCTTTACAGAAAGTGATTGGGAAACAGCTATTCTAGCAGGTGATGACCGCTGTTGGTGGCATTTGATACTACAATAAAAAGAATGAGTTAAGAACAGAATTAACTAATTTGTAAGCGAGTATAGAAAGTAACAGAGATGGTTCAGAAATTTGGAGACGTGCAAAACTGGAAGGGACGATTATTTCTTATATCAATTGGTGAAAGACTGAAAGATTAGAACTCAGGCTGTGTCGAGGAATAAATCAAGGCTATACTTTTCACATCCACTGTAAAACTTCTGAATGAATTAAGAGGGCATTTAGTTAACTTTTCATTTGGGCAAAATGACCCAAATAAAAAAAGCTAAAGTTGTAGCTCTTCCAATGAAGCTTGGATGGCTTAAGATACCTGCAGTTAAGTGGAAAGAGAGAGAGGAGTGTCTCAATAAAGAACTGTGTGTGGCTACTGACACAAGGAGCTGACCAAAATCAGCTATAAAAAGCTGATTAAAGTTGTACAGCCAAAGAAATATACCTCTAAAAATGTTCATGACACTTCTGTGTAGTCTAAAGACCAAGACTTTAACAGTTGGCTTATGACCTTAGATGAGCAAATCGTCAGCTAAGAAAGTTTTTCATCCTTCAAAGAAGGCAAACTGTGCAGTGCGATTTCAGATGTAGCTGAGGCAAACAATAGAAAAGGGCAGAGCCCTAAAGGGCAGAGCCAAGGGCCATGGAGAGCAATGGACTAGAAAAGCCCCTTCCGGGAGTCCCTCAGCACCTAATCAGGAAACGTTCCTCACCCCCAGGGGACTGGGACCTACAGTCAATGTCGGAATTGAGGTGAACCAGTGACTTCTCCTCTCCAATGGGAATGTTGTAGATACTCTCCTCCTATTCTGCATTCTGTACTAGGTGTGTGTGTCTGGCGGGGTGGCGGGGCGGGGAGGGATAGATATGCCTATGTTTTCATTCGGTTTGAAGTCAAGAAAAGCTTTGTCCAGCTTATCACACCCTATGCAGAATCATGGGCTTGGAGTTTGAGGCACTGACCAGGTAGGACTTTTGAGGTGACTCCCCAGGTACAGACTGAGTGAGCTGAATACTGATGACCAAAAATGGTTTCCTTAGTGCCGCTCACCAAATATCTCTAGTTCTCTCATCCCCAATTACATGGGAGGATTATAATTCCTTGCTCCTTTTTGGGGGAGTGGGGCACGTGACTAGATCTGGCTAATGAGTTGTGAGCAGAAGTGTCCTCTTTTACTTCCATGTTACAGCATTTAATTTCCAGTGTGAAACATTCCAGAGCTCTTTTCCAAACATGGCATAGTGATAGGTACTGGTGTTGCTTACTTCGCCCTGGACCCTGGGCTATATAACCTGAGCTTGCCTGCTGACTCACAATCGCCTCATAGCTATTTATTGTTTTAAGCCACTGAAATTTTGAACTTCTTTTGTTATTAGAGGCAATGCCTGAGCCTCTGGTAAACTCTCTTCTTTATCATCTTTTTAAAACTTATTTAATCATCTTATTACAATGAATTAATATTCTGTGCACTGTTTTACGACCAACTTATAAAAGTCTCATCCATTTTTCTGTATCATTTATATATTTTTCTAAAACAGCATCACATGTGACTGCCTAATAGTCCATAGTAGGGATGTCATGTAAATTTTACTCAATCTCATATTAATAAGCTGAAACAAGCTGGTTTGAGCTTTTAGTATTATAAATAATAATATAAAGCATATTCATATAGCTAAATCTTAATAGTAGGTTCATATGATTTCTAATTCTTATTTGTGGATCAAAGCATATGCAAAATTTTAAATACTTTAGCACTTATTCATTTATTCGAGTTGAATTTCAGGCTTTAGGGATTCAATAGTAATCAAGATGCACAGAATCTTCACAAAGCATATAACTAAACTGCTCTGAGAGTCTACCAGTGTCCTCCAATACTCCTTGCTACCAACACCGCAAGAGTGCTCACTTTCCCACACCCTCAGGCACACTGCACATGAGCATAGAAAGATCTTGCCATCCATAACATCCTCTATTCAGAAGGTCCTGCCTGCCCATACTTGAAGATGATGAGAATGGTAGTAACCCAACACCACAGTCTAAGAAGAGTATGCTTATTTCTAGAAGTGTGCATCAAAAACTAAAATGAGTAGTCGACCTTCTCTATCAACTTGGGAAAAGGTGCAAGTTCCACATGTTCGTGGTACTTTATTTGGTCCACTTTACAGTGCTTCTCCTACTGTACAAGTTATTTTTTTCATGTCTGTTTCTCTTGGTAGATTATCAGGTCCTTGAAAAAGAACAAGAACATTTAAGGAATTGTTAAGGTAGCCAATTACTCAAGCCAAGCCTTCGAGAGATAAAGGGTCAATCACATCCCTGCTTATACGCTACAGGTTCGCTTCCTTAGTAATAGCAGACAGTGAATGTCCATGTTTCCCCTTTGTTCATATCATCCCATTTCACTGAAAGACGAGCTCATTATGCAAATAAAGGTAGCAACTATTATACAGTTAAAAGATCACAATAACTGGTCAACTTCTGCAAACTCATAAAAAATGAAGTTGGAGAAATACCTGAAGTTTGGCATTATTTATATAGATATAAATTTTCTCCTTAAATTATAAGAAACTAGCAGAAAAAAAAAAAAAGTAAAAAGCTATAGATTCTTTTTCCATACCAATTCTGCCGGTACATGCAAGGGCAATACACAGTGATGGTATAAAACAGAATTTAGTACACGAAATTGATTGAAGTTAAAATCCAAACTAAAAACTCCTGCCCTGAAAATTCACTGGCAAATTTGTATGAAGAAGCTTTAGGCGAAGTTATTTTTTAAGGCTTTCAAGAGACTTTTGAGAAGAGCCTAAAAGGAATATGTTTCTAATACTTTATAAGGAAAATATTATTTTTCAATAAGATATAAAATATTTATTATCTGCCAGGACAGTGTTGTGAATGATCCGAAGATATTACTGTGACAGCATAGTGTTTAAGGATGCATTTCATCCTACATATGCAATAATTTGAGCAGTATATCAAAAATCTTACAAAAAAAAAAAAACCCAGAGGAATAGATATTGACTATTTATGAAAATGTGTGTAACTATCCTTAATACTATTAGTTTTCTGGGTTTTTTTTCAAATATTCTCATTTAGATTTTCCCACCAAACTAGTCAATTTTGATCAAACGTCAGGAAGTGGTGTGCAATATAAGATATAAAAAAGGAAACATGACACACTTACTGCCACATTTATTTAATTTGCCAGAATGATTTTCTTTCCTTTTAGGCTCCTTGCTGGGTTTAAAGGAATAATTTTTCTTTCTTTAGAGTAGGAGTACAGTGTGAGTATCCTCCGAAAACCTGACTTCCACTTTATCTCTTACTAACATAAAACGCATTCGCCCTTCTTACAGCAACGGCTTCCAGCTCACTGAGCAACGCCATCCGCCAGCTCTGCCCAGAGGCCCCCGCTCCACTCAGGGCCACCTCCGCCACTTCTGCTGATTCTTGTCTTACCTAATTGCCTCGCTTTGCTTCTCTTCTGCCTAGGTCCCCGCCCTTGCATTTATTTCATTTGTCACACGTAGAATATCTTCTCTCCACCACGGATGATCCCAAACCCTGTATTTTGTTTAAGTTCCACTCACTTCCACCCTTCGACCTTCCTTTTACCTTGCTCAGTGATGGATATTCTTCAAAGTCCCGTGGACCAGGTGTGGCCAATGATTCCATGTTTGCTTCCATTACGACCAAGGATTATTTATTCTCTAACTTTTTAGGTACATAAATACATCTGACTTACCCTACTAGTATCAGGAGAAAAATTACTGGACTAGGAACAAGGGTCCTGTGGCCCATCATATAATTCTTTGAGTATTATATTACTCATATCACCTAACAACTATTTTTTACCCCCAAAAAAGAGTGTCAGATTACAATAACATCACCTTTGAAATATCTTTATACCTGACATTGTATAAATCTTCAACGTTAAGAACTGTCTTTTGTTTCCCTTGTACTCTCTATAACATCTACTATAGAACTGGAGAAACAGTAATTTAATAAATATAACTTAATAAATTTAGTAAGTGACTCTTGGTCTATGGATATAAATGAGTGGGTAAGTGGGTGGATGATGAACAGATATAGCTCTGTGACCTTATCAACTTTATAATCCTTCATTTCTCTGAACTAAAGTAAAAATCATCTGTTATTTAGTTTTCTCTTTCTATACTGATCACATATGTTACTAATAAATATTACTCTTCTGCTGTTTGCTTCCCAAACCTGCTCTAATAAAAGACAACTCTCTGTCTTCCTTCAGAAAGTCATTTGTAATCTACCTGCTTCAATGAATATATCTAGCTGTTTTTACAACTTTAATTACTAAAAAAGAAAAGATCCAATTCAACACTGAGAAATGTTATGATTTTTAAAAAATGACTGGTTCTTATGAGATGAGATAATGTTGCATAACCAAGACCTGAAATTTGATTCTCATCTATGGTAACTCTGGCTGTTTCAATTTTGTGAAATCATTTTCATCAACAATTTGACAGAGAAGAGCCAAAGAAAATGATTTCATGTCTTCTAACAGCTGCAGATTTGTGAGCAGAGAGAAAATGACAGGAGTTTTATTTGGATCAAAGTGTGAAGATGGACTTAATTCTCTTCCAACACTCACTCCCAGCCCCGTTTTGAAAATATAAGGATTAATTCCCATGTACACAAAGCAAGATTCAAATTTCCATGTGATTTACTGCTTTAAATTCCCAGATAAAACGTGCTTGTTGATGAACCTACATAAAAGTTACATCTAGGAATCCTTTTTGGAAGAGCAGGATCTCTTGTGAAAGGGCTGACATACTGATTTCTCAGGAATCTCTTCTGTTGGTCTTTAGTTCCCATCAGCACTTTCCCCTCTAGTTTTCAAATTCTATTCTGCAACACCAATAGAGCGCACAGCCCCTCATTAAGGTGACTAGTCACACAGAACAGTAATGGTTATTATGACCTAAACCCTTAATCCAAACAGCCAACCTATGAGACAATTCTCCTTCTCATTTACAATACTCCATCCTCTATCAGGCACAATTAAGGTATCTCTGTCTACTCCGAAATCAAGGTATTCTCTCATGATGGAAGTAGAGACCATGTATTCTGGGTGGGTTTTTTAAGAGCATTCTGATTTTACATGTTGTATATGACTATTAACTATGTGCATTAGGTCATATTTCAATTTTCATTTTCAGTCACATGGTCACCACAGCTGTGGGTCATAAACTAATGTTAGTGATGATCCTGCCAATGCAATTCTCAAACTTGTATTCACTCGACAAACATCTGTTGGCTAAGACTTTTATTCACTCAACAAACATTTATTTATTCAGCAAACATTTACTGTGTGCCAGGTACTGTGCAATGACTTGGAGATACAATGATAAATAAAACATAGTATCAGCCCTTTAGGACAGAGGTCAGCAAACTTATTCTGTAAAGGGCCGAGTGGTAAATATTTTAGGCTTGTGGGCATTATGGTCTCTATCATAAGTACTCAGTTCTGCTGCTGTACTAGGGAAGAGCCACAGAGTGAATGAGCCTGGCTGTGTTCCAATAAGCCTTTATTTACAAAGACGGGGTAGTCTAGATCTGACCCGCTGGCCATAGTTCGCTCACCTCTGCTCTAGTTGTTTAGAGTCTAAGTCTAGACCAGTACTGTCCAACAGGACTATGATACAAGGCACAAATGTGAGCCATATATATATACTTTGAAATTTTCTAGTTGGCACATTTTAAAAAGTAAAAAGCAACAGGTGAATTTCATTTTCATAACATATTTTATTTGACTTGATATGTCCAAAATATTATCATTTCAACATGTAGCCAACATTTAAAAAGTACTAATTAAATATTTTGCCCTTTTTTGTACTATGCCTTTGAAATACGCTATTTTACACTTGAAGCACATCTCATGTCCTGGCTACATTTCACGTGCTTAAGAGCTACCACAGGCAATTAGTGGCCACCGTACCGGCTGGCCAGGGTCTAGACACATGAAGAACCATGTAATCGATAGGGACAAGCAGGAGGCATGTAGAGTGAATGCGAGGAGGAAAAGCCAACCTCATCTCCTACTGGAGATGTGGCTGCTGGTCAGGGAGGGCTTCTCAGGGGAAAGCCATCCTATGGGATGAACAGGAGGAGGAAGATTCCGGACAAAAGGAGAGAGATGCATAAAAACCTGGAGATGGGGAAAGGTACAGTTTCTCAGTAAAGATTAAAGCAGCTCAGCATGCACAGAGCCAGGGTACCATGAGTTCACCCTGAGCTAAGGCAGTGGCGGTGGGAATGGAGTGAAGTGGATTAGATGTAAGAGATATTAATGAGACGGAATTGACAAAACTTGGAGATCAATTGGACATAGGGGATGAGGAAGAAGGATGGGGAAAGGATGATGTTGAGGGTTTTCGCTTATACAATATGCAAGCACAGAGCTGTCATTGGTCAAGACGGGATGCTCAGGAGCAGGGGCAGATTTGGAGAAAGATGAAGGGTTAGCCTTGAAAACCCTGGCCTCTGAGGCCTTGAGGAGACACGCACAAAAATAATGGGAGAAACACACAAACAGCACCTACACACAGAACATGCCTTCACACTCAGGAAAACATTTTATGTCAGTAGCTGCCTCATTCTATAACCAAAAGCCTCTTTCTCCCTTCACTCCAACCAAAATAGTTTTCTAGTGGCTCTGCCACCACATGAAGGGCCTAAAATCCTGATTCTGTCTGCCAAGAACGCTGGCTCTCTCCACTCCTGTTTACCTAATTAGCTCCCTTTCATTTTCAGGTCTCAGTTCAAACACCACTTCTCAGAGAGACTTCTCAGATGCCTCCGGAAGAGGTCAGATTTCCTTGCTATGGACTTCCAATATTTTTCGTCAGTGGCAATTTTCACACTTATAATTTCACATCTATTTGTGTAAATATTTGATTAATGACATTCTGCCTTGAAGGTAAAAATTATTCAGCAAGAACTGTGTCTAGTCTTGCTCCACACTGTAGCACTAGCCTCTGCCACCTACCTGGCACATAGTAGATGCTCAGTAAATATTTGTTGAATGAGTACACAGAATACTATAAGTCCCTGTTGAAATCCAAAATGATCTGAAAAGGATTGTAAACCTTAGCATGAGTCAGTATAATGGATTTCAGTATCATCTACCAACGTGATCAGCCAGAAATATTAACTTTATTTTTTCTATAATTTAACTGAACTGTTTTTCAATTCCTCATTCACAGCTCAGTTGGCAGAAATGTGATCCCAATCATTTTCCCGACATTGCTAGAAGCATTACCTGCCCAGGAAGCCTTTTCCCACTGGGGTGGGTTATGGCAGGAGGCCTAAGCCTTCCTTTGAAGGCATAAGATTTTATAAACTACAACCAAAAAAGATACTCCCCCCCTCCCAGATTTTCTGGCCTATAATATCCATTTCCTTAGACAATGTGTGTACAAAACTTTAATTGCATGAATGGAGGTGGAGGGTGGAAGAGAGCGATAAAAGATAAATGATGGGGCTGGAGGGGGAAATGGGTCAATAATTTTAAAATGTTATCCTATAACATTACTTTATTTAAAAACTAGGAGATCACAAATGACTGAATAGATTGCAGATCACAGACAGTTCAACTTTCGGCCAGGAACACATACAGCCAGAAGAAACCTGAAGAAGCGAACATAAAGTGCTTCCTGGGAAGGTCTAACCACTGAACAGAACACAGCCGCGTCATACTCACTTCTCCGCCCTTCGTGGAATGAAGCGCAGCCTAGAGGGGAAGTAAGGCCTCAGTACATCATCCCTGAATTAAAGAGCATCCTAAATGTCTCCTTGGTAATGACGAAGTGCCTGTTGGATCGCTGTCTCCACCTCTGGATCATAAGGTCCATGAAGGTGTGGACACTGTATCAGGGACACTGTGCCCTTCTATTCACTGCTGCATCACCAGCACCGACCACATTATTTATTGAATAAATAAATATGTCGAACAGGAAAAGGGTGGATGAGAACATGGAGCCAAAATCACCCTACCCTTCAAGTCCCAGTTCAATTTTTAAGCCTTTATCATATTAGCAGTTCCTCCTGGAGAGAAGTTTTCACTCCTACCTTGGGCCTCCCCAAACGCCATGTTTATCCCTCTCAGAGCTTTTATTAAGAACTACACAGTGGTTAAGGGTGCAGGCTCTGGGACCAGAGTGCTGTTGTTTAAATACCAGCTAAGGCAATCATAAGCCATAGTACTTTTGGCAAATTTACCTTTGGCAAATTACGTGAGGTCCCTGAGCCCTGCTTCTCACCTACAAAATGAAAAAAAAAATTACACCATCAATTTTGTAAAGGTTGTTGTGAGGACTAACAAGACTAAAAACATGAAAAACTTTTAGTTCAATAGCCACCACATAGTAAGCACTCAAAAATTATCTATTATATTCATCACCCTCTACTTTTACGATAGTTTTTAAAACAGCTGCATTTATTGAGCACATACTCTGAGCAAAGGAGAAAGTATTTTACATGGGTTTGAACAATGAAGCCATAGTTGATCCTGTGGGTTGTTTTTACCTATCTACCATGATGAAACTGATGCTCAGGGGCTAAATAAGTTGTCTGAGGTCACATAACCAGTAATCGGATTTACTGTTACTTAAGCTCTGCAACAGCCCTGCTCACTGTCTCCATGGACGCATGTACTCATCTCATGTCTTACAGTAGGTTGTAAATTCCATTGTGGGCAAGGATTTGATCTCATTTCTCTTTGTATCATCCAAAGCATTTCACTCAATGCTTTATATGCATGCCAATGATGGATAAATATTTATTTAGTGATTAAACGTAGAGTGAAGAGACCCCAAAGTCAAATTTCATCAATGTCATCATTTTGTCCTAGCATTGGCTCTACAGAAGCTGCTCACATGCACTTTGAATAGAGGGAATCCTTGCCATGTTTAAGCGGCACCCCTATTAACATACACACTGAAAAGAGTAGTGTCTCCCTAGTGAAAACGTCTTATAAATAGGTCCTCTGTACAGCCAAGAACACATGCATGTTGGCTGGGTTCATCAAATAGGTGATACCCTAAAAAATTTGAATGTATACCATGTTAACAGCCTGGAAACACAATTCATTAGTGCCCTCTACATATCTGAAATTTTAAAAAGCATTTATGATGGGCTGAGTAGTGTTCCTCGGAAAACACCGACAGCAACCATTACACAGAATAGCACCGAGAATGTGTGTAGCTTCAGACACAAAGCAGGTGCAGCCAGTGAGTCACCAGCTGGGAAAGAGTAGCTCCCAGGGTTACAGAAACGCTAGCGCAGCAGCTCTCAAAGTCTGCTCTGTGGACTGCCATGCCGGTTTAAGCTGGGAAACTCCACAGTAATGCAAATCCTCAGGCCTGACAGCCCTGGAAAGTCAGGAACTATGATGAAGGACTCAGCAATCCGTGCTTTAACTTGTCTAATAAATGCTCGAGTTTGAGAACCACTGATCCGGAGCACAGATCTCCACAGCACACACCCTTATTTTACAGATATGAATTCTGAGGTATATAATTATTCCAAGATTACACAACTATTTGGTAAAGACCAGAACATCCATCTCCTGGTTCACAGTAAGGAGGGTTGGGAGAGGTGAAGGCAGATGCAAAAGGACTTTATGTCCCTGGAGCCTAGGCTCCATTTATATCTCAAGATTACAAAACCATTTAGCTTTCATTCCTGGGTGACGACTGCAGGGACAGGCTGCGACAGGCATTAGATCGCTGGTCGGAAGTGCTAAAGTAAAAAGCTAAGTCAGTGTTCTTTACTGTAGATCATTTAATGTGACGATATGTAATATTAATCTCTCAGAAGATAACAGAGTACACGGCAAATTCTAAAACTGCTTGACCATGAACTTTATACTAGGTTACTTTAAAAAGTCGGAAATACTGATCTACATTGCCAAAATGGTAAACAATTCTTGTTATATAACTGATTGATTGATTGACTGATTGATTTTTACAATCAACAGATTTTGTTCAGATTCAGATTTCACCAGTTTTACATGCACTGTGTGTGTGGTTCTATACAATTTTATCACATGTACAGATTCCTGTAATCGCAATCACAATGAAGATTCTGTACTGTTTCATTACCACAAAGGTCTCTCGTGCCACCCGCTTACGGTCACACCTAAGCTCCTCTTCCCCAACCCCAATCTCCACAAGCACTGATTGGTCCTCCATCTCCACGATTTTATCATTTTGAAAATGTTATGTAAATGAAATCATGCAGTATTCCACCTTCTGAGACTGGCTTTTCTTACTTAGTATACTGAAATTCTTTTGAGATCCACCCAAGTTGCTGCATGTATCAACAGTTTCTTTTGATTGCTGAGTAGTATTCCATGCGATGACACACCATAGCTTTACTATTCACCCACTGAAGGATATTTGGGTTGTTTCCAATTTTAGCTGATTACAAATAAAGCTACAGTAAACATTCTTGTACATGTTTTTGTGTGGATATAAATTTCCATTTACCTGGATAAATGCCCAGGAATATGATTGCTCAGTCATGTGGTTAGTATATGTTTCGTTTTTTAAAAACCGTCAAACTAGATCTCCTCTGATCTCGGAAGCTAAGCAGGGTCGGGCCTGGTTAGTACTTGGATGGGAGACCACCTAGGAAGACCAGGTGCTGTAGGCATCAAACAAAAAAAAAAAGTCAAACTATTTTGCAGAGCAGCTCTACCATTTTACATCATCACTAGCAGTATATGATAAAGCTAATTTCTGACTGATTCATTTTTTAAATGACAATCAAATCAGACTCGTAGGTACTTAAACTGTAGTCCATAGGTTCCTAAATGGTCCGTGGATCTCAAGAATCTATAAGCCCCAGAAGTAATAAACAACATTTCATGAGTATGTACAAATCTGATACTTTTCTGGAGGGTTTCCAAAGATTTTTATTAAATTTTCTAAGAGCTCAATGGCATATTCAGTCACTAGATATGTTGGCTTCGTGAAGCTACAGCCAATGAAATCTGGGCTTTTCCTTTAGCTTGGATTCTTGTGATTTCCCACTGAAGCTCCTACAAAAGTCTCCTGGTTGCTAATTTTACTTCCCTTCCAGTCTTGCCGTTCCACACTCTAATTTTCTTAAACTCCAAACCCATCAACATTCCTGCTTAGAAACCACTGCCTACCGATTCAAGCACAAGCGTTCCACAGCAAGACTGCTCTTCCCTCGTCTCGTCTGTCACTCTTTCACGGATCCCAGTCAGACACCCTGCTCTCCCCAAAGACACACACGCCTTCCCCTCCTGAATATCTGGAGCTACCAAAGACATTCTTCACACCCATCTCTAAAGCCTCCTCTTCCATAAAGCTTTCTTCATTCTCCAAATAGTCACTATTTTCTCTGCCGATCATGTCTCTAAGTCAAATATGTGTCACTCTCTCAAGACACTAATCATACTTGGAATATAAATATTCACTATAGGTGTGTTTACCATGCCCGCTGTGCTTGAGCATAGTAACCATTATTACTCTTGTTTTTAATTTGTCACTCTATCCTTTTGCTGGGTCACTCCATTCGGGGCTGTCACCAGAAAAGCAATATTGGCCTATCATATGTTTTATCCTGAAATGATCGGATTTTGTTAGAAAAAAATGTTCTTCTTAGTTCAGAAACAAATTCTTATCCATTTAGAAACTAAAAGACCTTTAGATGTTTTATGTGATTTTTGTTTGTATTAGAACAGGTGGCCTTTGACAAGGGCTAGAATGGCAAAAGCAACAGGAACGCTACAGGTACAGAAGCATCTATCCATCCAGCACGTACAGGCAGCAGCTTTTCTGCAAGTTTATTTCTGAGATGAAAAAATACAATCAGGCAGATCAATAAAACAATCAACATTTTCTCTTTCTCTTTGTTCATCTTTTCACCTTATGTTAAAGAACTATCATATATATATTTTCAGAAGCCATGAATCAAAATCATTTTTTAAAAATACATTAATCAACCTCCCATATTCATCATTCCTCATATCCTTTATTTTCTCCTTCAGTAGAAATGCCTTTATTTGAAATAAAGGAAAAGGATAAAAATGAGATGTTGGGGGTAGGGTACAGGAGGCCAAAAAGACTTATTACATTGGTAAAAAATTCTAAAATACAAAATTCCAGCCTAAGTTGGAATTTCATAGGAAGAAGCACAGAGGATTACAATCCTATTTACTGACTTTCGAGGATGACTCTCTTCATAGACACATGCCCCCTCCACACACATAAACCTCAACATAGGGCCCTAAGCAACCTGCTTCGGCCAAATACATATGGTAAAAATCACAGTAGAGTTTGGGTAGGAACAGAGTAGTGGGCAGCCGTAACCATGGAAATAGCGTCGAAAGAGCTCAGAGTCAAGTGTATATGCTAGGGACGTAGGGATTCCAAAACTGAGAGGCTAAAATCTCTCTGGGTCCCCTTTTATTCATTCCAATCAGAAAAGAGGATTTTAGATAAATTCACTGGCTCTGGGTCTACTGACACAACCAAAAGGTTTTTTTGAAGTAAAACTAGGCATAGAACTTTGAGTTTCCACAGTGAAAAAATCTACCATGTCTATCAATTTATACACTAATAAAAAATAATCTGGGTTTACTATTTCCCTTTCCTGTCCTTCCCTTTTCTCCTTAGCCAGTGACTGACCAACTAGCAGAGACCAACTGACAAATGCAAACAGAATGACAGCTAAGTAAATACAGGAGTTTAACCACCACCCCTCCGAGCAGTTATGTGTAAGCATCCCGAATACCATTCCAGAGTCCAAGAATTACTTCTTTTTCTCAATACATTTTATTTCTTCCTGAGATCTATTTCCCCAGCAAACTCAGCTTACGTACAAGTAAAAAAAGCATTCTACCAAGAACCACCTAACTGGGTCCTCAACTCCTCTCCAAATTTTCTGTCCTGCTTGGGGAGAGCCTCTCCCATACCCCCATGTCTCGGCTACTCTCTCTATAAAGTGGGAATAATGTCTCGCA
This sequence comes from Pteropus vampyrus, assembly GCF_000151845.1. Lineage (NCBI taxonomy): Eukaryota > Metazoa > Chordata > Mammalia > Chiroptera > Pteropodidae > Pteropus > Pteropus vampyrus. The sequence goes on from NW_011888835.1 coordinate 6,418,642, forward strand.
TGTCTCATTAAGTCTAGTGTTTGCTCTAGGTCATGCGATGCTATAATTCGATAAATGGTAAATAATGCTAACAATTTGCATCGTATCTTTCAAAAGTACCTTGCGTGCTTAGGATGAATCCAATGAGTAAACTAACATGAGTTTGATCCCCACGAGAACTGTTTAATGGAAGAGTAACTAAGGCACTCCCAAGTTAATTACCACCAGTCTGGGTGGGTATGAAAGATGATTTGCTTTTTTCACTTCAATTTGAGAAATTGATTTTATGGCTTCCCAGCGATCTTTCACTGTTGAAACCCCACAAAATAAATGGATAATCAATAAAAGAAAAAAAATCTGCTGTTGGCTTAAGTCTAGGTTACCATTTCCTCCGTCTTTTTTTTCCCTCCCAAATCAGTGTTGCCATCATGGTAAACAC
>NW_011888835.1:6419109-6424552 GCF_000151845.1 Pteropus vampyrus
CTGACAAATGCAAACAGAATGACAGCTAAGTAAATACAGGAGTTTAACCACCACCCCTCCGAGCAGTTATGTGTAAGCATCCCGAATACCATTCCAGAGTCCAAGAATTACCTCTTTTTCTCAATACATTTTATTTCTTCCTGAGATCTATTTCCCCAGCAAACTCAGCTTACGTACAAGTAAAAAAAGCATTCTACCAAGAACCACCTAACTGGGTCCTCAACTCCTCTCCAAATTTTCTGTCCTGCTTGGGGAGAGCCTCTCCCATACCCCCATGTCTCGGCTACTCTCTCTATAAAGTGGGAATAATGTCTCGCATGTCTCATTAAGTCTAGTGTCTGCTCTAGGTCATGCGATGCTATAATTCGATAAATGGTAAATAATGCTAACAATTTGCATCGTATCTTTCAAAAGTACCTTGCGTGCTTAGGATGAATCCAATGAGTAAACTAACATGAGTGTGATCCCCACGAGAACTGTTTAATGGAAGAGTAACTAAGGCACTCCCAAGTTAATTACCACCAGTCTGGGTGGGTATGAGAGATGATTTGCTTTTTTCACTTCAATTTGAGAAATTGATTTTATGGCTTCCCAGCGATCTTTCACTGTTGAAACCCCACAAAATAAATGGATAATCAATAAAAGAAAAAAATCTGCTGTTGGCTTAAGTCTAGGTTACCATTTCCTCCGTCTTTTTTTTCCCTCCCAAATCAGTGTTGCCATCATGGTAAACACCCCTCAGATTCTGTTCTGATTAGAAATCTAGATACATCGTTTTCCTTTTGTAATACAAATATATTTAGATAATAATACTCACTGTCAATGGCCTTTTACGTGTGGGGGGCACTATCCCAGAACACTGGAAAACTTCACATTCAAATATTAAAACAGAAGAGCTACATGAACATATACTTATTTTCATTGAGTTTACCTATTTAATAAGCCGTTTGATCTAGAATCTCCTTCTGTTATTGTGCCAGAAATGTGACTAATTTGCTTCCTTAAGAACCACTATAAAAGTTGTGATATTACAAAAATCATATTTTATTATCATTTCATTTTATAATAATATAGAAATATGTTCTGCACTACACAATGGCAGACTCAGCAATACAGAGTAATGCCTCATTTATCCAGGACAGTGGGGTAATGAGGTGGTCCACTGTGATTTGTCCTGATAACTGAGGCCTACTGCCTTTGCATGCCAAAAAGTTGTATTTGAACTAATTTTACTGGAAAGATTTCTCAAACATATTACACAATTTCCGGCTTAAACATATAAGAGCTATTAACATATTTTTAATGATAAAGTCATCACATGGCTCTCAGCCATTATACTTGCTTACTCCTTTGCTAACTGTTCTCGGCTGCTTCTTTCAGAGTCATTGTATATTAAAGCCTTTATATTTCCTTTCTCTCTCTTAGTTGCCCTTTTATCAGTTATCAAGGCTCTTGCTCCAAGCAATTTTTATGCCTTTAAATTCCTGTTTTTATGTGTAAGCATCATGAATACCATTCTAGAGTCCAAGAATTACTTCTTTTTCTCAATACAAGACCCTATTAAAAGAAATTGAAGAAGATACAAAGAAATGGAAAGATATTCCATGTTCTTGAATTGGAATTGGAAGAACTGACATAGTTAAAATGACCATATCACCTAAGGCATTATACAGATGTAATGCAAACCCCATCAAAATCTCATCGGCATTTTTTAAAGAAATAGAACAAAAAATCATCAGATTTGTATGGAAGCACAAAAGACCCCAAATTGCTAAAGCCATCCTGAGAAAAAAGAATGAAGCTGGAGCCATCACTCTACCCGACTTCAAATTATACTACAAAGTGACAGTAATCAAAACGGCATGGTATTCGCAGCAAAACAGACACAGAGACCAGTGGAACAGAAACGAGAGTCCAGAAGTAAACTCATATTTATATAAGCAAATAATTTTCGACAGAAAAAGCCCAAAACATACAGTGGAGAAAGGAAACCCTCTTCAGTAAATGATGCTGGGAAAATTGGAAGGCCACTTGCAAAAGAATGAAACTAGACTGTTGTCTATCACCACACACCCAAATTAACTCAAAATGGATTAAGGACCCAAATATAAGACCGGAATCAATAAAATGCATAGAAGAAAACATAGGAACTAAGTTCAAGGACCTTGGACTTCAAGAGGATTTTATGAATTTGACCTCATAGGCAAGGGAAGTAAAAGCTGAAATAAATGAATGGAACTACATCAAACTAAAAAGCTTCTGCTCAGCAAAAGAAACTGTCAACAAGGTAAAGAGACAACCATCTGAATGGGAAAATATATTTGCAAGCAACACCTCTGATAAGGGCCTACTATCCAAAATACACAAAGAACTCATATGACTCAATAACAACAACAACAACAAAAACAATCCAATCAAAAAATGGGCAGAGGACCTGAACAGACACTTCTCCCCGGAGGATATACAAATAGCCAACAAATATTTGAAAAGATGCTCAACATCACTAGCTATTAGGGAAATGAAAATCCAAACCACAATGAGATACCATCTCACATCTGTTAGAATCAACAGAACAAGTAATAACAAATGTTGGAGAGAATGTGGAAAAAAAGGAACCCTCATATACTGCTGGTAGGACTGTAAATTGGTACAGCCACTATGGAAAACAGTACGGAAGTTCCTCAAAAAACTAAAAATTGATCTACCATATGATCCAGCAATCCCTCTACTGGGTATTTACCCCCAAAATTTGAAAACCCATATCCAAAAAGACATTTGCACACCGATGTTCATAGCAGGACTATTCACAGTGGCCAGGACATAGAAGCAATCGAAGTGTTCTACCATAAATGATTGGCTAAAGAAGCTGTGGTACATATATACAATGGAATATTACTCAGCCAATAAGAGATGAAATACTGCCATTTTCAACAATATGGATGGACCTCAAGATAGTCATGCTAAAAGAAATAAGCCAGACTGAAAAAGTTGAAAATCACATGATATCACTTATATGTAGGATATAAACCTAACAGCAACAAATGAACAGGACAAACAAAGACTCAGGGACATGGACAATGGACTAGTGGTTACCAGAGGGTAGGAGGTGGGGGAGGAGGGAAGAGGTAGTCAGGGTAAAGGGGATCAAATATAAGGGGATAGGGGAAGGGTGAACTGGGTAAAGGGGATCAAATATATGGTAGCTGAAGGAAACTAGACTTTGGGTGGTAAACACACAATAGAATATATAGATGTCAAATTATAATGTACACATGAAAATTATATAATTGTATTAACCAATGTTACCCCAATAAACTTAACAAAAATAAATAAATAAAAATAAAAAGGCAAAAAAATTCCTGTTTTTAACTTGTAGAAAGCTTGATAACAAAATCCTTTTAGGAATCATTTCAATGTTTGCATACAAGCTTGAAGAGGGGCACAATTTTAGGCATTGGTCCAAGTGCATGAGGGGCCCCGTGCAGGCGAACAGCAGATGCTCCAGGTGCCTGGTTCTTTACGAGGACCCAGGGAGTGAGTTTGCTGAGAGCCTTCCATGAGAGCAAGTGCCCTTATTCTGCCTCGTATTTTTTTTCTCATTATTTCACCCCGATGGGTGTCCTTACCTAGATTATAAAGTCTGTGAGGGCAGGAAACATATTTTATTGTTTGTCTGATATGGCACACTACTTAATATAGTGCTAAGTATGTAAAAAATTCTCCTGTGATTTGACAATGCTGTGCCTTCTCCCAGAAACTTGAAGAAGCCTGGGTTTCTTCTTTAAGGGTAATGCAATATGTTACTTAAAATTTCTGTCTGTCATTTAGCATTATTTGTGCAAACTTCCCCCTACCAGAGTTGACTGACATTATTTACATTGCTGTAAATAAATGTAAACACTCCTCATTGAATCTGTGACACTGTAATTAGAAACCAATTAATTAATTAATCTTTTCTTAATTCACAATTCTTTTCTTTTTTTTTCTGGTCTGTGTAATTTGTGAGCAAAATTTCCAGCTCTGTGCTGAAGCACAACTGTAGCCTTTATTTTTCACACCTTGCATGCCCAGTAACTCATTAATATTTCTTAAGCTGTGCCTAAGTCAAATTTTTCTGGCTTGTCAAGGATCTCTTTGATCATAGCAATCAAAAGAATTGAGTGGAGACTGACCCTCAGAAATGAAATGCAAAGGCTCTTTATATTAATTTAAATGTCTCCGGCCCATTTAGATATTTATTCTGAAATTTTCATTTAAATGTTCCATGTCATCTAAATTCTTTTTGCTCTGCAAAAGCCACTTCAGGAAATCATATTTCCTTGTAACATCAATTTTCCCAGCATCAGGTTCTTGATTTGCCCGGGAAGTGAAAGTGCATGCTCTCTTGGCCACACTGCAAACATTCTTACCTCTCTCTGTGATGTTTCATTGCTTCTGGTAACATTCTCTAAACCTGTAATGTGTACATGCCACTTATCTGTAGACACTTGGAAAGTGGGGTCACTGATCTAAATATGACATGCTAACACGAAGCACCGGTTATCATTTTGCACCTGCAGAGGGACTTACAGAGTGACACAGCCTTATTATATACACTACCTGAGACCAAATCCTCCTTGGGACAGTAATGTCTGCTCAGGTTTTAATCCTACTGCAATAACTCACTGGTAATAATTCTTTAATATGCCCTTTTCTCAAAGCTGTTTGAAACATCTCATTTGGCTGGAAAAGCAGCTGCAAAAGTCACTTTGTGTTCATTGTGAACACTTTTCTTTATTACATTCTTGAAAATCCAGAATGACTACAGCCTATCCTGATCCTTAAGCTGTATTCTCTGTAAGCAGAACATGGTAATAACCCAAAACTAGGAGAAAGAAGTAAATAATAATAATGACAACAATAATAATAATGATAAGAGTGGAAACAGATGAAATAGAGAATAAAAAGTAAAGAAAAATCGATGAAACCAAAAGTTGGATCTTTAAAAAGATTCATAAAAACGTCTTTCTAAAGAAAAAAGAAAGAAAACTAAAATGACTAAAATCAGGAATGAAAAACAGGATGTTACTACCAACCTTTCAAAATTAAAAAGAATTATAAGGAAATTCTATGAATAATTGTGTGAATAAATTAGATAAAACAGATAAAGTACTATAAAGATATGAACTAATATAATTGACTCAAAAGAAATAGAAAATTTAATAGACTTAAAAATAGTAAAAAGACAATTAATAATAAAAAAAAAAATCTCCTACAAATAAAAGCGCAGGATCAGATGATTTTGCTGGTGAATACTACCAAATGTTTACAGAAGAAGTAACATCAAACCTTCACAAATTCGTTTTGCAAAAAATAGGAGAAAGGATCATTTCACAATTCATTCTATGAGGTCAGTATTACTCTGATACCAAAACCAAAGAAATCACTAAAAAAGAAAACTACA
>NW_011888835.1:6425382-6427259 GCF_000151845.1 Pteropus vampyrus
TAACCCAAAACTAGGAGAAAGAAGTAAATAATAATAATGACAACAATAATAATAATGATAAGAGTGGAAACAGATGAAATAGAGAATAAAAAGTAAAGAAAAATCAATGAAACCAAAAGTTGGATCTTTAAAAAGATTCATAAAAATGTCTGTCTAAAGAAAAAAGAAAGAAGACTAAAATGACTAAAATCAGGAATGAAAAACAGGATGTTACTACCAACCTTTCAAAATTAAAAAGAATTATAAGGAAATTCTATGAATAATTGTGTGAATAAATTAGATAAAATAGAAAAAGTACTATAAAGATATGAACTAATATAATTGACTCAAAAGAAATAGAAAATTTAATAGACTTAAAAAAAGTAAAAAGACAATTAATAATAAAAAAAAATCTCCTACAAATAAAAGCGCAGGATCAGATGATTTTGCTGGTGAATACTACCAAATGTTTACAGAATTAGTAACATCAAACCTTCACAAATTCGTTTTGCAAAAAATAGGAGAAAGGATCATTTCACAATTCATTTTATGAGGTCAGTATTACCCTGATACCAAAACCAAAGAAATCACTAAAAAAGAAAACTACAGACCAATATACCTTATGACTACAGATATAAAATTTCTCAACAAAATAGTAGCAAACTGAATCCAGCAACATATAAAAAAGATTATACACCACAAACACGTGGGATTTATCGCACAAATGTAAGGTTGGTTCAATACATAAAAATCAATGTATCAAATTAATACACCAAATTAATAGAATAAAAAACAAAAAATATCATATCCATACAGGCAGAAAAAGCATTTGACAAAAATCCCATCTTATTATCCAGGATAAAGACAATAGCAGTAGAAGGGAACGTCGACATAATAAAGGGTATACGAAAAACCCATAGCTAACATCATTTTTAATAGTGAAAGATTTAATGCTTTCCCCAAAGATCAAGAAAAAGACAAGGATGCCTATTCAACAGAATACTAGAGGTTCTAGCCAGATAAAGTTAAGCAAGAAAAAATTTTAAAGGCCTCCATATTGAAATGAAAAAACTAAAACTATTTCTGTTTACATAATTCGCTAAAAATAAACTTTTAGTAAAAGTAGTTTAGCAAGGTTGCAGTATATGAGTATAAAAAAATCAACTGTATTTCTACTTGCAATAAACAAGCAAAATATGAAATTAATAATGAAATATTCTTTACAACAGCATCAAAATAATAAAATTCTTAGAAGTACATTTAGCAAAATAAGTACAAGGCTTGTACACTAAAAACTATAAAACATCACTGAAAGAATTCGAAGATCCAAATAAATGGAAAGACATCTATGTTCATGAAAAACTTAATATTTTAAGACACCAATTCTCCCCCAAATTATCTACAGATTTAATGGGAAACCTATCAAAATACCAGCTACCTTTTCTTTTTTGCAGAAATTAATAAACTTACTCTGAAATTCATATGAGATGACTCAGCAAAAGCAAAATAATCTTGAAAAAAGAAGAAAGTTAAAGGACTCTCACTTCCCAATCTCAAAACTTACAAAGCTATAGGAATCAAAACTGCGTGGGGCTGGCATAAGAGCAGACAAACGGATCAGTGGAATGGAATTGACAGTCCAGAAACAGACCCATACATTTACGGTCAATTTTTTTTCAACAAAGGTGACAAGACAATTCAACGGGGGAAAATAGTCTTTTCAAGAAACGGTGCTAAGACAAATGGAGTTCCACATATAAAATAATTTAGTCGGACCACTATATCATAACATATACAAAAATTAACTAAACTGAATGAAACATCTAAGTACAAAAGCTGAAACTATAAAACTCTTAGAAAAAAGGCAGGTATAAGCCTTGGAGATTCTGGATTGGGCA
>NW_011888835.1:6428769-6430942 GCF_000151845.1 Pteropus vampyrus
GGCCAAGCGGGGAGACCTGGCCCAGGACATGGAAGCATCTTGAAGTTTAAACGCTTTGACTTAAAGTTTTTAAGTGCAATATTTTTACTTAATACTTTATTTTAAGCGTATATGCACTTTGATTTTAGGGACACTCATTCCCTATTTATACTTGTTTTTCTCTTAAGACTTCTTTTCTCTTTTTTTAACATCGTCTTTCCATTTTAAAACTTACTTTTTGCTGTTTGATCATCTGGGCGAGGGGCGGCCAGTCTCTTCCCGTTTCTCTAGCTACATATGTGGCTTCCAGCCAGTGTCTGTGTGTCACATCCGGGTTAAGGGTGATGGGGCCAAGAATCACAGCTTTGTGAGGAGGGAGAGAGCCCTGGCAGTCAGTGCTGGGCGTACAGACACCCTTAAACAGTGTTTGCACTGAAAAAAGATAAAATTGGATTTCATCTAAATTAAAAACTTTTGTGCATCAAAATGATACCATCAATAGAGTAAAAAGGTAACCTACAGAATGGGAGAAATTATTTTTAAATCATGTATCTCTTATAGGTCTAATTTCCAGAATATACAAAGAATTCTTACAACTTAATAAAAAGAATCCAATTAAAAATGAGCAGAGAATTTGAAAAAACATTTTTATGAAAAAGATATACAAATGGGCCAAGGAGCACATGAAAGGATGCTCAAAATAATTAGTCTTTAGAGAAATGCAAAACCACAATGAGATACCACTTAAAGTACACACTGGCTGTCTTAAAAAAAAAGACAGGAAGTAACAGGTGTTGGTAAGGCTTTGGAGAAATTAGAACCCTCAGACATTTCTGCTGAAAAGGTAAAATGGTACAGCTGTTATGAAAAATATTTTGGCAGTTCCATAAAAAGTTAAACATAGAATTACCAAAAGACCCAGCAATTCTCCTAGGTATATCCCCAAATAATTGGGTATATACCTTTTATATCCATATATACCCTTAGATATACATAGGTAGAAACATTTGTCCATATAAAAACTTGTATATGGATGTTCATAAAAGCATTATATATAGTAGCCAAAAGGTGGAAAAAACTCAAATACCTATCAGCCAATGAAGGGATAAATAAAATGTGGTATAGCTATACAATGGAATATTATTCAACCATCAAAAAGATGAAGGACTGATACATGTTACGACATAGATGAAGCTCAAAAACATCATGCAAAGTGAAAGAAACCAGTCTCAAAAAGTCACATATTATATGATTCTATTTACATGAAAAGTCCAACAGGCAAACCCTTAGTGACAGAAAGTAGATTAGTGCTTGATAGGGGCTGATGGGAGGGGGAAATGGGAGAGGCTGCCAATAACTACTGGGTTTCCTAGAATTGAATAGTGATGATGGTTGCATGTATGTGTGAATATACTGTGAATATACTAAAGAACACTTTACTGAATTGTCTACTTTAAAAGCGTAAACTTTATGATGTGTGAATTGTATTTCAATTTTAAAAATCAAGCTTTGGCTTTCTGATCCTCTCTATTATGTGTTTGTTTTCTGTTTCATTAACTTCTGCTCTGATCTTCATTCTGCCATCATTTTTCTAATTCCTTGAGTTAGAAATCTAGCTCATTATTCTTGAGGCCTCATTATTTTTAATGGTAATATTTAAGGCTCTGTATTTTCCTATTAATATTGTTTAAGCTATTACCTACACATCTTGATAATTAGTATTTTAAATTATTATAGTTTTGAATACATTCTAATTTCGATCAATTATTCTTTCATCTGATTCGTTTAAAAATCTGTTTTTAAACTTCGAAGGATATAGCTTTTTTCTCATTATTATTTATGCTGGATTTTCAACTTTAATTGCAGTTCATCAGAGAACGCAGTTTGTGCAATATTATTTTTGTCAGCTATTTGAAATGAGGAGCAGTTCTAAAATTTCAGTAGCTTCACACACACACACACACACACACACACACACACACACACACACACACACATTTATTTCTCACATAAAGCAATGACTCGGCAGACTTTCCTGAGTGACTCTCCTCTAAGCAACAACTCAGGGTCTGAGGCAACATCTATCCAGTAGCTTTGCCACCTAGGGCCTCACTGGACACCCAGATACTCTGAGCTGGCTGATGAGTGAAGAGAGGGAATGTATAGAGATCATGTAGGATGAATTTGGGGACCA
>NW_011888835.1:6430992-6432990 GCF_000151845.1 Pteropus vampyrus
ATCGCTCCTGGGCAACCTGAACAGCGACGCCATCAACCTGAACAGTGACGCCACCTCCCACTACCGCGGCAACACCCTGCGCAGAAGCTGCCGGACGCTCTCACCTGACTGCTGCGGCCTGGCGCCGGCGCTGGAGGGTCCTTCCTGCACTTAGAGGCCACTGAGCCGCCCTTCGGCCCCTGGAACACCAGGGAGGAGGACATCCAGCTGGTAAACCGACAGCGCAGGCCTGACTGGGTCGACTGCGAGCCGCCCTCGCCCCACCTGCCCCACGCGCCGTCGCAGGTGCCCGTGGCCCACGCACGAGGACGTGCCGGAGGACGCGCCCTTCACGCATACGGGCAGCGGCGCCTGCTATGGCCACGCCCTCTGAGCGGCGGCTTGCGCTGGTCAGCTTGCTAGCAGAAGGCAAGACAGTGCTGGAGGTGGCGACGGGAATCCAGACCATAGTTACAATGGACCTGCCGTGGTCCCAGAGCCAGACGGCAGCATGCAAGCTCACGTTGGGGTTCATCCCGACGTACAAGGACCTCATGGGCTGGCTCCTGAGGCATAGCGTGTCCAAGGAGAGGGTGGACAAGGAGCCCGCCAAGGTCCAACTGGAGCTCTACATGGAAGAGGCTAAGCTGCCACCAGCAGTGGCCGGCCTAAGGGCTGGGGAGGAGCAGCCTTCCCCACTACTTCCACCTGGCCTGCGGGGAGGAGCCGCTGGTGCACGAAGGCTAGGCATCCTGAGCTGGGCCTTCCTATTGACACTGGAGTAGGGGAGAAGCTAAATTCCAGGGATTCCACAGAGCAAAGAACCGGAGACATTATAAGGGATAGGCAAAGCCTCGTGCAGTGACACCTGAGCACCCCCAGGGTGGACTGAGGGATGGCCTGCCTGCTCTCCAGACTCCGTTGGCGCATGTTTGTGGAGCCCAGCAGAGAGGAGCCTGACTGGCATGGTGGGTAAGGCCAACAGTGCGCCCCCTGTCTGCCACGTGGGCCCCCAAGCACTACAGGCCAAGCGGGGAGACCTGGCCCAGGACATGGAAGCATCTTGAAGTTTAAACGCTTTGACTTAAAGTTTTTAAGTGCAATATTTTTACTTAATACTTTATTTTAAGCGTATATGCACTTTGATTTTAGGGACACTCATTCCCTATTTATACTTGTTTTTCTCTTAAGACTTCTTTTCTCTTTTTTTAACATCGTCTTTCCATTTTAAAACGTATTTTTGCTGTTTGATCATCTGGGCGAGGGGCGGCCAGTCTCTTCCCGTTTCTCTAGCTACATATGTGGCTTCCAGCCAGTGTCTGTGTGTCACATCCGGGTTAAGGGTGATGGGGCCAAGAATCACAGCTTTGTGAGGAGGGAGAGAGCCCTGGCAGTCAGTGCTGGGCGTACAGACACCCTTAAACAGTGTTTGCACTGAAAAAAGATAAAATTGGATTTCATCTAAATTAAAAACTTTTGTGCATCAAAATGATACCATCAATAGAGTAAAAAGGTAACCTACAGAATGGGAGAAATTATTTTTAAATCATGTATCTCTTATAGGTCTAATTTCCAGAATATACAAAGAATTCTTACAACTTAATAAAAAGAATCCAATTAAAAATGAGCAGAGAATTTGAAAAAACATTTTTATGAAAAAGATATACAAATGGGCCAAGGAGCACATGAAAGGATGCTCAAAATAATTAGTCTTTAGAGAAATGCAAAACCACAATGAGATACCACTTAAAGTACACACTGGCTGTCTTAAAAAAAAAGACAGGAAGTAACAGGTGTTGGTAAGGCTTTGGAGAAATTAGAACCCTCAGACATTTCTGCTGAAAAGGTAAAATGGTACAGCTGTTATGAAAAATATTTTGGCAGTTCCATAAAAAGTTAAACATAGAATTACCAAAAGACCCAGCAATTCTCCTAGGTATATCCCCAAATAATTGGGTATATACCTTTTATATCCATATATACCCTTAGATATACATAGGTAGAAACATTTGTCCATAT
>NW_011888835.1:6433760-6452652 GCF_000151845.1 Pteropus vampyrus
GATAGTAAAATTATCACTTTCTATTTGTCCTATTAATTCTCGTTGTATATACTTGAGGCTATTAGGTGCATACAAGTTTAGAATTTTTATATCTTTTTGGTTAATTGAATACTTTATCATTATTTAATGGTCATCTTTATCTCTAGGATTACTTTTTTACTTAAAATACATTTTGTCAGATAGTAATATAATTATATCAGTTAGCCAAAATCAGATATATTTTCAACCACAACTCTAAGTTTATTAAAGTTTTTTTTACATTCGATATACCATTCATTTGTTATATTAATAATAATAATTTGGGAAATTTTAAATTTTATAAGGTACATTTATATGTGGCCTTTTCTCGTTAAAATATTTCATTCAAGGGTATCTAATATTTCTATAAGTTTCTTAAAATGTCTAATAGTTATCAATCATGTCCATGTCTTAAATTATCTCAAATGATGTCTAAGTATGCTGACTTAATTGTATATAAAGAAGCTTCTTAATTAATCAGCTAATATGTTAATAATTATACTATTTTAGAAATTAGAATTACATAGTTATAAAACTAGGTTTAAGTGTATTCTCTGTTCTGTAATACTTAAAATGTGCTTTGACATAGACATCAAAGTGAGTCATTGATTTTTCACCAATACTTGCTTTGGACCTACCTTTACTCTGAAAAATGTAAATCTCCTTGATCAATACTTTAATCCATCAGTTTATTATTTTATCACTTTTCTTTTTGTTGCCTGCTCTTGTTGACCTATGTTGTCAAGTATGGGGTCATAACAACAATAATACTTTTCATCTAATATAGTTCACTGAAGTATGCAAAGCACTTTTAGAAGGTACTCAATAATAATTATTTGTTGACTTGAATTATCCTACTTCTTCATGATTAACAAAAAGGAATTTAATCATGACACAATCAAGAATTTTCTGCATGGCATTGAACACCCTGAAAGCTGAATTTGTTCCCAGTCTCTGTCTTACATATCCCCAGCCCCATGTACTTGAAATGTCTGCTGCAATCTCATTCTTTATTATGTGCTAAGAATGCAGCCAAGAAAGACTGCTCACTTCTATAAAGTACATCTAAGCCAAGGACATTAAATTCCAACTTTACCACTGAATACAGATTTCTATGAAAAGGCCAATCTATTTTTAAAAGTTGAATGGATAACCCGAAAGTAATTTACAGCTGATTAATATTTAGGGACCAAAAAAAAAAAAAAAAAAAAACCAACACAAGAATATATCCCAGAGTTATTGAACCTTGCTTTGATTAAGACTTGATTGAATTTTCATTCACTCAGTTCTTACCTTTTTTTGGTTCTAGTCAATGGAATGTCACTGGCCATGTTGAGCTCTGCAATTCTGCCACCCTTATTGAAATGATCTATTTCTATGGCAGGACTGCCAGCTTGAGATAGTCTTTTCCTGCTGAGCCATTTGCAGTGATGGATGATACAAAGAATGGTAACACTTTCCAATTTGGCATCTTTTAAGTATTAACTGGGTCTTTTATTCCACATCCTTTCAGCCCTACCCTTATTTTTCTTTGAGCTCATTGACTTTTAGACAAGAAAATGACACATTTCCTTAAGGAATCCCCCTTAGCTAGGAGTCTATGTCATTTTTTAAAAGAACTTTTTAGAAAAGACATTAAGTGACTCTTAAACCCGATGTTCTTCCATCAGAAACAAGGTGGAAATTTTGTTAAAAGCTGTGAACAAGAATTTGTTTACCTAATAATAGAATGTACTGAGTAGAGGGAACCACCTAAAGTTTAAAATAGGCATTTTATGAATATTAAGAGAGAATAATAAATACAGGATTTGTAGTAACTTTAGGTGTTATTTTTATTTCTCTCCTTCCCTACACATGGCAGATTATACTTCCTGGCCCCCTGGTGCTTGGGTGAAACCATGTAGCTAGTTTTGACCAATGCATTATCTGGAGATATGAGTGTGCCTCTACTGAGCTCGATTGTGTAATGTGAGATCCTCCAGAACTCTTGTCCCTCTGTCTGGCAACTGACAGTGACTATCTTTGTCAATTTGATTCCCTGAGTTACTACTCTGACGAGTCAACCACTGTTGATTCGCAATAGACAGGTAGCATGGCCAAGAAATAATCTTTTGTTACCTTCAACTACTGAGATTTGGGGATTATTTATTACTGCAGCATAGGCTAGGTTCATGCTTTGTGGCTAAGGGCTTATGGAACTTGCTATTGCCAATAGAGAAAAATTACAAATAGACTGAGATTACTGTTTAGATAAATTTAGAGATGAACCGCCCATGACAGTCTTTTAAGGATTTCTACCTTTTTGAGGTTATTAATAAGAAGGGACAGCGCTATCTTTTCATAAAATCATACCTAATGTTGCCGAACAGAATCATAAGTTGGACGCTCCAGATGTGGGTAAACTATGGACATTTTTAACTTCTGAAAAGCAGTGTTGTCAGAGATGAAAAGCGTAGACTTGGGTGCACGGGTTTTATGTCCAACTGCATTCCTTGTGAGCGCTTGTTCTCTAAGCTCTCGAAACCTCAGTTTCCTCACCTATAAAATGAAGATGATAATAATACTGCCCCATGTAGTAGTTACAGGAGAAGCACCTATGGGAATAATAGTATAGCCTCATTATAAAAGGAAGTAAATATTTGTTCCAGGGCTGGACTGAGGGAAAGTGTTCAATAAATGGGGGCTGTCCTCCTATGTTGAAGGGATAATGACGCGAATGGAAGCCATCTTACCAATACCGCAGGGCTTTTACTCCACATCACCACCTACTTACTTTTCTTCTCTTTTCTGTTTGCTCTGATTCTTTCTGATCCTGCTTCATTCCGCCCCCCACCCCCAAAAAAAATCAGCCTGAGTAGCAATCATCCCATAGCATTTGTGCCCAAAAAGTCATTGGTAAGAAGAGGTAACCCAACGGCTTTGTCTAAGGTAGTGCGCAGTTTTTTTGTGTACCTGGTCCTTGCTCTAGGCACTTTCCACAAACTTTTCTCCTTATAACAATCCAGCAAGGCAGACATCTTTACCCTCATTTTGCAAATGAGAAGGTTGAGGGTAAATATTTACCTATGGTCCCGCAGCTATTAATTGATATAGCCAGAATTTGGTCCAGGATGGTCTAAAGATTGGACTTTTAATTGCCAAGTAGGGGAACCATATATCCAGGTTTGCCCTGAACAGTCTGTATTTATGTCTAGTATCCTGGCATTCCATCTGGTTTAGCATGTGTCTCAGATTTTTCATTCTAATAAAAGTGTTATTATTAATAGTTGTATGAAAACATGTTGGATTTGCTAGGCTTCCACTTTTACTTCTAACTTCTGTCATGGCTTGATCTAATCTACAATGTGAACTGTACACGCCATAAAGAGAATTCTCAATTTAATACTTGGTTATACTTGAAAAACAGCCAGAGATGACCTTTCTTTCTTCTCTTGACCATTTCTGGATGCAATGTAATGGTGCCTTACTCGAAAAGAAACAAAGTGATTTGCACAGTAGGTCTGAGAAGAACTGAACTTCTGTCTTTGGTGCTTTTAGTGGCAGAAGTGTCCAATGCTGCTGCCTCTTCTGAGTAAATGGAGCACGTGTGCAGATGATGCAGTGGTTGGTGCTGTAGCCCACAAGATGCATGAAGCCACAAAAGCACCAGGCCACAGAGGCAGGGGACCTCGGGGACCTGTAGGTTGGGTGCACATAAAGTGTGTGGAAAATAGAGACAGACAGTCCTTCCATAGAATGTGAGAGGGTAGTTTCCACTGAAGTGCTTTTATTATTTACTATATGCTCTAAATCTACAACATTTTGTTTAGGTCATTGTTTGGTAACTTTTAAAAATCTTTAAAATAACTCATAGGCAACAGTGAACTCTAAGGGGAGAAACACATGCTTAATAAAAATGTAAGTACTGAATTTCTTAAGAAAGTTGATGAACACGTAACCTGCACATGACGTTTGCTGGCATTTGAGATCTAACTTGGGGCTATGATTTCGATATGACCATATCGAAACCTAAGGTGCAAAACCACCGAAGAACATCGGCATGGATTTCAAAAACTAGTAGTTTGTGCACATTTTCCTGAAAGTAATGATTTAGTGAAACTTAACCCTAAACCTATCATTAAAATAACCAAGAAAGAAGTAAGCAAATAAAAGGATAAACTCTCTTGCTGCATATAATATTTAAATTTGGAATTCTGTAATGCAGTTTGGAATATCCCAACTTGTGAGACTCTCAATGGAATTCTTATTTTTAATTGGCTAAATTTATATTCTGTACTGAAATGGAATGAAAATAAGAATGCCTAGATTTTGCAGCATCTGAGTTTGGAGAAACATTAAAAAGAATCATGAAGACAATTTAATTGTAGAATTTTGATGAAAATATTTTTTAAAGAAAGATATTCTAAATAGAGGCAAAAATATGTGCAAATATATTTGGGCTGATATATTTACACATTATGATTTTAAAAACAGAATGGAAAATTTATTTCATTAGGAGAATTTTCTCTTAGCTTATCAGGTACTTCTGTATCTGAAATAAAAGTATTTTCTCAGCTGAAAAATATTATGATCCATAGATGTGTCGATTAAATAAGCCAATAATTCAAAATTTATTAGCCATAAATTATACTTAGAAGAAGACTACAGGCAATTTTATTTTAAAATTTTTAAATGAGATCATTTGAAAAATAGGTATATTTCTGAGAACACCGGGAAAAAAGGTATTAGAAACAGACAATATCAATAAATAGATTAAAGTAAGTGTGTCAAACTTAGTTATTCCATTTATATCATTTTTATGTTTCATATAATCAACATAATCAATATAAAACCTTTTTTATTTTGTTTATATGTAAATAGATATGTGCTATTTGTACTTTTAGAATTTTATTTTTGAAAATGGGTTTTCAATAGAACTATTTTATAAAAACAAATTCATTTTATAAAAACAAATGTATTGCTCAATAAGTAAATGTTCCAAAAAGCATAATTTTAATATTTAAGCATGCCCTTTTAGTCTAACAACTACGTGGGTGCACATGCCAAACAAGGAGCCTATCTGCCACCTGGAAGAAATGCAGCCTGTAGGGTGTGGTGACCCCCTCTGT
The DNA here is from genome assembly GCF_000151845.1 of Pteropus vampyrus. Taxonomy (NCBI): domain Eukaryota; kingdom Metazoa; phylum Chordata; class Mammalia; order Chiroptera; family Pteropodidae; genus Pteropus; species Pteropus vampyrus. The sequence continues at coordinate 6,438,887 of NW_011888835.1, forward strand.
GTCCTTCCCAGCCCTCAGAATGCAGTAGTTCACCTTCAGCTAAGGGATCATGATGAGTTGGTTTAAGTGAAAAACTGAACATAACCATCTTATCGCCTCTCCTGCTATTAAAAGAGAGTGTCTCTCTTCTAGGTTCCTTTTCGATTTGAAGGTATCAGGGATTCCAGGACACATGGTCACCTGAGACTTATGGCTGATAAATGTCTTCATTGCTTCAAAGAAATGTTCCAGGGCTGTGACGCTCTCCAGTGTTGCCTGAATTCCAAACAGAACTACATGCCTTTGTGACTTTGAAGATTAATCTCTGTCACTCACAGCTTGTTGGCTTCTCCTACTCATTTGTGCAATGTCTGCAGATGGTGGGAAGCTCTGTGCCAGAGTTATTTATCCACAAGTTCACTTTGCACATAGCTCCCTCTTTGAGCCATTCCAGGGAGAGTTAAATACTGAACAATTATGCAACTGTCTGTCAATCCATGGGTCTTTGCAGCTCTCATCCAAAAGGACGTCTCCCTAGTAAATCTTGGTATTCCTGGAGAAGGCTGCCTCTGTCTCTCAATTGAATGCAACGAGACATTGCCTTCAAGAAGCCTCTCAAACCACAAAAATAAACATTTCCAAAATACATATAAACATTTAACCTTCATAACATCCCTCTGAAATACAATCTCCCTTTTGATATGTAAGCACTCCTTACCACACTTCCAGAGTTGCCTGCTGCTTCATTGCATCTTTCTTCCATAACCCAAGTAGTGGAATTCACCAGTCCTCTGTTTTATTAATTTATAAGTCAGCAAACATTTGACGCTGAGAACCATAGCTTTGGAAGAAAGGTGGAAGGGGGAAGGGAAAGCTGGAAAAAGGAAGAGGAAGAAACAATAATTGTGGTAGTAGGTCCTTTATATTCATTATTAATTTTTCTATCAACGCTAGTATTTTTATTATCCTATTTTACATATGAGGAATCTTAGACTCGAAGAGATTAAATAACTTACTCAAAGTCACATTTTTAATAATGACAGAAGTAGGACTTGAAAGAAGGCAGTTTTCATTTAGAGACAGCAGTCATAAGCCCTAAGCTCTATCTCATCAACACTTTTGAGAAGGTAGGGACAGAAGAAAAAGAAGAAAAACAAAGTAACAGACAAAAAATATGGGGAAAGGAGATGGGAAAGAGGGAAGACAAGTGGGAAGAGGAGCGAGAAAGGATAAAGGGGAAAACATAAGAGAGACACTGAGAGGGAGGGAGAGACGGAAAGAGAGAGAGAGAGAGAGAGCGAGCGAGCGAGCGAGCACGCGCGCATGCACACACATGCGTGTTGGAGGGGACTTACAAATATGGTCTGATCTCATATGCATTCTTATTTCTTACACAGGCTGTAAAAAAAAAACAACCCCCCCGCCAAAAAAACAGCTACCGTTTATGTATCTGACAAGGTGTTAAGTACCAAAGGACATTCACTTACATTTAACCTTCATAACATCCCTCTGAAATACAATCTCCCAATTTTATACATTATGAAACTGATGCTTACGACGCTAAGATCACACAGACAGCACATGTCTGTGTCACATGGAGTCTTGAAACAGATGGCAAATTCCGAAAGATAATTAAAGAGGCAGTTTAATGAGAGAATGGTTTATAGAGGTGAGGGTAGGATTGAGGGGCCCAATAAGAGATTATTCCAAAGCCTCCATAGATGAGCAGTGACTGGAATCCATTAGCGTGCTAGATACAGTGTCACTGAAATGGCGAAAACTTGTGTGAGAGATCTCTGAATAGGAGTCCTTTACTGTCCAAACCAACCATGTCTTGGCTGGCTGAGAGGGATAGGGCGAGGGGAGAGCCTTGCCTCCCAATGGCCAGCTAACTGCAAGCCAGAAGGTGAAGGAGCCCAGAGGAGCAGTCCATAGTGGTCAGCACAAGGCAGAGAAAGCATATGATGAACAAGGAGAACAACGAGCTTGATGGCGAGTGGCAGTTAAACCGCGCATTGCTCTGAGCTGGTTCACATAACTGCTACTTTTTATTCCACCTCTGGCCTGGGGTTTAGGAAGTCAGGGCTTGCTTCCAGAGGAGAGAGGAAGAGAACTTAAATTTCCTGAGTGTAGAAGAAAACACTGTCCTGAGCACATAACAATGCCCAGTATTTATTATTCCTCTTCCTTCCTTCTTTCTTGCTTTGTCCACTTCACTTTGGTTCCTTGACCAAAATGATGGGACTCAGCGCAAAGGAAGTTGATTTGAAATTTCTAATGCTTTACTTATGGTATCTTATTTATAATTTCCAGAAGAGGACATTGAACTTCACGAATTTGAAAGCCAGTATTCTTCTAATACTTGAAATTTCCTCTAGCAAATCGAAAGTAACAGACTCTTAAATATAGGGAGGAAAGGGGAAAGACGATTGTTGAAAAAGAGACGGTAGCTATTTTAATAATTGCTGAATTTATCCAAGATTTATCAAGGCACAGATGACCTAAACTATAAACCATGGAAGGTTCTGGACCACCTCTCTCTCTCTCTCTCTCTCTCTCTCTCTCTCTCTCTCTCTTCAGAAAGTTCTCTGCAGTGTTCAGAATTTAAGTGGTTATCTTAGTTTTAAGGTCTCCAGACAGCATCCTATTTCAAATGAGTCTAGAATCCTCACTGTTTTCACTGAGCTTGTGAAACTCAGAGTATGAAAGACAAAGATATAGGTATATATGGAACCAGTCTGCCTAGAAGACAAAAGACTGGCCCTTTATACAACTAGATAGAGGTTAATCCAAGTGCTGGTAGAGTCTTCCAGAACTCGAGAACCCCAAAGCCATTCTTTTAATTTAAGGAATAAATCCCAACAGTATCTAAATGGTCTAGTACCCACAATGATCACATCTGTTAGATATACCAGATAGAGAAACACCCCAACGCTCTATCATTGTTCAGTCTGGAGATTACAAATACTTGTCTTTGTTAAGCGCCAACTTGGATCAATTGGCAGTGGCTGCCTGGAGTGCTGGGTGCAGAAAAATTCCCAGGCCAAGTACAGGCTCAGCAGGAAAGTTAAGTGTTGTGATTGATTAACAATGCCTGCTGTAGGCATAGGGTGAGGGGGAGTACTCCCACACTTGCCTATTTGCTGACCACGCATCGAAGTATTAAGGGACTTTCTGGAGGACGTTATGGAGTGGTGGCATTCCAGTGACTTTCGCTGCTGTGTGCTGTGATACTCTAATGATCCACTTCTTTGCACCCTTCTCCTGTAGAACCTATTTCAAATAAAAGATAATGACTGAGATTACAGATACATTTTTCCCATTTGGATCTTTCATTTTTATGTGCATTTGCATTCAGCAGTGAAATTATAACACGTATTTGGTATCTGTTGTAAGCATCTGGGGATGGTTTATATTAAATAGATTCAAGAAATAGAACTCTCTACTGGACAGTGATTCAGCCAAAGACGTTCAACAGAGCTCACTGAGCTCATCTCATCAATGATATGTTCATGCAGCTAAAGGCAAATGTTTAAACATTTAGTTAATGCACCATATGTCTTAAATGTTTTAGTTCCATCTGACATTTTTTTAAAATCCATTTTAGTGGAAACCCGCCAAGTAAATTTACTTCTCTGGGAGATGATTATTCCATTCATCTTAAACTCAATCCTCCTGGACCTTTCAAACACAATGAAATCTTAATTTGGAGGCCTCCAAAACCAAAGACAGCACTGTCTTCACGTTCTGCTTTCTGAGGTGTGAGAATACGCCAGGCTAGCTGGCTCCATATTATGTAGTTTATATCCCGAGGGCCACTCATCTCGGGGTAGGCGAAGGCAGGTATAAGAGGAGCCGACTGTCAACCGTGGAGGCTTAGTGGAGTGGTAAAGAAAGGACGAAATAGAGGACTAATGAAATAAAAGGGTGAAAGTCAGAGAAATTTAAGAAATTGAGGAGAAAAAAAAAAAAAACAAGAACAAAGGACAAAGGCAAGTAAGGTACATTTACAACAGGAAATAGTTATAATTCTTATTTTTCAGGCCACACCCTCCTATGGATTAAAAAAAGTACAGGGGATAAAAATAATACCATATACTCTGAGGTTTAGGCAGAGTGGTTAGTGAGAAAGAATTTGATACCAGATATTTTAAAGTCTTCACTCTACCAATTGCTAACCATGACCTTGAGGAAATTAGTTCACCTCTCTGAGCCTTACAGAGTTAGTTAAAATATTAAAATATAATGGGTAGGTCTAAAAACTCACATTTAAAAAAAAGTAACTTATTTTTTATAAGTGAACTCAATATGTAAACTCCCAGTCTGCCTATAGCAAAAGATATGTTCTATCACATTTTAGTGCACTTGATTCTTAGTCAATAGTTTTTATAAAGCCAAGTTAAGGTATCATTTTCTCGGTCTTTAGTTCATTCAAATCTTAGACATTGTTGGGTCGGAATTCATTCTTTCTAAGGTCTGCTCTGCTATATCACACCTTCTTCCTGAGGGAGGATGAGACGGTGAAGAGGAGCACTAATCTAATGTCCTAGTTGCAATCCTTGCTGCTTGCAGTGAGATGTCTTATTCTGCTTGGGCTTTCCGGGCTAGCCTCTTTCCTTTCTCATCTGTTCTAGCAAAGTTGGGCTCTCCAGTCCTGAGCATCCTAAGTCAGCATCCATTCAAACAGAGCTGGTCCTCCTGATCTTTGTGATGTCTTGCGGGCAATCTCAGCCAACGCCTCTGGTCAAAAGACCCTTGCCTTCTTCAGCTTCCCTCTCCCAACCTCAGACCTAGTCCTCTCTTCAATTCCGTAGCTCCCTGGGGGTCTAAGGAATTCTCCAGTACTGCATTTGCACCATACTAGAGTGCAAAAGACCCTACGAGGCTACCTGCAGCTCACCACCGTGCCCATCCCTTGGTCATTACTATGCCACACTTACTCTACCATTTGGGGCATTAAATATAGCCAATAATGGGATTTCTCTGAAAGGAAGTCAATCTCCCCAACCTCTCCCCAGTCAGCGAAGTAGGGACTCTGAGGTAGTCATTAATTCTAGACTTGGAGCTCTGCTCTCTTTACCTATTGAGAAATAGTGCGCAGAGATAAAGGAAAAAAGAAAAGGATGAGCAGGGAAAGCAACTTTAAAGCCCATTTCTTGATATTTAAATCTTTGAAAGAACCAGCACCTTTCTTAGAAAGGGAAGAGTGATTCTAGCAGCTGCAAGCCACATCAATTCAGTGATTTGGACAGGCAGTGTTTTTAAGAAACTAGATTCCAAGTTAGGCTTGGAAAGACAACTGTAACTTGGCTTACAGAGAAGTAAGCTTGGGGTCATGGCATGGAGCCTGCTTTCATTCTCTGGTGGCCTCTGTTCAGCCAGTGCTGCTCTGGCATTCTGAGACCCGAGACAGAATGCCAGGCTGGGAAGTGATGGGGATTGGGGTCAGAACAGCAGCCTTTGCTTCCTCCTGATTTTAACCAAAAAAAGCTGCTTAACACCCTCTAGTAACTCAATGTCATTTCAAGGCTTATCTCTGCTCCCCCAAAAGCTCTGCCTGTCACTGACTGAACTCTGTGGAGAAGAGGGACGGGGGATCAAAACAGAATCTAGACAACCTTAGCTCCCACTTCCTTTGAAGGGAGGAGGATATCGAGATAAAGGTAAAAAGTACTTTGGAGACGGGGTTGAATGTGGAAAGATTTACTAAGTGAATAGTACAGCAGGGAGAGTACATTTGAAAGTATTTGATGAATTGCCTTTCCTTTTAAGCCCTTAATTATTGCTCATGTCCCTATCACCCCCGAGGCAGTCAATGCTTCCGGTGGGGGGGCGGGGGGCAGGTAGAATATTGTAGATCAAATAAATCATTGCTTGGCTTTGAAATTTAAAATATAGATTTGTTGTTGTTCTTCATGGTAAGACAATAAGCTAAAGACAAGTGCCTTTAATTTTCAGAATCCAGGATTCGATGAGATGTTTTCTTTGAACTCCGAAAGCTGAGCTTTATAAATTAAGAGCCAAAGCGGGAGAGACTGGAGCACCGGGATTTAGCATGAGCCTTGAGGTGGGGGAGAGAGAGGGTTGGACTGAAGGAGTTTTTCTGTCATTGGAGTTGAAGTGGAAAATGAAAAGATAGAGCCTGAGAACGGGAAAAGAAAAGTTGGAGGGTAGACATAAGTGAGCTCGTTTCTTTGTCACCTTGAGGTCAATGTTAGAGGAAATCTAAAAACCTCTAGTTAGAGTTCATGATTACAAAGTGGGGTGCTTATTCCTTGTCTCCACAGAACTCATGCTTTTCACAGATGACCTGAGTCTACACGGCTGCAAAGCCAACACGGGGTCTAGATGTTAGGGTAGAAATGATCTAGGAAAGTGGCAGGTGGAAGAGCTTAAGAGAGCCTGTCCCCACCCCACTCCCAAGATCTGTGGACAATATGAAGTTCCTAGGAGCTCTAAGGATGGAATAGGAGTCATAGCTGGCTCCCAAGGACCAGCAGTCCCAGGAAGAGCTAAGGTGAGGCCCAAGTCACCAGGCCCTAAATGTGACATGCAAACAAGCTATTCCACTGCAGACATTTCAGCAATGGATACAGCACACACTCCTTCCCCAGAAGGGACCAGAAGGACCTCATGCACCAACACCTTGAGAAGTAAGTATTCTTCTGCTTGGGAAAGAAGAAGGAAAGGAATAAATACTCAAACAATTCATTTTAAACCAGAAAGCCTAGAAACGTTTAATTGGCAAGATCAAGTGTTCTCCTAATCAGTAGAAGAGCAAGAAATGAAGCCACAGAACAAAACAATGACTTGTGGTAGGGGGTGGGGGGAGGCAGGGAGGATGGTTTTTATGTTTGTTTTTAATGTATGGAATTATCTGCTCAGGCTGCCATAACAGAATACTACAGACTAGGGGTATTTTTGCTTACATGTAGTCTGTCAAGCAACAGGAATTTTTTTTAATTTCCTCACAGTTCTGGAGGCTGGTGCCAAAATCAAGATGCCAGGAAGATTGGTCTCTGGTGAGATCTCTCTCCTTGGCTTACAGATGGCACCTTCTCACTGTGCCTGCACATGACTGTTTCTCTGTGCACGCAGAGGAAGAGAGAACACTTGTGTCTCTTCCTCTTCTCATAAGGACACCAGTCCTACTGGATCAGGTCCTCACCCATATGACCCCATTTACCCTAATTACCTCCTTAAAGGCCCCATCTCCAAATACAACCCCACTGGGAGTTAGGGCTTAGACATATGATTTTGGAAGAGACACACACTCCAGTTTGTAACTATTACTAAAGTTATGGCATAAAAATGTTGTCTATGTTATACAAGCAAAGACTTTGGTCCTGTCACTGGACTTAATAAGCATTTAACAAAAGAGAACTATAATAATAACATTTTACTATATTAGAGTAATAAAATTAGCTAATATGTAATATGTGCCAGGCATTGTGTTATGTGCTTTACACCTACCATTGCATTTAATACCCTAATCTTATGAGATGTATACTATTACCTTTTGACTTTACTCCTTTCAGCTCTACTGGAAGAATAGCTTCCCCACCTCATACCCAAAACCCAGCCACAGAAAATCCTCAGTGGGTATCGTCCTTGGAACACTTGTTTAATTGGAGACTACAGTGTTCCAGCTCTTTTCCTCTGTACTTTCTCTAACTGCTGTGATGATATCTTTAGTCACTCCCGACACCAAAAATGTCAGTCATGCCAATGGTACCCACTGAAGACGCCATGACAAATGCTTTTGTCTGATGAAGGCTCTGCTGCTGATGCTGCCACCACTGAGGATATATATGGAGCACAAGGTCACTGAAGCAGCCACCATCAATGACCACAGCCAGCCACGTTCCTTTCACCACCAATGGAATTGTAGTGATGCCAAACCTGCTGCTTGTCTAAGTAATGCCACATGGCCCTCGCCCAAGCCAATGACACTTCAGATCAGACCACTGCTGGGGATTCATTCATTGAGTCCTACTGTGTGATGCCCAGAATCACCTGTCCCTTCCAAACTTCTACAACTTTTCTTCTTTCAAACCTACCCATCCTCAATCCAAATATCTACTTATGTAGATATTTCTGAACTTTATGATGAATATAGCTTAGGTTCGACACAGTTAACAAAGCAAATGGAGACACAGAAAATAGGATAATAAGAATAACAATAGTCAAAATGGATTAGCAGCTAGGAATAAGGTTGGAGGTGCCAAAGATAAAACAAAAAATAATTTTGGATTCAATGATATGTTGTAGGTAATATCACCCAGCACCATGAATGTATTTCTTGGAACTTAATCCCAATGTACATCATTTCTTTTTTGTTTGGTATTTGGTTGGTAACTAGTCAATACCTCTGAAGATTTTCCCTGCCATTCAAGAAAAAATATTTTAAATATTAAGTAAAAATAATCTTACATACAGATTCTACTACTTTCCTTTTTCTTTTTTTTATTTTTTATTTTTAGCCTTATTTGATAGGAACACACCACAGCCCTGAGCTTATAGAGAGAAATAAATCTGAAGTTCATCTTCCCACAGATATTATATTGGAGCAGCTCCATTTGATGACTCTTAGGTAAAGCAATCAACCCGGAAAAGAATGAGGAGTCCATAGACTAAAAAGTGACACATAATTATTACCACACCTGTTAAGTGAACAAACCAGCCAGAGCCCAATTACATCTTTGCAACATACAATGAAATGCCTCCTAAATAATTCTTCAACAAAGAAATAAACCTGTCATGGAAGAAAAATTTGCTGTACATCAAGGCGATGTATTGAGGAAGTAATGTCAGTGTCAAGGTCATGCTGGCTGTAATTCAATGGGCAATTAAGGAAAATTAGAGGCAGTCTTCATTACATGCATTTTACACTTTGTTTATTGTGCTACAAATTCTGTAGTGAAACCACTGACTTGTAGCAACAATAGCTCATTTAATGGAAAATGAGAATGTTAACAAAGGATGTTTGATGGCTGAGGAACAGAGTTGAGCAATTTGTATGTCTTGCCATGTGTCCTTACTCCAAAACCAGATCTTTAGATCGAGTTGAGCGTGAAATAGCCACAGGCAGAGCAAATGTGACATATCTGAAATTCTACTTGAGACAAAATTTAAAAAAATTAAAACCGAAAACAAAGTCTTTCGACGGTATTTAGCTCAAAGAACACATTTACGATCAATCGCTTCACAAAGAATTAGGACAGCAGGAGACAAAAATGGCCATGAGGCAGCCATATTGGACCGAAACTCATCAAAGAGAAAATTCTGATCTCTAAAGATCACTTTTGAAGGCTAACAGTCCCCTCAGGGAAAACTACTGAAAATTTGATAAATCTTAAATTCTGACAATCAGTCCCAAAACCTCATAGTTGCTTCCAAGCATTATTTTTACAAACTTCCACCATTCAATCAGAGGTAAATAATAGAAAGTAAGGCTATAAAAAGATGAATCGTAAGGCAATAGTATGGTGTTCAGATGACTGCTCTGCTGGGAACCTCGGGCTTAATAAAAAGGAGAAGAGATTGGCCACATGGAGTGTTGGTTCGTAAACTGTTCCCATACCTGGAGGGCAAGAAGAGACCAGAGAAGCGGACCACTCCAGATTAGTAGTTGGCAGGTCGAATAAGCAAGGGAACTTGCATACTTGGCTTGAACTGGGACGCAAAACAAGTAAATCTCCATACCCACCAGATTCTATATAATCTTAAGAAAGTTTATAGCAGCATTATTCACAGTGGCCAGGACATGGAAGCAATCAAAGTGTTCCATGATAGATCATTAGATAAAGAAGCTGTGGTACATGTATACAATGGAATATTACTCAGCCATAAGAAGAGATGAAATACTGCCATTTGTGCAACATAGATGGACCTTGAAGTAATCAGGCTAAGCAAAATAAGCCAGATAGAAAAAGTTGAAAATCACATGATATCACTTATACGTGAGATATAAACCTAAAAGCAACAAATGAACAGGACAAACAAACAGAGGCTCATGGACATGGACTATAGACTAATGGTTATCAGAGGGTAGGGAGGGTGGGGGGAAGGGGGAGGTAGACGAGGTAAAGGGGATCAAATATATAGTGACAGAAGGCATTAATTAAGGGAGGTGAACACACAGTGTAAATATATATATGACTTATTGTTAAAGTGGAAAAAAAATACAGCTGACTAACTTTGCAATTAAAAGGAAATAAAAGTGGCAGGGCAGGGGGCGAGGGAGAAAGTTTGTATAAAAGCCTTAACAGGGTTTAGCCACCTCTTCAGTCCAGATGGTCTCAACAACACTTCACCTTCTCAAGTTTTCTTTGAAATGGCTCCCACTGTGAGAACAGTGGGCAGAACATAGAGGACAGGGAAGGGCGCGAAGAGCCTCCGATTGCCTGGGTCCAGCTCTCAAGTCAACCTGTGATCAATCACATCCTCTTGATGACCTCATTCAGCATGGAGTTAGGAAAGCATTTTAACCTGCCTCTTGGGCACTGGGTAACTTTGGAGACCTCTGACAGAGAGTGAGTGCTGGAGTTCCAAAGTTGGAAACAATTCATGGCTTCCTATAGCCTCACTTAGTCTTTGGAGCAGGAGTTCAAGTCAGTATCAGCAGCAGAAACATGGAAAGCTTCTTACAAGAAAGAAGAATCCAGAATGATGTCTCTGCATCTGAGAAGTTTGAGTTTTCCCCTTCCTGGAGTATCTGCAATGTCTGGCATCTTGAGTACTAACTCTTTCCAAACTAACCATCTATTTGCATAGTTGATGCTAAACACCCATGTAATGAGATGACAGTGAACATTATTTTAAGAATAGCTCAATGACATTGGAACATCCCTTGCTCATTCACTTTAGAAACTCTTCAAAGGAGGATGCCGGGAGTCTGAGGTTAGCAACCGCACAGATGTATGTTGGGTGGGAGGATGGTAGGGAGAGCAGAGAAAGATGCAAAGGAAAAGTAAAATGCCTAAATTGTTTGCCAGGCTTCTCAAGGAGAGAAAGTTGTGTTTCTGAGCAATTAGAAGCATCCTCCGAAGTCAGAACACTTCCAAGCTTGGGTTGAGAAGCTATTTAAAATTCTGCTTCTCTTCCTTGGGGAGAAAAGAGATGATCACATCCTTAACCCTTTCCAGACCTCAGAAATATTTATGAAATAATGATTCTAAAATTGTGCATTCTCACACTTCTCTTATGCTCTGCTTCTAAAAGTAGGTTCGCATTGCTGGAAAATTTTTTCTGTGAGCACTTCAATGTCTAATCTTAACTGATTTTTGATTCATTGGACGCTGTGAGGGGAAGTTGATGCCTTCCCAGTGTCCAAGGAATGGTTGAAAGTGTCCGAAGGTTGCTGAAAGGACTGAATGGACCAAAGTTTTGGGAATTTGGTTCCACCCTCTACTTATTCGGTAATATTTTCTATAAACCTCGTTCTGAAGTCTTTCTGCCATAGTCCCTCACACAATCCCTGACTCTGCCTTAAATACCGGCTCTGCCACTTTTAAGCCATGTGTCCTTAGACAAGTTATTTAATTCTTCTGTGCCTCAGTTTTTTCATCTGTAAAACAAAAATAATAATGTTCTTCACCTTATAGGCTTGACGGGAAGAATAAGTTATTTAAAATATATAAATTACCTGGAACTGTGCATGGAACATAGAAAAATGCTCATTATACATTAGCTACTATTTAGAGCACAGAGAAATGTGTGATTAATTGTATCTTGGGTCATCAGAGAAGATTTTACCAATGAGGTGCCAATAGAATTATGTCCGAAACATTAAATCAAAGTATAGCTGGCAAAGAACACAGGAAAGTGAATTCGTGGTAGAATCTACTGCAAGGCAAAGGGCTGGAATCAGCGGTGCACATTCAGAAAGTCAGAAGAATTTCTGTAGGAAAAAATCATGGCTTCTAGTGCCCCCAATCTTGCCCAAATTCTAATTTCTCTTATCAAACTTTTAACTTAGGAAGATATGGCAGATAGTATTTTTCATACACAACCACAACGATATCTACCACCTTTCCACCATCACAATACCTACCATCCTACATGTTCATCTTTGCAACGTTACTTTAACAGTCTCCCATTGGCTGATGAGGACTATGTCTTCTCCCCCTTGATCTGAATAGAACTTTGTTATTGCCTCAACCAGCAGGGTAGGACAGAACCGACCTCTAAGGATATATAAAAACACCATGCACTCCTGCTGTCTTGGAATGCTCACTCTTAGAAACCGGCCACCATGTTGTAAGGAGGCCCAAACTGTTCCATGCAGACAGACCACGTGTAAGCAAAGATGTCTCAAGATGATACCAGCCTCCATCTAGCACATCACTCATAGTCTTTAGGTATCACAATGGAGGTACCAGACAGAATGGAGCAGAAACAAGCCATTCCTGCTTTTCCCTGTCCTAATTCCTGATGTACAGAATCTGTGAGCAAAAGAAAGTGGTTGTCTTATGCCACTAAGTTTTAGGGTGGCTTCTTACTCAGCAATAGTAACCAAGGTAGGAATATTCCTTCCTCTCTTTCTGTGGGGAGAAGCATTGCTTGCTATTGATAAGGGAAGAGGCATAAGAACTACACAAATTGACTAAACATTAAAACAAATGGAATTCAGAGCTTGCTATGTGCTGTTAGATACAGAATTTAGCTAATCAGCCATGGGGCCAGACCACAAGGAACCTACAAAACAAAGGAAAATTTCTGTGAAAGTTGCTAACAGCTATTTGCCCATACCATTAACATTTATCCATCCCATAAAGGGAAGACAAAAACCTCCAGCTGTGCCTTGTGTCAGTTAAAGAACAACCTGACATTTCCTTCCATTTGTTACTTCCCATAATCATTAGTTTTCCAGCATCACTGGAACAAGAGCCTTATCCAGGTAATTACATGAGGAGAGCAAGCCTAAGGTGAGCGTAGGGAATGGAGGAAGGGATAGGCTCCGCATTCCATCCTTCAGATCCTTCCCTTTGCCGCCTTCTCCCCATGTTTCACTGTCCTACATTTATACTGCTTCTTCTAACTTCTTACTAGCATGGTTTTGATAATTATCTTTTCAACATGTTATCTTTAAAAGAATGTTTCAAATGCATCCCTTTTGTAGAATGTGCTTCTACCTAGAAACATAGCATCTCTTGCACTTCCCAAAGATCCTCTAAGAGCCTCACATGAGCAAGGAAAGTCATAGATAAAACTAATTATTATGTGCCCAGGGCCACGGAGAACACACAACTGAGAGCAGGTGCTCAATAAATATTTGCCGACTGAATAAATGGTCAAGGCACTGCTCTTTTGGAATTAATGTTTTCTTTTTGCCCCTTCTCATCCAGGCCTCCAGCTGGCCCAGAATGCAAATTCTAGAGGAAAGCACAGAGAAGAGAGAAAAACTCTGGAGGAGTCGAAGCTTCTCTGAGCCTCAGTGTGGCGCACATTCATTCTTGGTGTTAAATGATGCTTCTGTAGAAAACTTTGGGGTTCCAGAGAAGACTGAGGAGTTGGGAGCGGGGATCTGGTTCACTGTCAGCTGTCTTCTGGGATAGCCCTTTATGCTCTGTCACAGCTGGAGGACAGCTGCCGGCCAGAGAGCTGATTTCCGGACAGAGCTTGAATTTGGGAATACACCTGTATTTCACAGCTGTGCCCAACAGCTGGCCTTAGGCACCCTTTCCCCCTTGGGGGAAGGCGGTTGGACTTCTTCCTGCTAGAAACCTGCAGACCTGACAAAGACAAGGACTGGCCCGTTTAGCTCTAGCATATAACATTCCTTG
>NW_011888835.1:6452702-6471542 GCF_000151845.1 Pteropus vampyrus
TCAATAAATATTTGCTGACTGAATAAATGGTCAAGGCACTGCTCTTTTGGAATTAATGTTTTCTTTTTGCCCCTTCTCATCCAGGCCTCCAGCTGGCCCAGAATGCAAATTCTAGAGGAAAGCACAGAGAAGAGAGAAAAACTCTGGAGGAGTCGAAGCTTCTCTGAGCCTCAGTGTGGCGCACATTCATTCTTGGTGTTAAATGATGCTTCTGTAGAAAACTTTGGGGTTCCAGAGAAGACTGAGGAGTTGGGAGCGGGGATCTGGTTCACTGTCAGCTGTCTTCTGGGAGAGCCCTTTATGCTCTGTCACAGCTGGAGGACAGCTGCTGGCCAGAGAGCTGATTTCCGGACAGAGCCTGAATTTGGGAATACACCTGTATTTCACAGCTGTGCCCAACAGCTGGCCTTAGGCACCCTTTCCCCCTTGGGGGAAGGCGGTTGGACTTCTTCCTGCTAGAAACCTGCAGACCTGACAAAGACAAGGACTGGCCCGTTTAGCTCTAGCATATAACATTCCTTGGGGTCTATTTGAGGTATGCTTGCATAAGGGTCCTTGACTATTAGCTGGACCAAATAACTTGGAGTAACTCAGAGTATGCCAAGCATTCTTGAAACCATTCTCTCTCTCATCACCGCTACTGGCCTAAAAAGGCTCTGGTAAGAAGGTGGTATCAGTTCAGCACTATTCCTGTCACTATAAAATCGGCCATAGTCCCTGCCCTCTAAGTACTTAATTGCTTATGAATTCAGTGTGTTGACTGACAAACTTCTGTAGACACAGCAGGAAGAGATGGAAGATTTTAATCAGTATCTTTTACATGCCCGTTGAGAAACCACATGAGCTATGAATGAAAATTCATTGATCTCTGGAGAGGTAGGAGAAAAAGAAATATCAGCAATAATGCATTAAAATTGTGGTATCTTTTCTGAACTCTATGAGAAGAGGATGGTACGGTTTGCCTTGATCTGTATATAAGAAGCACGGCTGGTTCTTATGTGATTGATCTAAAAGTAGAGAAACTAGCTATTCCAATTTGCCTAAGACTGTCCCCATACTGGCTCTGAAAGTCCCACATCCCTGGAAATCACTCAGTCCTAGTCAATCAAGATATTTGGTGCCCCTGTGAATCAGAAGGCTCCTCTGGAGAAAAATTAAGTCCCCTACCAGCCTGTTAATGAAAGAAGCTGAAAATTTTGCCCTTTTCTAGTAAAAGGCAAAAATCCCTAAAAGGCAAGACATTAATTTCAGAGTACAGATTACTTTATCAAATCAGCACACTTTTCCCCTCAATTCAACAAATATTCATTGAGCACCTGTTGCACTCCAGGGGGAGCTACTAGGGATACGATGATAACTAAGCCACAGTGCCTGATCTTAAATAACTTAATGGGTGAGAAGGACAAATAAATGAGCATTGTCAGCAGAATAGGATAGTTCCCCATTCCTGTTAGAAACATAATACTGGAACACCCAGGAGGGCAACTATCTGGCTTTGGGGCACAAAGCAGGTGTCTGGATGAGGTAACATCTGGGTCCTGAAGGTGATCGGGAATTAATGAGGTGAGAGGCAGAAGGGAAGGAGAGATATCCCATGGAGAGGAAACAGCAGAAAAAATGGCTCAAGGGAAAAGAGGTCTTTGGTTTTTTTCCAGCAAATCAATCACAAAGCACCAGGACAAAGGAAACATGGGTTTTCTTGGCTTGGGATAGAACCAGGAAAGGACTCCTTCTCAGTTTTGCCTGAGGTCAGCCTTTTGCATAATTTTTAAATTAGAAAATAATTTTAATATGCTATGAATATGGTTCCTTGCTTTTCACAGGGAAAAAGTCAATTTTGGTCCTGAGAGAGAGCGACAGACACAGAGACAGAGACAGAGAGAGACAGATAGAGAGGGAGGGAAGGAGAGAGGGAGAGAGAGAGAGCACGAGAGCGAGCAAGCCACACATGAGAGCAAGAGAAAGTATTTGCCACTCAGTTTTCAAACTTCTCAGTATTTGCCTTTGTCTTGGTGACTCAGGAACGCAAACCCAGGCAGCATCTTAATCACTGCCACCCCCAACCCTTCTCCTCCTGCCTTATCAGCTTTTGGGACTAGCCTCTGAGGTTAGGTTTCAAGTCTCTACGGAAAGGATGTAGAACTCATTTTTGTTTTGTTCATCAGAGCCTTGGCATTTCTTGTGGATTTTTTCTCCTACCAGAACCCACAGTACTTTAAAGGTATAATGACAATAAAATCAATAATCAACATTAGAACAAATAGCTGAAATAGTAAATACTAAAAATGAAAACTTTTAATATTTATATTATTAAAATAACCTATTTTGGTGAAAAATTCAAATAGTAAAGAATATGAATTAAATTACAAATCCCTTTTCCCTCTATTCCTCCTGCCCCCAACCACTCTAGAGGTGCCTACTGTTGATAGTTCCCTGTATATCTTTTCAGAAATTTTCTGTACATATACAAGCAAAGATGGATGGATGGATGGATGGATGGGTGGATGGATGGATGGATGGATGGATGATAGATAGATCGATAGATACATACATACATACACACACACACACACATAAATAGATAGAATGAAGAATGATATAAATGGAACCACTTTAAAATGGAGTCAAAGTTGCTATCCCAGAAGAATTGACTTGTGTTTCTTACAAAACAGGCTAAAATAACCTTTGGACCTAAAGCAGCATTGTATACCAAACAACTGTTTGTAAAGATAATAAGAAAGCAGATGTTATGACTACTGGAATGAAAAAAATAATTCTTTAGAATTAGCATCACTATGTTAACTTATCTGCACCCATAGAAATTTCTTCCTTTTACTGATATAATTGTTCCCCTTCCCTTTCTCATGAATATCATTTGCCTCCACCTCCTAATCAGAACATAATTTGCATTTCTGCCTGAATCAGTACTTCCAGAATAGCTATTCTTTTGGATCTCAACTAAATGCTTGTTGCCTCTCACTTTGGCTCTTATTTTTAGGCTAAGAATGGATAGATAGATGATGATGATAGATAGATAGAGAGATAGATAGATAGATAGATAGATAGATAGATAGATAAATAGATAGACAGACAGACAGACTGATTTTTAAAATGCCAATCATAATGATTATGCTATGTAATTTACTCTTTTCACTAAGCATATTTCTAACATTTTTTTTCTAAATTAGATATATCAGTCAGGTTTTGTTACACTAATGCTATATAACAATCTTAAAATCTCAGTGGCTTATGAGAAATATTTATTTATTGCTTATGCTACATAAGTGCTGTCAATCAGCTATAGTTCTGTGGGCTTGGCTTGACTAAGCTGGGTTCATCTGGCTCTGCTCCAATAAGCTCTGTTCAAGTCATTTTCTCACTTTGGAATCCAAGCTGATAAAGTAGCTACTATGTGACATTACCTTCATGTGATAGAGAGTTGGAGCTAAAGGCCCTGGCCAAGCTAAGCAATCACATTTTAAAATATAATACCCATTCACATCCCATGGGCAAGTCATATTATATGGCGAAGAATGAGGTCAATGGAGCAATGACATGTATCTAGCATAAGAAGGAATTGAATTGTACAGAAACAATGTCATTTACCGAATTTGTACCTATCCCATTCTTCCGAATGTTTGCATAGTATTCTACTGAGAGATATACACATTGTATATTTTACTTTTGTAATCAATACTACAATACATATCCTTAAAGTACAGATCTTTAAATACTTGTAGATGTGGAATTACTGGGACAAATGGTATGTGCATTTAATTTTTTTTTTGGATACTCCTAAACTGCCCTTCAAAATTATGCTACCAATTTATACTTCCCAAAGATGAGTAAGGCTACAATGTTCTACAATCCTTCCTCAAATTCTTTGTATTGTCAAACTTCTATTTCAAAAGATAAAACCATTGGTGTTTTAAATAGCATTTCTTTCATTAACAATGCAATATTTTTGTGTCCTAAATTTGAAGAAATTTAGGACTTTGGATTAACCCAGATCCCTTAAAAAATACCTTAACCTATCCTGTTAATACCAACCCATCCTGACTACCACCCACACCCAGTTTCTCTATACATTTGTTTTTATTAGAAAGGAAAGCAAGGCAAGTCAGCTTGCTCTAAAACAGAATGGGAAATGGTTTTCAGCTGGAGAACCAAGTCCTATCATTCGATTGTGACTATGTTTAGTGCCATGATGAAAAAGAGTAAATTGAGAACAGGCTCAGCAGGGAAGAATGGTGTGATCCATTAGCGATGTCTGCCATAAATTTGGCAATGGCAGATGGCAATGTTATTTGCCAGCCCTGCCCCTAAGGTTGCTAGATCTGTCAGAGTTTTAATCTCCTCTAACATTTCATTTGTCTCAAAGCACAGAAGATTGGTATTGAGCAAATATTTTAAAGATTTTTTAAAAAATATTTTAAATAATCTTTAAAAAGATTATTTGGGCTGTTTCCCATGTACTACTTGTCTGGATCACATGAAGCTTTTAAGAAAATGTCACAGGTAATGATTTTGAAAAGAAGGCCAGCAAACATTTTGGTAATGTTTTGGTGTGAATTTTGTTTGGCCTTTTTCTTTTTGCTGAGCTAAGTGGCTTAGGCTTTTAAAGATACTTTTACCCTCAGAGTAATATCATTTTGATAACCCACTTCCTGGTGATATTTGAAAGATAATTGATTATTGTGGGGGTTTAAATACAGTGTCAAAAGTAAATTATAACAGGATTCTTTGGTCAGGCTCAAGGTTAAAGGCAACCACATTTCCCAACAACAGAGCAACATAATCATTCCTTTTCCCACAGATGAGTATGGTCTTCCTGTCAGCCTACAGGAATCCCACTCCCTTTCCCCCAATGTAACCGGATTCCCTGCCACAGAGAAAAAACTCTCTCCTAGCTTCACCACAGGGCAATCAGTCTTGCTACACAGGCTCATCCTGCAATAACCACAGGAACCACACAGAGCTTGGACCAAGCACGTGGTTAGGGACACAATCATTGTTTTAAACACAGAGCGATGAAGTCACTCGATCTCCTCTCTGATGAGAGTAAAATATTGAAATACAACATTGGAAACCAAAGCTCGTCCCCCTCAACGGAGAAACGGAGAAATGTGTGCCATAAAGAGAAGACTCCATTCTTGGCTCCTGCATAAGAAAAGGGAAGAGCAACAGGAAAAATTCCTGAGAAACTGTTAAAAACTGGAGAGCTCCAGTCTCAGAGACAGGCAAGGGGGAGGTGACACTGTAGGGGTAAAGGAGATTGTCATCAGCGGGACAATTAGGCTTGTTCTCCCACAAGAGACAGACTGAGTCACTTCAGTTGCTAAAGAGTTGGCACCTCAAAGCAGAGAAGTAGTGAATTCAAAAGCACTGATAAATTACTAAGCAAAGAAAAGCTTGGCTTTAAAGTGGCAACTTTTTTTTTCCTGGTGCCTGAACAGTAATCTAAGGAGAACAGCGCAAGCCCCTTCCCCCAAAGACTTTTAAGCTTCAGCTGTCAAAAGGCTATTCTTGGCTCACTACCTCTGTTGATTTACTCTCACCTTGAGGCAGCTCCGTGACCTTGCTCTCTACCTCAGCTTCCCAGTCAGCCAAGTGGGACATCCTCCTTGCAATCTGCTTCATTTGCTAGGATGTCATGAAGATTAATTAACAACATTAATACACTAAATGTTCTTTGGGATGGTCAGGGGGAAAGTGTGATTATGATCATTATTGCTATGGATTACTAGGTATAATATTATCAGAACTATTCAGAATGAGATGGTTGAAAGGACTATATTTGGAAGCAAAAAAAAAAACAACAAAAAAAAAACCCAGGCCAAATGGTGAGTTTTGAATGGTTTCACATACCCCGGCATCAAAATAGTTCTATATTCTTGCCCAGGGATTTACAATTTCCACAAATATGCTAATAAAAGGGAAACAGCAATGGACTTCGAGTAAGAAAGCCTGCGTTCCACTCCATCTTTGCCACTTATTAGCTGTGTGACCTGGTGCAATCTACCTAATTGACCCGAGTCTCAGTTTCTTCATTCGTAAAATAGACGTACCGACTCTTCCAATGTTTATATGCCTCACAGTGTTCCTGAGAAGTCTAAATTAAATAGAATATTTCTGAAAATAGGGCTGAGTAGATGAAGATAAAATATTATCATCTCTGAGGAGGAAAGCAATGCTTTAGACATTATAGGCTATTTATCCCTTACTACGAATAAGTTTAGGAGACACGATCCACCAATATAAGAACATCTAAGCACAGATGAGCTCTGACTCTGGAGAGGGACCAGAAAGGTTGATGTGCTTGTAAAACTCAGGGCCTAGGTTAGCTAGGGATCTATCTGGGATGCGAGGGTGCTGATGAGAAGTCAGGGAGATACCAAATAACAACTGTAGCTTTTACTTTTTCCTGATGTTAAGCCTTTCTTCAGGGAATGAAGGACAAACTCGTAATGCCTTAAGATCTTCCTATCTTACAATGCTAGACCTGAAAAAGAAATTAGAGATTATTCTAGTTCAATTCCTTCATCTTATGAAAGAGAAAATTAAGCCTGAATATTATTCTGAAAACCCCTTTCCTCTTGATGCTTAGACCAAGGTTATTTCCATTACACACTATCTCCAATATGCAACTAGTTATTAAGTGATGTGGTTGCAGTTGCATTGAATTATTACTCATACCCACAACTTCCGTTCCAACCCCACCATTCCTACCCAGGTCCAAAGCCCCAACATTATAGGTTTGGACTAGGATGACAGTCTCATATTTTATCTTTCTCTAATTTCTTTTCTGACCCTCAATCTTCTTTAAACACTGCTCTCAGGTTAACCTTCTAAAACTGTCCACTGAATAATGCCTCCTCTGCTCCAAACCCATGAATGGCTATTGTATACAGGAAAAGAGCAACAGCAATATTTGCCTACCCGAGCTGAGTGGCAGACTACTCTCTGTTCCTAAGGGTGACACAGTGTGCCATTGCTCTTAGTGCTCAAGTTCTAGAAAGGGATAGACAAAATTGATAAATGCACTACTTCCCTGGGTTTGCTGTTCATCTTAAAAAGAAATCTAATTATAGTTTGCAATTGCATTTTGGTGAAACATAATGAGCTCTCTTTGGAGTTGCCTTATTCAGATCAAATTACTTCTTGGTAATTTAAAGTACATTATGTTTCCCAGATACCTCTCAATACACCCATAGTGTTCGGGCCCTGTGTAACCATTACACGAAAATTGGCCAGTCAACTTTGGATGAGTTCATGACCAAAGGACTACTTTGTGGTTACCCACAGATAAGTCACTCTTCATTTCCCTCATGTAGAGAGGTCAAAGGTCACATAACTCTTAAGGAGCGAGTTACTTCTCAGGTGCCAAAAATGAGGAATCAGGGAGAAATTTCTTCTAAAACACATTATGGCAGAGAGGTCTAGACACTTGTGTATGAATGATCAACATTATAAGTCGATGAAATTTCTTGGTCCATTACTCTGGTACATATTGATATAAATGACACAAAGCCATCTAATGACTAACAAAAATGATAAACTCTGAAAACATAGACCAAAAGTCTCTCAAGAATGACATTTTCTAAAGCATTTTCTAAAAAAGAAAAAAAACAGTCTGATTAAAAGTTATGATAGTAAGAAAAGAAGTAGAACAGAAACTTTATAATGGCATATTGTCCCCTGATTTCTCCAAGAAAGTTTAGCACATAAAATGATCCAAGTATCATTAAAAATGTCCTCACTAATTTTGACAGGCCAGAAACGTTATTTTAGAGTTTTAAAAGTGCAGTATGATCCGATTTTTCTGTAGCATTACTGAGCCAGGAGTTTCAACAAAGATACGTCTGTCACCTTCCATACAATGAGAACAATAGCCTTTAAGATCTTTTGTTCTTGACATTTGTATTGTCATTTCAGAGATTGTGTGCCATTGGACTATATCAACTCATAGTAATCTTCTGATGACTTCTCTGCTAGTTTTAAACAAGAACCTAAGGTTTGAAGGATCTTTAGAAAATAGCGTCGACTTCCCTCAACTGTTGGAATCACATTTGTACTATTTCTTATAATTACGAAACAATGTTTGAATAGTATAAGTGGTAGGAACATCCATTATTGGTCAGTGGTCCTTTGTATAGAAAATTCGTTTGATTCCAAATTAAATTTGTGCTCTTCTCTGTCTACTGGAAAGCAAACCATAAGTTAGAAGCACAACAATGTGGAAAGCCACAATAAGGTGACTGCCACAATAAGGTGACAGAAAAATAGATGGCCTGAGAATCAAAATGCAAAATAAAAACTACTGGTCAGAACACACATATGTAGAGACCCTTGATAGAGGCAAGATGGCTTCCAGGCAAAAAAATCTCTGAGGTAACCTAATTAAATGTATTATAGCTCTGAGATTATGTCAATCTTGAGATCAGGGATGGAGAAAGGGGGAAAGTTGGTCAATTATAAAAACAAACAAAAAAGGTCATCAAGGCCAATGTTAGCAGTGTCTAGCCAAGCACTATCCAGGGGGAACAGAGCCTCAGCTATTGATCTTAGAGTATTCTAGTTCGTAGGGTAATATAATTCCAATATGTAGCTGGATAGAGATAGCATATTTTAAAGTGGATCTCAGTTTCAATTTATTTATGAAATAGAGGTCCAAATTTAATATAGCTTGATGATATATGACCTTTATGTTCCCTTGTTCCCTCAGCCAGGACCACTTCTCAGACCCATCCCCACCTCACTTTTGATTTTTTCACCTTCAGATTTTAGGTTAGAAGTCATTTTCTCCTGGAAGGCCTTCTCCAACACACCTAATCTAAATTTGATGACTCCCCTGTATGTTTGTGCAGCATTCTGCACTTCCTTTATCATAGTTCTTATCTGTATATTATTATCTGCTCCTTAGTATTTAAATATATACTTAAGTTTCCTAATATCAGGAGACAGGGGTTTCTTTTGTCTCCTGTAGCCTCAAAACCCAGTACAGTGTCTGGCACATAGTAGATGCTGAGTAAAAAGTGTTGACTTGATGAATATAGTTTGACTACTAGAAGGAAAAGTGCTGGTCAGGCCAGTGTGTTAATCTTTCTGGTTGTGGATCTGCCTCAGATTCCAGGGTGATTTCATTGGTGTGAGTTTTCTTAGACTTGGTCATCCAGGGCACTGACCAGAGTAAAGTTCTCCTAGGCCTTCTAAGCAGACCAGATTCAACTGGGATTTCCCTAAGGCAGTGCCATTTTTATATAGATTAAATCTCCTTCTAATCTCCTTTATCTACTCCTACATATAGCAGAAGCCCAGTCCATGCTTGTATCTCTCAACTTTATAATCTCCATGATAAACAACTTGATTCCTCTACATTCTTCTTGCACGTTTTATAGAAAGAGCTCCTGGGTTGGAGGAAGGGAATTAGTTAGCATCAAAATTATGAATAATATAGAAATTGTTTTAAGGGTCTCGAAAGTTCATGTTGACGACTTAACTGCATGTGCTGTTCGTGTAACCTATTAGAAAAGAAAATGAATGAAAGAGTTGAGGAACACCCTCCCACACTACCATTTTAAGAGAAGATGGCGGATCGTTAAAATGTACTGGTAGAAAGAATGCAAACAGAAAGCAGTAAAGCATCCCCCACATGCTGATGAGGAATAGAGAAATGAATGGTAAGAATTGAGAAAGTATACAAGACTATATACAACTGAAGAAAATACAAGTGGTGAAAGCACAACAGAATTTTCTCTTTTAGAGATTAATTTCAAACCTCCTGATGAAGTAAGACCATCCTGTACTAACTGCTAAGAAGAGTTTAAAGATTCATGCTTTGGGGAAGAATACAGCTAGTTCCTCAAAGGGCAGAGACTCATCAAGGTGGGAGCTCAGAGCTGACTAAGCAATTGCATGGGTTTGTGGTCTTAAAACATGTACCCAGATGTGGCAGAGAGTCTGACAGGGCTCATCAAGCCCACAAATTGCTACCCACTTTTGATGATTAACTGTGGAATAAATGACAAAATTGGGAAAAATAACTGAAATGTGTCTAAATATTCTACTGTTCTGGTTAAAAATCTGAAGACTTAAAAACTGCAATAGTTTTCTCTCTTTTCTCTCTTTTTTCTCTTTTTCTAGTTATTTTTGGGACTGAAGAAAAAGAAAAAGTCAAAGTTTAAGCTACACAATAGCAGGGACGATATCCATTGTGGTCATCACTATAACCCCAGACCCTAGCATGAAACCTGAGAAAGAAGTCTTTTTTGATTGAATCAATGCAGAAAGTGAATGAATGGCTCTATAGGTTATATGAGAGAGGAGTGAGTTCGTTTTCTGATTTAACTATGGTTAAAGTTTTGAAAGTAGAAGGATGGAATGCATACAGAGTGGAAACTACAATTTAAGGTATCAGTGAAGACAGTTTAAAACACATTTTATTCACTTAATACATTTGGATCAGTAATACAAAGAGAATTGCATTCCAGGATGCTAAAAACTCACAGGTGCAATTTCAGAGCTACTCCTTTTAACATTCAAGCAGTCATGAACAATTGAAGAGGCTTTGAAAGGTCAGATATGGTAAAATATTCAGAGTTTTAAAAGTGGAGAAAAGTAGATGCTGAAAAAGACAAACAGGTAAGTTTGATTGATCCATAACCAAATTAACATTAGGCATTTAGAAATTAGCGTGGTAATTATGAGAAGCCATCAATAATACCCTTCGAATGATTCTAAAATTAACTTGAAAGAATGAGTATCATTATTAAATAATATTCTTAAAAGAAAAACTATGAGGGGAAATTAAACTTATGAGATCTATTGTAAAACTTATTTTAAGCAATAATAATGGAACCCATATGAGAATATTTCGAAACTAAGAAAGTTAGTTCATGAAACGGTAATTTAATATATGAGTTAAAAATGCTTACCACACAAAAATATGGAAGAAGAAAGCATTATATAATATATTGAGTTTAAAATAACAGTATTAAGGGAAAAAAACATAGATATGTTCCAGGAGAAGTTAAAAAACTTAAATGTTTTCATTTAATCAACTAACCTGAAAAAAAAAAAAACAGATTAAACATTTACACCATTAAGAAGAGATGGTTACCTTGGAAGGTTTGAAGCAATCAAATATATTTCTATATAATAAATACTTATTCAACTATTACTCTAAGCCAAGTACCTTTCTAGATACTGGGAAGTCAATGGTAAACAGGCTGGCCAGGGCCCATGCCCTCAAGCAGCCTGAAATCTAGGAAGTAGAGACAGGCACTAAACAGGCAAAAGATTAGAAAAGACCATGATAACATGATAAAAAAAAAAAAAAGCCATTAAAAATGAAAAGGAAACATAATTGAAAATAAAATATTTGCATCAAAAATGACAGAAAGGAACAATTTCTTCATGATCTCAAAATACATACACATATTTTTAGAAACTACCCATAGGACTCCAATTATGCAATGATCAAGTCTCAAACAAACAAAATTTGCACAAGAGAAAATACAAATAGGAAACAAATGTCTGGAAAAATGTTCAAACTAACTTGTAATCAAGAAATGCAAATTTAAGCAACTTTTTAACATCTGCTAAGTTTAAAAAAAAAGTTTGAAAAAATAAAAAACAGACTTACAGGAAGGATGACAATATAAACACAGTCTCCTTTCCCCTCCAGGAAAATCACTGAAATTACCAAAGAGCAGGGAGATGGGGCAGGGGTAGAAACACAAAGTCGCCAGCAGAGAACCAGGGAACGGTGCCAAACACATATGAGCCACAAAGTGGAGGAATTTCTGCCGGTTTCAGTACCAGCTATGAAAAGAAATAACTATCTTTCCTCAATGGTAGCTGTAGAAAAGACGGGAAGGAAGTTATGGCAAAGCCCTTGAGTAGGTCAAGAGCAGATGGAAGATGACCACACTCGGAGTCACTTTCTCTATAGCTAGGACTAGTCCACAGCCATTTCAGCAAAAAAGAGAGGCATGCTACTCCCAGCCTTTTTTCTCATAGTGGCACTAGTCAGGCAAACATGGGCTTGAGCGGGGAAATCTCCTTGATTTCAGAGTGCGTGGTCAGGAAGCAAAGGCATATCGTGGAAGAGATGAGGATCAATCAAATATGAACAACAGGAAGGCAGCTATGTGGGGCAGGACTAGGGGGAATATATTTGTAGCCACATCAAGCAGAAAACACACAGGCCAGAGGGGTTTTTTCCTAACTGAATTATTTCTGACAGTGCTCTTTTTCCCTAAGCGTAAGGCTCAATACAGAACTGGAAAGACCTCTCTCCAAGGGACTGGATACTCACTCCCCTGGCTCACCGAAGCCACCGCTTCTGCAACAGTTTCAACACAGAAAAATTATGCAAGCGCCCAGGGTTCCAAGGTTCGTGGCTCATGGAGACTTTCTACCTTTTTTGGGTTGATAAAGTCATGTGCTCATATGAGGAAGCCTCATCCAGGCTTTCACTTATTTCTGTGGGGAGAAGCCAAGTAGCACCTGTATACTATAGAAGGAAGCTGACCTGGGTGTTATTTAGGGACAGAAGGTCTGAATGGAACTTCCTCCATTCAAAGACGAGTAAGGAGAAAACCAGTATGAATCTAAAAGACAACACAAAGGAACAAAGGAAGCATTTAAGCATACAGTTTCTAGAATCAGAACCCCAGCTCTACCATTTGCTAGTTATGCAACCTTGGGCAAGATGCTTACCCTTTCTATGCCTCATTTGTAAAATGAGGGTAATCGTCCACATAAAAATGAAGATTTAAAAGATTAAATGAGGTAAGTATGTAAATACTTACCAAAGTGTTTAGCCCATGGTAAGTGTTAGGTATTGTTATTATCGTCATCACTATTTTGTTATGCTTTTGTAAAAATTTTGCAACTAATAAAAGAGAAATAAATATCAGATGCACCATTACTGCTTTTTTTCAAGTATTTCTGGTTGTTCTCCCTGGCACATGTATGCCTCATTTCCTTCAGAGTTAGGCAGGATGGTCTGACTTGTTTTGAACATTGAAATGTGAGTGGAAGTTATGTGTATCACTGCTGGGAGGCAACTTTTAGAGTTAGTGTGTGAATTTGCCAAGCTCTTTTGCCCTCGATCTCAGGAAACTTGCTGGTGGTGGCTACTCCATCAGCTAGTATCCTAGAGTGAGCATAACTTGAAGAGAAGCCCCAGCCACACGCAATAGCATAAGTGAAACATAAAGGGTGTGCTGTACTAAGCCACTATGACACTGAGTTTTTTGTTACTGTAGCATAACTTAGCTTATACCAATTATACAGAAGTAAAAGGTAAATTAAGAGAATGTTTTTGAAAACTTACCTCCAGACAGAGTAAAAATAAAGTAGATAAAAACTGTTTTATACACCACAGCCAGTAAAGGTAAAAAGTAGGTATATGAAACAACAGATAAAACACGAGATGACAAGGCATCTGCTAGAGACTGAGTGTGTCTCCCCAAAATTCCTGTTAAAATCCTACTCCCTGATGTGATGGTATTAGGAGGGGAAGCTGTTGGGAGGTGGCTAGGTCATGAGGATGCAGCTCTCGTGAATGGGATCAGCGCCCTTATAAAAGAGACCCCAGAGAGCAACCTCACCCCTTTGCAGCAAAAAGACAGTTGCCTATGAACCAGAAGTTGTACCCTCCCCAGATATCAAATCTTCTAGCACCTTGATATTGGACTTCCCAGTGTCCAGAACTGTGAGAAATAAATATTTACCATTTAAGCTATTGTTTAAGTCTGCTATTTTTTTATAGGAGTCTGAAAGGACTAAGACAGAATTCGGATGGATTTACAGTAAGGTAGCAAAGTCAAGAAAGAAAACCAGGAAATAAGTGTGACAAGAGCTGATTCACATCAGAGATGAAACTGTCATGTGCCATTGTTGTTGGAATTAGGACCCAGACCAGAGTTTACAAAGTAATCATGGATCTGCTCAAAGATTGCTACAAAAAATGTTCCTTGCAATATCGTTTAGAATAGAGAAAATGATACCCTAGGGATAACCTAATATCAACCACAGAGAATTTGTTCAATAAACCTATGCAAACCTTTATAAATTTATAATAGTGCTGTCAGCACTAATGGAAATTGGAAATGTCATGTCTCTGTGTTGTACAACAGCGGTCCCCAACCTTTCTGGCACCAGGGACCGGCGCTCTTGTCAGAATCTAATGCCTGATGATCTGAGGTGGAGCTGAGGCGGTGATGCTAGCGCTGGGTAACGGCTGCAAACACTGATGAAGCTTTGCTACCTCACCTGCCAATCACCTCCTGCTGTGCAGCCCTGGGGGGACCCCTGCTGTGCAATACAGTATAGTAGTCACAAGTCACATGTGGCTATTGAGCATTGGCATGGGGCTGATGTGACAGGAAATTGAATTTTTAAAATTATTTACTTTGATTTAATTTTAAATAGCCCCAATGTCTAGTGGCTGCCAAAGAAGACAGCTCATATTTAAAATAACATAGATCTGTATTAGTTGGTATAAAAAATGTTCATAATATATTGCTAAGGTAGGTTATACAGAGAACATTTATGACTAACCTTCCTGTGTGTGTTCACATACTTTCAACTGAGGACTCCACACCAAAATGTCATCATGTGTACTGAGATGGAGGCAATATGAATGATTTTTATTTTTTCCTTCAAATTTTTCTTATTGTCTGAGATTTCCAAAGGAGGTTGTAATATTTTCATAAGGTACAACTATTTTCATTTGTAGTATTTTTTGAAAGGTGCAACATTTTTCATTTTTAAAAGCAAAATTGTTGAAAGCTGCTGCTTGTAATACTGCAGGAAAACTGCTGATGGTATTGCAATTTGATATAATTATTTAGGAAAAAATTTAAATATGTCTGTACCTCAAAAATGTATCCTAAAATAACTCTCAAAAGAAGGAAAAAGATTTCTTCAAAAATCTTGTCCCTGGGGAGTAATTATTCCAAATTATTTTGTGACAATTACAACTCTCCTGAAATGTGTCTATAGATTACAATGAAAGTGAAAAGAAAAAATGTTAAAGGCTGATTTAAGATAGCAGAACATTACCTGTTTTATTTTCCTTTAACATTTTCATATTACTCTCACAATGAATAAATCTTCGTAGAAGAGCCAGTGCATCAACAGGATGAGCAGCACTAACTGCTCAAAAATAATCTCGGTTCTCAGTGGCTTAACACAACTAAGACTTTATCAGTAATTTACATCATAGTCTGATACAGGTGGGGCAGCGGCCCTGGATGGCTGCGTTCTGAGTGGTCATTCATGTCATCCTTCCACCTCCACTGTCACCATAGAAAGGAAGAGAGAGTATGGAGGATCCTGCAAAGAGTTTGATGGCCAGGTCTCCATTCCATAGATTAGAATCCGGTCGCATGGCCCAGATCCAACTACAAGGGTAAATGTAATCTTCCTTTATGTCTAGGAAGCAAAATAGGATCAGGGAGTATCTAGCCAGTCTCTGCTGAACTGGTCATGTCAAACTAAATTCATGTGCGTTATTGATGTTTATTAAGTACGTCAATAACCTTGATGTATGCTGCTATTAGAATGCCAAAGACTATATTTTAGAATTCTTTTTTATTCAGAAAATCACAAATATAATTGTTTTGGTCCAGTGGTCCCCAACTTTCTGGCACCAAGGACCTGTGCTCCTGTGAGAATCTAATGCCTGATAATTTGAGGCGGAGCCGAGGAGGTCATGCTAGCGCTGGGGAGCGGCTGCAAATACAGATGAAGCTTTGCTCGCTTACCCACAACTAACCTCCTGCTGTGTGACCTGGTTCCTAAGAGGCCACGGACTGGTACTAGTCCATAGGCTAGGGGTTAGGGATCCCCATTTTAGTCCATCTAGGCTACTAGAAATACTATAGACTGGGTGGCTTAAACAACAAACATTCATTTCTCACAATGTGAAGACTGGCAAGTCCTATATCAAGGTTCTAGCAGATTTGGTGTCTGACGAAGCCCACTTCCTGGTTCATAGATGACTGTCTTCTTGCTATAATCTCACATAATCAAAAGAGGACAGGGAGCTCTCTGGGGTGTCTTTTATAATGGCCTTAATCCCATTCTTGAGGACTCTACCCTCATGACCTAACGCTTCCCAAAGGCTCCACTTCCTTATACCATCACATTGGGTTTAGAATTTAATATAGGAACTTTGGGGAGACACAAATACTTATTATACAATTATTACATAATAATATATTATATAACTAAACAATTATTATAGCAATAGTAATTATCTATGTTTCTACCACTCATAATTGACCATTTTTAACATTTTGTTCTATAACATTTTGTTATAATATCATATTGCATTGTACACGTTACTCTGCACATTGCCTATGCCATAGATATGTTTTAGGAACAATCATTGTTCATTCTTGGCATTCTAGTTTACTTCTAGTTTACTTACAGTAATGTAGTTCATTATATGAATACACCACATGTTATGTATCTATCAGTTACTGGATATTATGGTTATTCCCATTTTTCTCTATAATAATTTTGCAAGGGACATCTTTCAGCATATCTCCTTATGCACATATGCCTAGGAGGAAAAATGCAGTCAAAAACTTACTTTTTCCAACATTCTCAACATGCATAACTTGTATATACGTATAAAGATGTTAAACACGCATATATCGAATTTGCGGATAACACAAATTCAGAAAGGAGAGATGACATGATAGAAGACAAACATCAGTGTTTAAACTTTACATAAGTTAGAATACTGGCCATAACCACCGACATGGAATTTAAGGAAGATAAAGATAAAATCTTGCATTTAGTCAAAAGGATTAAGTGCCCATTGCAGAAAGGCAGAGATATAACTAGACAGCAAATTATTTGAAAAATGTCTAGGGATGTTACTTAACCCCTATTTTTCTCTGAGCCAATAGTGTGATACTGCTTAGACTTCAAAAGTGTATACTGCTACAGCTACATTAATAGAAGAATACATTTTATAGAGTCTCAACTCCAACCTTAATTCCACTCCACTGAGTCAGAACTCCACATCATTCAAATGAAACCAATTCATATTAACATAAGCAAAAAAAAGAGAAAGCAGTCATGTCACATACTACACTGCAGAGAGGATGGGGTTGGAATAAGGCTGAAAGAACTAACAGTATGATGGCTCCTGGAAGTAGGGCCTATGGGAGATAATTAGGTCACGAGGGTGGAGCCCTCATGAATGGGATGTGTCCTTATGAAAGTGCTCCAGGGAGCTCTCTCACCCTTTTTTTCTGCCCTGTGAAGATATAAGACGTCAGCCATCTGCAACCTGGCGGAGAGCTCTCACCAGAACCCAGCCATGCTACCACCTGATACTGGACTTCTAGCCTCCAGAATTGTGAGAAATAAATTTCTGTTCTTTAGAAGCTTCCAAATCTATAATCATTTGTTATAGCAGCTCAAACGGACTAAGAGATAACCAACATAGGTCTTGTGGCCACACCTCGGACAAATCAGGATGGCAGCCCCATATAAAACTAATGATTGGAGCAGGAGAGACACAACTGCTCCAGTGCCTTAGGATTGCTGTTGACCAGGAAGCCAATCTGGATCTTCTAAAGATATTGCCTTTCCCTCTGGAGTGAATGGGCATATAGTTATTTGCAAGCACGTTTAATCACTTTCCTTGCTTTTCTTACAACTCTCTCCTGATTCTGTTAGTTGTAATTGGCTGTGTGGTCAACATTAACAGACAATGAGTCTCAAATATAGAAGAGACAAGTAAACCAAAATATGTGATATTTTATTCGCTATGTGATTTCCCCCCAATGATATTATAACAAAATAAATATTTGTTTTATATTTTTAAGATTTATAAATATAGAACAATTACTTCTTTTTTTTTTTTTTATCATGGCTGCTATCAAGAAAAGTACTCCCATCAATTGAATAAAGCCCTGATAACTGATTGTGGCAAGAATAATCAGAATACCTGCTTGAATTATGTGTCTGGATTATTAACAAACTTGGCATTTATTGAGTTCCTGCTGTGTGCAGTCCCATAGGTGTGGGTCTATACCAAAGGATTTGTAACTTCATGGGTCAACCAAACCACATGACTAACAACCAGTGAAGATGGATAACGTGCAGGAGAAAAACTTTTTAATAGGGCTTATAGAAATGAAAACAAGTGGTGAAAAAGCCAGAGAGAAATATACCTAGGACACTGACTCACATTTAAGAATATTTCACTGAACACTCTATGTCATTAAAATAAGACCCAGAAGCAGAAGCACCTGGAAATCCACCCCCTAAAAGGACCCAACTCCTAAAATTCTCATCTGGCCATCTCAGCAGTTTCATGAATTATGCTTTTAATAATAATAACAACTGCTCATCTATAATACTATGTAACAGACACTTATTCTAAGTGTTTTAGGTATAATATTAACTCTCTAAATTCTCATCATAGTCATATAAATTAGGAACTACTATTACCATCCTTTTTGATGAAGAAAACAAAACAGAGAAGCCAAGTAACTTGACCAAGGCTAAGATTTGATCCCAGTCAGTCTTCAGAGCCTACCTTTAGTCACTTTGCTCTACTGATTATCAAAAAGAAGGGAAGAAAGAAGGAAAGAGGGAAGAATGGAAGGAGGGAAGGAAAGAAAGAGAGAAAAGGAGGGAGAGACTATGGAAGAGAGGGAAGAAGAAAGAAGAAAGAAAGAAAGAAAGAAAGAAAGAAAGAAAGAAAGAAAGAAAGAAAGAAAGAAGGAAGGAAGGAAGGAAGGAAGGAAGGAAGGAGAGAAAAGGAGAAAGGGAGGGACTATGGAAGAGAGGGAAGAAGAA